>NC_132960.1:1917500-2223875 GCF_034638445.1 Ciconia boyciana | reverse complement strand
CCGTGGGTGCCCGTGTCCCCCCCCCCCTCCCCGCCCCGTGCCTGGGTCCTGTGGGTGCCCGTGTCCCCCCGTACCCAGGTCCCCTGGGTGCCCGCGTCCATCCCCACCCTCTCCCTGGGTCCCGTGGGTGCCCCGGTCCCTCCCACCCTGTACCCGGGTCCTATGGGTGCCCGGGTCCCGTGGGTGTCCATGTCCCCCCCACCCCATACCCAGGTCCTATGGATGCCCGGGTCCCGTGGGTGTCCATGTCCCCCCCACCTCATACCTGGGTCCCACGGGTGTCCACACCCCCCCTTTCGCCATACCCAGGTCCCATGGGTGCCTGCCTCCCCCTCGGCAGGACAGTGGGTGCTGTGCTCCCCCCCAGCCCAGCCCCCCCCGCCCCTTGGATCGCTCCCAGCTCCTCTTTTTTGGGCTCTCAATTTCCCTTCTTCTCCTGTTTTCGGCTCGCTTTTATTATATTTATCTCTGTGTTTTCCTTAGCGGCCACAAAAGTTATTTTAATTTTTTCAGGATATTAAATAAAGGCTGCGGCGGGGGGGGCTGCGGCAGGGGGCCCTGCATTCCTCACCCGTTACGGAGCGAGCGGGGTTTGATAGGAGACAACGATTTGGACGGCGCCGACATCAGAGCCACCGCAGGCCTGGCGTGGCCGTGTGGCTTCCCTTCCCTTGGACCCGGTGGCGGGAGCTGAAACCCCCCCCACCCCCCCCAAAAATAAGCCCACTTTGGGGCAACGAGGCAGGAAAATCTGGTGCTGCCAAAGGGGGGGTCCCTGATGGGGTTTTGGGGGGGGTTGGATGGATTTGGGCTGCGTGGTTTGGGAGGCTCCGGGCGGTCGAGCCCTCCGTGGCCGCCGGGTCGGGGTTTGGCTCAGGGACGGGGCTGGATGCTCTCGTTGGCACTGGCCCACCCACGGCGAGCGGCAGTGGGGCTGGTGGTTTTGGGGAGGGGAAACACCCCAAAAAGAGCAAACCTGTGTCTGGGGGGGGGGAGCAGAGTTGGGGGGCTGTGAGGAGAGCTGGCATCTGCCATCCCAAATTCCTCCGGGAGCCGTCCTGGGGACAGCTCTGTCACCCTCTGTGTCGTAGCACTGGGCTCCGGCCACTCTGTTGGCACAGGGACACCTCTGTGCCTCAGTTTCCCCCCCTGCATGGGGGGGGCAACATGTCCCTCACCCTCCCCAGGGACACCTGGGTCCTGGCCAGCTCTGTGGGGCTGTGGCTGCTGTGACGCAGCCCAGGGGTGGCACTGGGGGCTCCGCCACGCTGGCACGGGGACCCGCTGCCATCCCTGTCCCTGTACCCCGTGGGGCGGTGGGTGCCGGCAGCCGCCCCCCCCCACTTCGTGCTGGCGCAGGAGCCCGTTTCCACCTCCCTTTGCCTTTTTCCGTGGCTTTTCGGTTTGTTTTTTTTTTTTTTCAGGAAAACCCCAGAAAAGCCCCAAACCGGGGCTGGGCGCATCAAAGGGCTGGCGGGAGCCCAGGGCAGCTGGGGGGGGGTGCTTGGGGGGAGGGGGTGTGGGGTCCCCGCCAGCCCGCAGCACCCAAAATTGGGGTGTCCTCGGTAACACGTGGCCTCGCCATGTGCCCATGCGCTGCCACATGGCCCCTGGCCGCGATGCTGCCGTGGGGAAACTGAGGCATGAGTCAAGGCTTGGCTGAGCCGGGCAGGGGCCCGGCACACGCGTGTTCCTGTGCACACGTGTGCTTGTGTGTTCCCGTGCATGGGTGTCCCTGGGACACGTGGCGTCGGGGGACACGCGTGTGGCTGGCCGGGGTGGGTGTGCAGGGCTGGGGCACACGCGTGTGCAGGGCGAGGCTGGAGGGATCACTGCTGCCACGTGCCGATGGAAAAGTCCTGTCAGGTCCCCAAAAGCGACCTGGGGTGGTCCCCGAGCCTGGGGACATGGGGACACAGGGACAGAGGGGTATGGGGACATGGGGACACAGGGATATGGGAGCAGGGGGCGTGGGGCTATGGGGACATGGGGACACAGAGACATGGGGCTATGGGGACACAGGAGCAGAGGGATATGGGACCACAGGGTCCTGGGGACATGGGGCCATAGGGGTGTAGGGACATGGGGACACCAGGTGACACAGGGGCACGGGGCTATGGGGTTCTGGGGACAAAGGGCTACCGGGATATGGGACCACGGGGCCCTGGGAGTGGGGAGACACAGGAAACGGGGACAGGGGAGCACAGGGACCCGGGGTCCTGGGGCTATGGGGACACAGGGACATAGGGCAACAGGGTCCTGGGGACAGGGGGACACAGGGACAGGGGACCACAGGGATATGAGACCACAAGGAGCCAGTGGTGTGGGGCTACGGAGGCGTGGGGACCCAGGATGGGGGACAAGGGGACAGAGCCGGATTGACCCCAACCCCACTCAGCTCCCACCACCCCCCGGGGAGGGGGGACATGGTGACCCCGAGCGGGGCCACGTCCCCTCTGTGCCTCAGTTTCCCTTTGAGCACTGAGAGCCGCAGCAGAGGAGGAGCGCGGGAGGAAGGCAGAGCCCATCCCTGTGATGAAGCCGCCCGGCCTCAGCCCTGCTGGTGCAGGAGAAGGGGGCACGGCTCCGCTTTCACGCCTTAGCAATCCCTTTATTGCTTTGGGGGGGGCAGCCAGCTAAAAAAGGGGGGGTACGTTACATTAGCGCCTAACGAACCGGGCGTGCTAACGAGGCCGGAGGCGGAGGAGAAGGGGCGAACCCTGTCCCTGAGCTCTGTGCGGGGGCGTGAGGCGGCCGGCGAGGTTTTGGGGGCAAGAAGATGGGGGGGGGGAGAAAGAAGGGGGTCTCACCTCGACCCCCCCAGTGAGCCCCAGAGCGCTCGGAGAGCCCCCCCATAATTTAAGACATAAATTATAATTGCTAACGAGGAGCTGCCGCCAGCCCCGGGCGGGGATGCGGGGTTTGGGGGGGGGGGGGGGCAGCACCCCATAATAAATATCCCCAGCGGCGTAGAGGAGGACGAGGATGGAGGACGAAGGCTCAAATCTCCAACAAACTGCTGGCCTCGGGGCTACCGGCATCTTTCCCGGGAGAAGCCGGAGGCTGCCGAGGAGAAGCGGGGGGCTGCTCCCCGGTCCCGGTGGGGGGTGGTTTGGGGGGGCCGGCTTCAGCGTGGGTCTTCTGATGCTTGCTGAGATGATCGCTGCGGGTAAAACGCTTGCTGCAAAGGAGACACGTGAATTTTTTCTCCCGCGTGTGGGTACGGACGTGGCGTTCCAGCTCGTCGGAACGGGTGAAACGTTTGCCGCAGAAAAGCCAGTTGCAGACGAAGGGACGTTCGCCCGTGTGCCAGCGCAGGTGGGCTTTCAGGTGGGAGGCTTTGCCGTAGACCTTCCCGCAACCCGGAATGTGGCAGCTATGAACCGGCTTTCGTCGGGATCCTCCCGGACCCCCCAAACGCTCCAGCTCTTGGCAATTGGGACAATCGCAGGCCGGACGACCCCCTAACGAACCGCCTCGTGGTCCCTTAGGGGTTTCGCCCGGGTTGGTTTTAGGGGTAGGGGGTGCGGCGGGGTTACCGGTGTAGGGCGGGGGGTTGAGAGCCCCGAAATCGGAGCCGTAAGTGGGAAGCGGGGGGCTGAGGGTGGGCTGGCCCTGCAGCGAGCCCTGCAGCCCCTCGGCGCCCGCTGGTCCCCCCAGCCAGCCCCCGTTAGGGTGCACGTCCCACCAGGAGGGTGCTGCCGGCCCCGAGCCCCCCGGCAGCCCCCCGCCGATGCCGCCCTTGTACCAGGAGCCGTAGGGATGCGGCATCTCCAGCGAGGGGTAGACGCCCGGCAGGCAGTCGCCCGGTGGGTGCCCCTTGGCCGTCACCACCACGGGGGCACCCAGCACCTCCTGGGCGCCGGTGGGTGCCGGGAAGGGGTGGCCGAAGGGGCCGTAGTCGGGGCCGTAGGGGCCGGGTGATGCCTGGGGGCTGGCCGAGGGCGAGAGCAGCCCCGGGGCGCTGGGGAAGGCGGCGGTGTAGGAGTCACCCATGGCGGCGATGGGAGAGACGGGTGGGAGCACCCCGAGGTGAGGGGGACGGCGTCAGCGGGGGCACGGGGCCATGGCGCCCGGTGGCCTGCGGGAAGAGGGAGATGGGTGTTAGGGTGCTGGGGGGAAGGAGATAAAGGGGGGTACCCAGTGCAATGGGGTAACCAGTGCTGGGGGCACCCAGTCCTGTAAGGTGCCCAGCGCAATGGGGCACCCGGTGCAATGGGGCACCCGGTGCAATGGGGTAACCGGTGCAATGGGGCACCCAGCACCGTGGTGCATGCGGTATTGGGGTATCAAGGACCACGGGGCACCCAGTGCAGTGGGGCACCCAGTTTTGGGGAGCTAAGCACCACGGAGCACCCAGGGCACCCGGTGCAGTGGGGCACTTAGCCCCATGGGGTGCCCAGCATCACAGGGCACCCAGCCCCAGCCGGCACCCACACTCCGGCTACACCCAGCCCCATGGTGACACCCATCACCTCCCTCCCCACCCCACCACTCCCTGGCGCTCCCCGCTCCTCTGTGCCTCAGTTTCCCCCCGCGGGCTGAGAAGGCCCCGTCTCCACCCACGCAGCAGAGGCAGCCTCGCAGGGGCTTCTCTGAGGGCTGATAGCAGGGTTGTGCCGGCAGCGGGGGGCCCCCTCCCCGCCACCCCCCGGCCTCCCCCCGCTCCCAATCTCGGCTCCTTCTGCTTTTATGGCCTTTTAATCGAATTACGCTGTGGCCGCCCCCCTCCCCGGGTGACTTCCTCTGCTTTTATGCCCTTCATGGCTTTCAGCTGCCGCAGGCTGAGACCGGGCGTCATGAGCTGCCCCCCCCATCACCCCGAGTTTTTCCCTTTATTTTAATTTTTTTAAACTTATCCCTCCCCTTCACCCACTTTGTGGCTTTTCCAGCTTTTTTTTTTTTTTGGGGGGGGGGGGTCCCCGCCTTTCGCCGTGGTTATTGCGCCTATTTTTAAGCCGGCCCCGGCCGCGGTCACAGCGCGCTCCCGGTTTTCCAAGGATAACAAGGGCCAGGCCTGTGCCCCGGGAACGCTGCCCTGCCGCGAGAGCCGAGGTAATTAAAACCAGGGCGAGCGTCTAACGGAGGCACGCTTAAAATAGTGTAAACCTCCCATAAATCAGCTCCGCTTGCGCCGGGAAATTAGGAGCAGGGCAGGGAGCCGGGAGCTGTGGGCTGAGAACGGCACGAGCTCAGTGCACGAGTGGCTGCTGCAGGGCTGGGCGGTGGGGGGGGGAGAACCGGTGGTGTCGTGGCTCTGTGTGGCCTCTGCTGTGTCGGGGACCCCGACCCCTCCCGTGGTCCCCCCACTCTGGAGCAGCCCCCCGGGGTGGGACAGGTCCAGCCCCTGCTCTGGGGGTCCTGGGTCCCCAATTCCCAGTCCCTTGTCCCTGATCCCCAGTGCCCTGTTCCTGGTCCCCAGTCTCAGGTCCACAGTTCCTGTCCCCTTGTCCCCAGTCCCCAGACCTTGATCTCCAGTCCCTGGTCCCCAAACCCCAGTCCTTGATACCCCAAGTCCCTTATCCCTGGTCCCCTGTCCCCAGACCCCAACCCTGGTCTCTTGTCCCCAATCCCAGGTCCCCAAGCCCCATCCCTGGTCCCCATCCCCGGTCCCCATTCCTGATGCGCCACTGCCCTCAGTCCCGACCCCAGCGGGTGCCTCCTCAGCCCCTGCCTCAGTTTCCCCCGCCACCGTGCCCACGAGTCCCCAGGCCACCCTGCCACCCCCAGCCCCTGTCCTTGCTCGGCCCCGGCTCCCCGTCCCATGAACCCGGGCGTCCGGGACGCCCCATCACCCAGGGCCCTGGCTCCCCCTGCTCGCACGGTGAAACCGTCGCCAACGAGGGGACAGTTTGGGGCGGAGGTGGCACTTGGCACCGTCCCCATGTCCCTGTCCCCTCCCTGGGGATGGCGGGGTACAGGTCCTGCTGGAGTGGGGGACACCAGGGTGTCCCCTGCAGGCACAGGGACAGCGGGGCTGGAGGATCGGGCCCCGCGCAGGGATGGGGGAGGCCGGGTCCCCGGCTCCCGGTCCCCACGGCTCCCAGGGACTGCGGTGGCCTCTGGTGCCAGCCCGGTGTCCTCCCAGGGACCTGCCTGTCCCGGGGTGGCCCTGTGCCAGGGACGGACGTGGCCCCATCACCATGGCCTTGGGGATGGATGTGTCCCCGAGGGGTGCCGGACTCCTGGGGACAGGCGTGTTCCCATCAGCTGGTCTGGGGGTGCCATGGTGCTGGGGACGGATATGTCCGCATCCCCAGGTCTGGGGTGCAATGGCCCTGGGGACAGATGTGTCCCCATCCCCAGGTCTGGGGTGGAATGGCCTTGGGGACCGACGTGTCCCCAATGGCAGGTCCTGGGGCACCGCAGCCCCATCTGCCCGCTGCCAGCACCCAGGGCTCAGCACCCTGGGGTGCTCCGGTGCCGCAGGACCCCAGCGGTCCCTGGGCTGCGTCCTGGTGGTGGGTGCAGCGGTGGCAGCGGTGACAGGGTGGGGCTGGGGGGGGACAGCTCGCCTAGGAACAGCCACAAAGTCCCGGCGCTGAAAATATCCCCGGAGCCACCGAGCCCCACGCCCGGACGCCTGGGTCCTCTCCAGGCCGAGTCCCACGGCGGGAGGGGGGGGGGGGTCCCATATCCCGGGTGACCCTTCCTAAGTCGAGGGGGTCTCCTTTCCCGGCGGGGGGTGTCCTGTCCCAGAGGGTACCGATCCCAGGGGCATCCCCCAACCCTGGGGGTCCCGTACCCCGGGGACTCCCCCATGTTGGAGGCGGTCCCGTACCCCGGGGGTCCCTGTCCCGGGGGGGGGGGTTCAGTCTCCCCAGAGGGTCCCTGTCCTGCCCCCTTTCCTGTATCCCGAGGGGGTCCCCCGTCCCGAGGGGGTCCCTACCCCGGGGGGCTCCCCCATCCTGGAGGAGCTCCCCCATCCCGCAGGGTCCCGCGTCTCGGGGGTCCTTGTCCCGGGGGGGGCTCCCCCATCCCGGAGGTTCCCTGTCCTGGAGGGTCCCGTACCCCGGGGGTCTCCCGCATCCTGCAGCGGGTCCCGTACCCCGGGGGTCCATGTCCCGGGGGGGGGTGTCCTCCATCCCGAAGGGTCCCCGTCCCCGGGGGTCCCCCCCTCCCTCAGAGCTCCCGGGGGTCGGGGCTGTCCCGGGTCCCTCCCCGAGCTCCTCACCGCGCTCCGGGGCTCCGCGGGTCCGGGGATGCCGGGGGTGGGTACCGGCGGCGGGGATGCCGCTGTCGGGGTGCCGATGTCCCGGTATCGGGGTGCCGGTGTCCCGGGGCTCGGTGCGGGAGGGAGGGAGCTCCGCGGCGGCCGCCCGCCCCGCTGTGCCGCTGCGGCGGGGCTGGGCCGGGCCGGGACCGGGGCCGGGAGCCCTGCCCCGAACCGCCCCTCGCCGGGGGGGCCGGGGGGGTCGGGGGAAGGGAGGGCAGGGCAGGGGGAAGGGGAAAGGGAAAAGGAAAGGAAATGGGAAAGGGAAAAGGAAAGGACAGGAAAAGAGGAAGGAAAAGGGGAAAAGGAGGAAAAGAGTCTGAGCAGAAAGAACAAGGAATTGAAAGGGGGAAAGGAATTAGGGAGAGAAAGAAGAGAGAAAAGAAGAAAAGAAAGGAGAGGGGAAAGGAAGATAAAAGACAAAAGAAATGAGAAAATAAAAAGAAAAAAGACATAGCAAAAGAAAAAGAAAAGACAAGAGAAAAGAAAAAGGCAAGAAAAGAGAAAATAAATAAAATAAAATAAAATAAAATAAAATAAAATAAAATAAAAGCAGAAAAGAATAAATAAAAGAAAGAAAAGAGAAAAGAAAAAAGAAAAGAAAAGAGAAAAGAAAAGAAAAGAAAATAGAAAAGAAAAGAAAAGAAAAGAAAAGAAAAGAAAAGAAAAGAAAAGAGAAAAAGAAAAGAGAAAAAGAAAAGAGAAAAAGAAAAGAGAAAAAGAAAAGAGAAAAGTTGGGAAGGGAGGAAGACAGGGAGGCTGAAGGCTGGAGGAGGGAGGCCGGGGGCTGGGGGACAGGGACCGGGCAGGGGGGCAGGAGGAGGGGGAGAGAAGGGGAAGGGAGAGGAGTGGGGAGAGGGAGGGAAGTGCAGGGGGCTGCACCGGCAGGAAGGGAAAGGGAAAGGGAAGAGGCTGGGGAGGAAACGGGAAGGGCAGAGGAAGGAGAGGGGGAAGAAAGGGCCGGGCGGGGGGAAGGGGATGGGGAAGAGGGAGGGAAGGGGAAAGGGAAGGGGATGGGATGGGAAAAGGGATGGGGATGGGGAGGGCAAGGGGAAGGAGGGGTGAACGGGAAAAGTGCTGGAAGGGAGGGGAGGAAAAATGCAAAAGGGGGAAGAGAGGGACGGGAAGGGGAAAGGGAAGAAAGGGACAAAGGGGGAGGGGGGACTGGGGCACCCGAGGGCCTGCCACCCTGTCCCCCCTGCGCCCAGGGTCTGCGGGGGTGAGATGGGGGGAAACCACCCCAAAAGGGTGCCAGTGGGGATGGAGCAGGGATGAGGGTCTGGGATGGGGACAGGGACAGGATAGGGACGGAGCAGGGATGGGGACAAGACAGGACCCGGGATGGAGTTGGAGGTACCAGGGATGGGGATGGAGCAGAGATGGGGACAGAATTGGGCCCGGGATGGGGACAAGGGGGACCAGGGATGGGGACGGGAGCAGGGGTGGGGACAGGGGGACCAGGGATGGGGAGGGGATGTGGAGGGAGCAGGGATGGGGATGAGAGGGGACCAGGAATGGAGCTGGAGGTACTGGGAATGGGGCCAGGGGACCAGGGACGGGGACAGAAGAGGACCAGGAATGGGGTTGGGGGTGCCAAGGATGGGGACGGGGTGGGATGGAGCAGGGACAGGGACAGGGGGACCAGGGACGGGGATAGAGGGACCGAGGGATGGGGATGGAGGTCAGGGACGGGGATGGGGGCCGGGGGTGGGGACAGGGATGGGGGGGGAGCAGGGAGGGAATGGGCTGGGGGGCAGAGCCGGGGACGGGGACAAGAGACACTCACGGGGGAGCAGGGTTGGGGACCAGGACACAAGTGGCCCTGGAGATGGGGCTGGGGATCCCCCCATGCCTCAGTTTCCCTACTAAGGGGGGGTTATTCCAACCACTCTTTTTTTCCCCCCCTTTTCTTTCTTCTCTCCTTTTCATCTTTTTTTTCTCCCCCCCCCTTTTCTTCCTATTTTCCCCTTTTCTTTTTTTATTTTCCCCCTTTCCTATTTTTTTTTTTCCCCCCGACAAGGCCGTTTGGGAGCCAGCGGGGCCCTTTCCCAGCCCTGAGTCAGGGCTTTCCGCTCCGGAGCCGCCGGCGCCACGGCCGCCCGCCGAAGGCCGCAACCACCGTCCCCCCCCCGGGTCCCCCCCCTTCTCGCCGGGGCTTCCACTGCCCACAAACTGGGAGCAAACTGGGACGGCCGCTCCATCCCTCCTCTTCCTCAGCCGGCGGGGTGGGGGGACCCCATGGGGTTTTTTGGGGGGGGGGGTCACAGGGGTTTGGCTCCCACCGGCGTCGACCGCAATTTGGTTCATTTGGGGGGCGTGTTGGGAGCCACCCAAACGCCTGGGTCCCCTAGGTGGGGGTGCAAAGGGGGTTGGGAGCCACCCAAACTCCTGGGTCCCCTAGGTGGGGGTGCAAAGGGGGGGTTGGGAGCCATCCAAACTCCTGGGTCCCCTAGGTGGGGGTGCAAAGGGGGGTTTGGGTCTCCCCCCCGGCTTGGGGGTGGCAGGGACCCCCCCGTGTCCCTCGGGACCCTTCAAAGCTCGGCGGGCGCCCGCCGGGGGGAGCCGGGGGGGGGATGCGAGGGCTGGCGGCGGCGGGGGCTGATTACAGGGCGGCGCCGGGCCCGGCCGCCCACGGGCCCCACGGCCGCGCTCGGGGCCCCCGCAATTACCCGGGTATTTATACCCCGGCCGGACGCCTGGGTTCGCTCGCGGGGGCGGGGGGAAATGGGGGGGGCTCCTGCCCCATGGCTCGTCCTCTGGCTCTGCTTCCCTCCGTCGGCTGTCCGCCCTCCAGCCCTCCCTCCAGCCCTCCGTCCATCCCTCCCTCCCTCCATCCCTGCCTCCATCTCTCCTTCCCTCCCTCCATCCACTCCTCCATCCCTGCATCCCTCCCTCCATCCCTGCCTCCCTCCCTCTCTCCCTCCTTCCCTTCCCCCTTCCCTCCTCCCTCCCTCCTTCCCCCCCCGACTCATTTACCCCCATCTGTCAGCCCGGCTCAGGACCCAACATGAGCTTGAGGGGGCTCAGCCCCCATGACACGAGTTTGAGGGGTCTCAGCCCCCATGGCATGAATATGGGGAGCTCTCAGCCCCCCTGACATGAGTTTGGGGGGTCTTAGCCCCCATGGCATGAAGATGGGGGAGTCTCAGCCACCCTGACATGAGTTTGGGGCGTCTCAGCCCCCATAGCATGAATATGGGGCGGGGGTCTCAGCCCCCATGACACGAGTTTGGGGGGGTCTCAGCCCTCATGGCATGAAGATGGGGAGGTCTCAGCCACCCTGACATGAGTTTGGGGCGTCTCAGCCCTCATGGCATGAATATGGGGGGGTCTCAGCCCCCATGACACGAGTTTGGGGGTTCTCAGCCCCCATGGCATGAATATGGGGGGGGTCTCAGCCCCCCTGACATGAGTTTGGGGCATCTCAGCCCTCATGGCATGAAGACGGGGGGGTCTCAGCCCCCATGACGCGAGTTTGGGGGTTCTTAGCCCCCATGGCATGAGTAGGGGGTGGTCTCAGCAGGGCAGAGGTTGCACTCCCCAGGCAGGGCCTGAGATGTCCCCGTCCCCATCCTGGTGCCTGTCCCCAGGGGCCGGGGGACCCCCCCGAGCTGTAACCGCGGCCCCCCCTGTGCGGAGCGCGGGGACCCAGGCGTCCTGCGGTAAGTGCCAGCAGCTGGGCTGGGGGCACCGCGGCCCTTCAAAGGGGAGGGAAAATCAGCCCACGAATCGCTTCCATGTGTGGGGGGGGGGGGACACTGGGGGCACTGGGACTGGGAGTGGGGACTGGGAGGACTGGGGATGGGGCGGGGAGCACTGGGAGTCAGCACTGGGGATGGGGCACTGGGAATGGGGACTGGGAGCACTGGGAATAGGGACTGGGGGTACTGAGAATGGGGAGCAGTGGCAATGGGGCACTGGGGACACGGGGAATGGGGACGTGGGGACCTGGGATGGGGCACTGGGAATGGGGACTGGGAGCACTGGGAGTAGGGACTGGGGGTACTGAGAATGGGGAGCAGTGGGAATGGGGCACTGGGGACACGGGGAATGGGGACTGGGAGGACTAGGAGTGGGGACTGGGGGCACTGGGAGTGGGGACCTGGGATGGGGCACTGGGAATGGGGACTGGGAGCACTGGGAGTAGGGACTGGGGGTACTGAGAATGGGGAGCAGTGGGAATGGGGCACTGGGGACACTGGGAATGGGGACTGGGAGCACTAGGAGTGGGGACTGGGGGCACTGGGAGTGGGAACCTGGGATGGGGCACTGGGAATGGGGACTGGGAGCACTGGAAATGGGGACTGGGAGTACTGAGAATGGGGAGCAGTGGGAATGGGGCACTGGGGACACTGGGAATGGGGACTGGGAGGACTAGGAGTGGGGACTGGGGGCACTGGGAATGGGGACCTGGGATGGGGCACTGGGAATGGGGACTGGGAGCACTGGGAGTAGGGACTGGGGGTACTGAGAATGGGGAGCGCTGGGAATGGGGCACTGGGAGCGCTGGGAATGTGGTACCCCCCCTCCACAGCACAGTGTCCCCAAGCCCCCTCCCCCGAAGCATGCTGTCCCCAAGCCCCCAGCCTGGTGTCCCCAATGGTGTGGTGCCCCCCCACCCGGTGTCCCCAAGACCCCCAGCCTGGTGTCCCCATGGCACCATGTCCCCAAGCCCCCCCTGGCATGATGTCCCCAACCCCCCCATAAGACAGTGTCCCACCACCCAGTGTCCCTATGCCCCACAGCAGGCCGCCAGCCAGGGGACACCGGGGGTGGCCCCACGCGCCCCCGCCTCACTTGGCGGCAGCGGCCACCACGTCCCCTCCGTCCCTCGTCCCCCCCGCCACACTCCGGCCCCCGGATGTTTCTCTTGCGGTCGGAGGCCCCAAAATAGCGGCGGCCCCAGCGCGTGTGGGTGCGCCGGCCATGGCGTGCCAGCACCCGCGGGCCCCAGCCGGCCGTGGGGACGGGGGGGGGGGGGGAGGTGGGGGATGGCGGGGAGTCTCCGAGGGCTCATAGCGGGGTTGAGCACCCCCCCGGCACCCCGCTGGCTCAGCTTCCCACCCGGTGCGACGGACCCCCCGGCATTGTGCCAGCCCCCAAGTTTAGCCCCCATGGTGGTGGTGGGGGGGGATGAGGGTCTGGGGGGGACCCATAGGGTTTGGAGGGATCTATAGGTTCTGGGGGGACCCATAGGTTATGGGGGGACAGGAGGGGAATGAGGGGGATGTGGGGGGTGTCCATGAGTACACAGGGGACATGAGGGGACCTGGAGGGTCCCAGGGGAACATAGGGGACCTGGAGAGATGCGTGGGGTCATGGGGGACCCAGGGGGACATGGAGGAGATTGGGGGGGACCCACAGCATCATGGGAGAGATTGGGGGGGCCCATGGGGACATGGAGGACCCAGAGGGACATGGGGGAAATTGCGGGGGGGACATGGGGACGTGGGGGACCCACAGGGACTGGGGGCACCTGAGGGATATGGAAGGACCCAAGGGGACATTGGGGATGTGAGAGGACCCATGGGGACACGGAGGGACCCAAAGGGACAAGGGGACCAGGAGGGACCTGGAGGGACCGGGAGGACCCGGAGGCAGCTGGGGAGCCCGGGGGGGGGGGCTGGGGGTCCCCAGGCCCCGGGGAAGCCGGGGGCAGAGGTTGCCCCGAGGCCGAGCCGTGCCCACGCCCCGGCGCTTCCTTGCCACCCTCTAATTATCCCCCGGCCGGGCTAGAAATAACTGTGGTGGCCACGGGGGACAGGCCTGGCCCACGGGGACACGGGGATGGACCCTGGGGGGGGACAGGGACAGACCCTGGGGGGGGCACGGACAGACCCCCAGAATGGCCAGACAGACCCCAGGACGGCAGGACGGACCCCGGGGTGACAGGTATGGACCCCAGGTACCATGGAGAAGCCCCCCTGGTCTGCACCCCGTCCGTCTGTCCCCCAGCTGTCCCCTCATCCCTCCCCCACCCCGTTCTTCCCCCCCGCCATGTGTCTCTCATTGCGCTGCGGTGCAGAAGCCGCATCAAAGCGGTGGCAGCGGGAGCCGCAGGGGTGGCATTGGGGGGCCTGGCCCCCCCTCCGGCTGCCAAAGGACCCCCAGGGGTCCTGGGACCCGCCCAGGTTGCCAAGAGACCCTCCCCAGATCCTGTGCCCCCCCCCGCCAAGCTGCCATGGTGCCCTGGGTCCCCCCCTAGGCTGCCAAGGCCCCCCCATGGCAAGCTGGATCCGTCCTCAGGTACCCCCAAGCTCTGTGCCCCCCCCCAGGCTGCCAGGATCCCCCATGGTGTCCTGGGACCTCCCCCAAGCTGCCAGGGACCCCTCTCTGGCCATGAGGCCCCCCACGATGCCCTAGGTGCCACCAAAGCTGCCAGGGACCATGGTGCCTTGGGTCCCCCAGGTGCCCCCCAAGCCCTGTGACCCCCCCAGGCTGCCAGGAACCTCCCAAGGTTTCCTGGGACCCCCCGAGCTGCCAGGGACCCCTCTCGGGCCATGAGGCCCCCCACGATGCCCTAGGTCCCCCCAAAGCTGCCAGGGACCGTGGTGCCTTGGGTCCCCCAGGTGCCCCTCAGGCCCTGTGACCCCCAGGCTGCCAGAAACCCCCCCATGGTGTCCTGGGACTCCCCCAGGCTGCCAGGGACCCCCTCCAGCCGTGAGGCCCCCCACGATGCCCTAGGTCCCCCAAAGCTTCCAGGGACCGTGGTGCCTTGGGTCCCCAGGTCCCCCTCAGGCCCTGTGACTCCCCCAAAGGCTGCCAAGACCCCCCATGGTGTCCTGAAACCCCCCAAGCTGCCAGAGACCCCCACAGGGGTCCTGGGACCCCCAGGCTGCCAGGGACCCCCTCCGGCCGTGAGCCCCCATGATGCCCTAGGTCCCCCAAAGCTGCCAGGGACCATGGTCCCTTGGGTCCCCAGGTGCCCCCAAGCCCTGTGACCCCCCCAGGCTGGCAGGGGACCCCCCCACGGTGCCCTGGCCCCCCCGGGCCATGCCCTGGCCCTGTCGCGGTCCCTGTCCCCGCGGTCGGGCCGGGCCTGGCTCGCGCCACGCTGCATTTCTGCGGTTCCCAACCCAAAATTGCTGGGAGTCGCCCGGCGTCGCCCTGATTCCTCCGCGGCCACGACCCGCGGGGGGGCCCGGGGGGGCGCTCCCGGGGGGGGCCCGGGGGGCTGGGCACCCCAGGCTGCTCCCACTGCCCCCCCTACCCACGCCAGTGGCCCCGTGACCCACCCCAGTGTCCCCCTTCCCTCCCAGACTGGTCCCAGTACCTGCATCACCCACCCCAGTGCCTCTGCTCGCTGCCCAGACTGGTCTCAGCACCCCCATTTCTCATCCCAGTGCCCCCCCATTCCCTCCCAGACTGGTCCCAGAGTCCCCATTACCCACCCCAGTGCCCCCATTTCTCATCCCAGTGTCCCCATTCCCTCCCAGACTGGTCCCAGCACCCCCATTACCTACCCCAGTGCCCCCATTCCTTAGCCCAGTGTCCCCATTCACTTCCAGACTGGTCCCAGTGCCCCCTTTCCTCATCCCAGTGCCCCTGCTCCCCCCTAGACTGGTCCCAGTGCTCCCGTTCCCCCTCCCAGTTTGCCCCCATACTGGTCCAGAGCCAAGGGCTCCTCAGTCCCCCGTCCTGTGTCCCCAGCACTAACAGATGGTGTGAGATGGGGACAGGGAAGGGACAGGGACAGGGAAGAGGGATGGGGACGTGGACGAGGGTGAGGATGGAGACAGGGACAAGAGTGGGGATGGGGACAGGGACAAGCATGGGGACAGGGACTGGCTTAGGGACGGGGTTGTGAATGGGACAGGGACAGGGATGGGGACAGCAACAGAGCTGGGACAGGGACAGGGACAGGACAGGGTTGGGGAAAGGGAGACGTTTGGGAACAGGGACAGGACAGAGATGGGGACAGGACGGGGACAGTGACAAGGTTCAGGACAGAACTGGGGATGGGGAGAGGAACTGGGACAGGACAGTGACATGGATATGGTTGGGGACAGGACAGGGGCAGTGTTGGGGACAGGAGCGGGCACAGGACAAAGAAAGGGCATTAACAAGGTTGGGGACAGGGGAGGGACAGGAACAGGGCAGGGTTGGGGATGGGGACAGTGTTGGGAACAGGGACAGGACACCGTTGGGAAATGACAGGGATGGGGATGGGGACAAGGACAGGACAGGAGAGGGTTGGGGTCAGGACAGGGTTGGGGACATTGTTGGGGACAGGACAGGGCTGGGGTGAGGACAGGGCCAGAGCTGGGGACCCTGTTGGGGACAGGGCAGGGACGGGGTTGGGGACAGGACAGGGTTGAGGTGAGGACAGGGCCAGAGCTGGGGACCTTCTTGGGGACAGGGCAGGGTCAGGGTTGGGGACAGGACAGGACACTGTTGGGGACAGGACAGGGCCAGGGTTGGGGACCCTGTTGGGGACAGGACAGGGCCAGGGTTGGGGACCCTGTTGGGAACAGGGCAGGGACAGGGTTGGGGACAGGACAGGGTTGAGGTGAGGACAGGGCCAAAGCCAGGGATCCTGGGGGGGACAGGGGGGGGAGGGGGTTGGAGACAGGACAGGACACTGTTGGGGACAGGACAGGGCTGGGGACCCTGTTGGGGACCCTGTTGGGGACCCTGTTGGGGACAGCCGGGCCAGGCGCCCCCGCCAGGGGGCAGCAGAGACCCGCGCCGGCGGCGGCACCGACCCGTCTCGGCCACCAGGGGGGGCTGGGACTGGGGGGGACCGGGGGACTGGGAGAGACTGGGGGGACTGGGGGGACTGGGGAGACTGGGGGGACTGGGAGAGACTGGGGGACTGGGAGAGACTGGGGGGACTGGGAGGGACTGGGAGAGACGGGGGGACTGTGGAGACTGGGAGGGACTGGGAGAGACTGGGGGACTGGGGAGACTGGGAGAGACTGGGGGGACTGGGAGGGACTGGGAGAGACGGGGGGACTGTGGAGACTGGGAGGGACTGGGGGGACTGGGAGAGACTGGGGGAGACTGGGAGAGACTGGGGGGACTGGGGGGGACTGTGGAGACTGGGTGGGACTGGGAGGGACTGGGAGAGACTGGGGGGGACTAGGAGGGACTGGGAGAGACTAGGGGGGACTGGGAGGGACTGGGGAGGCGCTGCGGGGAGACTGGGGGGGACTGGGGAGACTGGGGGGGACTGGGAGGGGACTGGGAGGGACTGGGGGGCTGCGGGGGGACTGGGGGGACTGGGGAGACTGGGTGGGGACTGGGAGGGACTGGGGGGACTGGGGGGACTGTGGGGGACTGTGGAGACTGGGAGGGACTGGGAGAGACTGGGGGGGACTAGGAGGGACTGGGAGAGACTAGGGGGACTGGGAGGGACTGGGGGGACTGGGAGAGACTGGGGGACTGGGAGGGACTGGGAGAGACTGGGGGGACTAGGAGGGACTGGGAGAGACTAGGGGGACTGGGAGGGACTGGGAGAGACTGGGGGACTGGGAGGGACTGGGAGAGACTGGGGGGACTGTGGAGACTGGGTGAGACTGGGAGAGACTGGAGGGGACTATGGAGACTGGGGGGACTGGGAGAGACTGGGAGGGGACTGTGGAGACTGGGAGGGACTGGGAGAGACTGGGGAGACTAGGGGGGACTGTGAGGGACTGGGAGAGACTGGGGGGACTGGGGAGACTGGGGGTACTGTGAGAGACTGGGGGGACTGTGGAGACTGGGGGGGACTGGGAGGGACTGGGAGGGACTGGGAGAGACTGGGAGGGACTGGGAGAGACTGGGGGGGGACTGGGGGGGACTGGGAGGGACTGGGGAGATGGGGGGACTGGGGGGGGACTGGGGAGACTGGGAGGGACTGGGAGGGACTGGGAGAGACTGGGGGGACTAGGAGGGACTGGGAGAGACTAGGGGGACTGGGAGGGACTGGGGAGACAGGGGGACTGGGGGGGACTGGGGAGACTGGGAGGGACTGGGAGGGACTGGGAGAGACTGGGGGGACTAGGAGGGACTGGGAGAGACTAGGGGGGACTGGGAGGGACTGGGGAGGTGCTGTGGGGAGACTGGGGGGACTGGGGAGACTGGGGGGACTGGGAGAGACTGGGGGGACTGGGAGAGACTGGGGGGACTGGGAGGGACTGGGAGAGACAGGGGGGACTGTGGAGACTGGGAGGGACTGGGAGAGACTGGGGGGACTGGGGGAGACTGGGAGAGACTGGGGGGGACTGGGAGAGACTGGGGGGGGACTGGGAGGGACTGGGAGAGACGGGGGGGACTGTGGAGACTGGGAGGGACTGGGGGGACTGGGAGAGACTGGGGGAGACTGGGAGAGACTGGGGGGACTGGGGGGACTGTGGAGACTGGGTGGGACTGGGAGGGACTGGGAGAGACTGGGGGGGGACTAGGAGGGACTGGGAGAGACTAGGGGGACTGGGAGGGACTGGGGAGGCGCTGCGGGGAGACTGGGGGGGACTGGGGAGACTGGGGGGACTGGGAGGGGACTGGGAGGGACTGGGGGGCTGCGGGGGGACTGGGGGGACTGGGGAGACTGGGTGGGGACTGGGAGGGACTGGGGGACTGGGGGGGACTGTGGGGGACTGTGGAGACTGGGAGGGACTGGGAGAGACTGGGGGGACTAGGAGGGACTGGGAGAGACTAGGGGGACTGGGAGGGACTGGGGGGGACTGGGAGAGACTGGGGGGACTGGGAGGGACTGGGAGAGACTGGGGGGACTAGGAGGGACTGGGAGAGACTAGGGGGACTGGGAGGGACTGGGAGAGACTGGGGGGACTGTGGAGACTGGGTGGGACTGGGAGAGACTGGAGGGGACTATGGAGACTGGGGGGACTGGGAGAGACTGGGAGGGGACTGTGGAGACTGGGAGGGACTGGGAGAGACTGGGGAGACTAGGGGGGACTGTGAGGGACTGGGAGAGACTGGGGGGGACTGGGGAGACTGGGGGTACTGTGAGAGACTGGGGGGACTGTGGAGACTGGGGGGGACTGGGAGGGACTGGGAGAGACTGGGAGAGACTGGGAGGGACTGGGAGAGACTGGGGGGACTGGGGGACTGGGAGGGACTGGGGAGATGGGGGGACTGGGGGGGACTGGGGAGACTGGGAGGGACTGGGAGAGACTGGGGGGACTAGGAGGGACTGGGAGAGACTAGGGGGACTGGGAGGGACTGGGGAGACGGGGGACTGGGGGGACTGGGGAGACTGGGAGGGACTGGGAGGGACTGGGAGAGACTGGGGGGACTAGGAGGGACTGGGAGAGACTAGGGGGACTGGGAGGGACTGGGGAGGTGCTGTGGGGAGACTGGGGGGACTGGGGAGACTGGGGGGACTGGGAGGGACTGGGGGGCTGCGGGGGGACTGGGAGGGACTGGGGGCACTGGGGAGACTGGGTGGGGACTGGGAGAGACTGGGGTGCTAAGGGGTGGGGGGCTAACAGAAGGCAATGGGGTGCTACTGGGGAGGGGGGGGGCTACTGGGGAGGGGTCCTGATGGGGGTAACAGGGTGGGGGGTGATGGGGGGTCCAATTGGGGGGTTACTGGGAGGGGTGTCCCAATAGGGGGTATTGGGGGGGCAATGGGGTGCTAATAGGGTGGGGGTTAATGGGGGGCTACTGGAGGGGGTCCCAATGGGGGGTAATGGGGTGGGGGTTAATGGGGGTCCCCATGGGGTGGGGGCTCCCGGAGGGGGTTAATGGGATGAAGATCCTGATGGGAGTAATGGGGTGCTGGGGGGGGGGGTGAGGGGTCTAATAAGGGGGGCCCTAATGAGGGGGTGGGGGTCTAATGGGGTGGGGGCCCTGTGGTGGCTCTGGGCAGCCCCCACAGACCCTCCCCAGCCCCCCCGTGGCCCCCAGCCCTGTCCCCCGGGCCCGGGACAGGGTGGGACGGGGGCTTGTCCCCACTGTCCCCCCCCCCCCCGAGCAGAGCAGGACGGAGGGGGGGGGGGATTGCTGGGGGAGGGGGGGCAGGAGGAGGAGGAGGAGGAGCAGGAGGAGGAGGAGGAAGAAGCAGCCTTTGCCCCTGAGAAGCACAGGCAGATGCGGCCTTCGCCCCGTGCCGGGGCGGCGTGACGAGCTGGCGGGGACCCAGCTCCGGTGACAGGATGGGGACAGTCCCCATGTCCCCCCACCCACCTCGTGCCCTCCCCGCTGCCGGGCCCGGCCCTTTTGGGGCAGGGGCTGCGAAGCACGGCCCCACCGGCGTCACCAGCCCCGGGGACGCCGCGACGGGGACAAACTAACCAAGAAACCCCAAGTTTGTCCCCTTCCCCGGTGGCACGGCACTGTCGGCAAGCCAAGAGGGGAAACTGAGGCACGGGGCTGGGTGGACACACGCTCTGTGTCCTCGCGTGTCCCCAGGTGCCACCGCTGTGGGTCAGGAGGGGAAACTGAGGCACGGGGCTTGGTGGACACATGCTCTGTGTCCCCAAGTGCCACCACTGTAGGTCAGGAGGAGAAACTGAGGCACGGGACTGGGTGGACAGATGCTCTGTGTCCCCGTGTGTCCCCAAGTGCTGCTGCTGCAGGTCAGGAGGGGAAACTGAGGCACGGCAGGGGATTGGTCCCATCCGTGGCCACTGACGCCGCAGCTGGCAGGACACGGGCCGGGATGAAAGGAAGCGCTTGTGTTCGCCGAGCGCGGGGGGCACAGGGACAGGGACCCCCCCTTGGCCCCCGACGGCTGCGGCAGAGGCGACTTCAAGGCCACAGCGGGGTCTGGGGTGAAGCAGCGGCCGCCTCCCCGCCGGCATGGCGGGGGACAAAGCCACCGCTGCGCTCGACGGCAAGCCGACAGCGGACAGCGTCCCCTCCCCGCTACCAGGGTTTTGGGGGACAGGGTCCGGGCAGTGCCGGAGCCAGGATGAGGGGTTGTCCCCAAAAAATGCCAGCTGCGGGATGGTTTGGTTTTATTTCGCCTCCCCGGGTGGGTCTCCGCTCTTTGTCCGGCGGTGTTTTAATGACGCCGGGGGTTCGCAGCCAGCCGGTGGGACCGGTGCCGCAGCGAGAAGCCGAAATAAAACAGTTCCGCTGGAAGCGGGGTGAGGTCGCGGTGAGTGACAGCAATTTTCCAGCTGCGGGATGAAGGGAATTAGGCCAAAAAAAGTGGAAAATAAAAAGGTCACGGCAAAGACGGCATCCGGGCGGCCGGCGGGGAGCCGGGCAAGGGGCTCGCTGGCCTTGGCAGCACCTCCAAAATCAACAGCAGGGCCATGGTTGGGGGGCTCCCCGCGCCGTGGGCCCCCCGTCACCGGGGGACATCAAAGGGCGGTGGCCGGTGGGGACGGGCAGCGGGTGGAAAGGCAGCTCTGGGGGGGGACGGCGCCGTGTGGGGCGGATGGCTTTGATCCTGGAAAGCAAAAAAAAAAGACATTATACGTCATCTCTTGTCGTGTTCCCCCCCCCGCCCCCGGTTTGTCACCGGCCGTGCCCGTCTCCCGCTGCCGGGGTGGCCGTGCGGCCATGTCCCCCAGGGCCCTCGCGCCTCGTTTGCCTTCAAAAACCTCGTTTTTTGTAAACCTGGGGCTTTTTGCTGTGAAATCCCCCAAATAACACCCCCTCCCATGCCCAGAGCAGGGTTGACCCCAGGAGCTCGCACCAGCGGAGGGGAAGAGGCCCAGGCGTCCCAGCGGTGACAGTCCCTGTCATGACAGGGCTGGGTGCTGTGACAGGACGCGGGGCACGTAGTGACAGGGACTCGAGGGCCCGCTGTGGTGACAAGGCCCTGGGGATGTTTACACAGCGACGAGGCCCCGCCGAACACCTGTGAGGGCATGTCGCACCGGGATGGCGGCTGTCGCGACAGGGCTGAGGTGGCTCGTGACAGGAAAAGGTGACCGGGGGAGGTGAAGAATGGCGCTGTCGCGACACAGGCCGGGTTACCGAGCCGGCGTGGCCGCTCCGGGGACGCCGCCCGGGCTTGGGGGTGCCCGGCTCCGGGCAAAGCGGCCGCCGCCGCCGGGGCGGAGCCAGCACCAAAATGGCGCCTTTTCCGCCACATTCCCGGCGCCGCCAAGCCGTCCCTCCAAGGGCGCAGCCCGGCCGCTCTCCCCGCCTCCTCGCGGCGCCCATTGGCCAGTTTGAGACGGACCGCCGTTCTCATTGGCGCGGCGCCCCGCCGCGGCCGACGCCTCCGAGCGAGGATTGGGCAGCGCTCCCGTCAGTGTGCGAGCCCGCCTTCCCCCGCGGCGCGGGCCGCGCGGCCGGTTGGCGGTCCCCGCTGTCAGTCACTCCTCCGGCCCGCCTCCGTCACCCATTGGCGGCGGCGCGCGCCCATCACGCCGCGGCCCACGCCGCCGCGGCCGCTCCCATACGGGGTCTCCCTGTGAGCCCGCGCGGGCGCCGATTGGCCCCCGCGGCCGCCGGCCCCCCCCTCCCGCTCCCCCATTGGCCGCCGCCCGCGGCGCTCCCCCTCCCCCACGGGGCGGGGCGGCGGGGGCGGTGCGCCCCCCGCCTCCCTCCCCCCTCCGCCGGCCCGCCCTCGCTCCCCACTGGCCGGCCCGCCCGTCACTCGTCCGCCCGCGGCGGCGCCCCATTGGCGGACGCGGCAGCAGGGGCGGGCCGCGGGGCCGGGGCCGCGGCGCGCGGCTCCCTCCCTCGGCAGCCCCTTGGCGGTCACCGGCGGGGTTAGGCCGCCTCGTCAGCGAGCCGGGCGCGCCCGCCCCTCCTCCCCCCCGCCCCGCCGCCGCTCGGGCTCGCCCCCCCCGGCCACCATGAGCGGTAAGGACGGGCCCGCCGCGCCGGCGGGGGGGGGGCGAGGGGCGCGCGGCCGCCCAGGCACACGCAGACGACGGCGCCCGCCCGCTCGGAGGGGCCAGAGGCGGCCCCGCCCCACGCCGGGCCGGGCCCCGCCGGGCCGGGCCTCGCCTCGCCGCGCCGCGCCGGGGGGACCTGCCGGGGGAGGGACCCGGGGGAGGGGGAAGGCCTCGGGGGAGGGGCCCGGCGGACGGGCCGGGCCCGGCTGGGAGCGGAGGAGGGGGCGGCGGCGGCGGGGGGGTGGTGTGTGATGGGGAGGCTCCGGTAATCGGCGGGGGAGCACCGGAGGGGTGGGGGTGGGGGTAGGATCCCGGGGATCGGGCGCGGAGAGGAGGATTTTTGCGGGGAGGGTGTAGGCCTGAGCGGGGTGGCTGTGAGAGCAGGTACCGGGGAGGGGGTTGCTCTCCCCCCCCGCCCTCCCGAGGAAGGCGCCCTGCGGGGCGGATGTGTGCGGGGGGACACGGGGAGGGGGACTGGGGGGCGGGGGCCGTGGGGAAGGTGTGAGCTGCTGGGGGTGTTTTGGGGGGCGAGGGAATCCACGGAAGCGATGCCGGGGGCTGGAGGGGAACCTGGTGAGCGGTGCTGGAGGGGGGCACAAGCCCCAGGTTCTGGCGGGGGGGGGTTGCCAGAGGAGGAGGAGGCTTCTGAGCGGTGGGAGAGGAGGGGTTGGGGGGAGGAGGGACCCCCGTGCAGTGGGGTCACAGGGAGCACGGATGGGGGAGTCCCGGCCAGGGGATTCCTGGAGAGCCCCGTGGGCTGGATCCACGGTGGGGAATCCCGTGGGCAGGGCAGGCAGAGGGCCTGCGGGGTGGATCCACGGAGGGCCGGGGCAGGAGGTGTGCTCCCAGGCCAGCGGGGAAGGGAAAGGGGAGGCCCGGGGAGGACCTCGACGGGGGCCAGGGAGTGTCCCGAGCGGGTGGGGAGGAGCTGGGACCTGGAGCAGGGCCGGGTCCTCCTCCGCCTGTCCCGCTGCCAGCTCCCCTTTGGCAGCTCCCTCCGGTTCCCAGCCCCTTCGCGCCAGCGCCCGAGCAGCACAGGGTCCCCCCAGAGTGCCGCCAGCGTGCCTTCCCCCCTCCCTGCCCAGCCCTCCTGCCTTCCCTGCCCGTGACTCCCCGTGTGTCCTCGCACTCCTCGTCCCCCTCTCCTTCCCAGAAATGTCTTTAATTCCCGCTGTCGTTTCCCGCCCGCGCAGACCAAGAGAGTCCCGAGGAGATGGCGACAGTGAAGCCCGAGAAGGGCGAAGGAGATGCCAGCAGTAACAGCAGCGCAGGCGGTGGGGAGGGCCAGGTGAGTGTGGGGAGGGAGGAACAGCCCCAAGCTGGCGGCCTCCTGGCTCCGCTCGTCCTAGGGAACTCTCCGTCCCCGTGGCAAAGTCCAGGGCCGGGCCGAGGTGTTTGTTTGGCCCAGCCGAGCGTTACGCCGGCTCCTCTCCCCAGGGAGAGGAAGAGAAGGGCGAGTGCGCGCCGGGGGATTGTCATGCTGCCAAACGCCCCACCGGAGCACCGACCCGCAGCGCCCGTGGCTTCCCCTCCTCCCCCAGCTCTGCACGGTGCCCTCAAAAACATGACAGTTGCCCTGCTCCCAGTAAACACCACAGCCCCGACTGGCCCTTCTCCAGGTCGGGGTGCCCAGGAACGACTGTACTTCCCCGGCGTTGTTCTCCTGCGGGGAGATTCGCTCGCTTTGGGGTGGAGGAGACGTCTCTCCTTGCCTTTTACATGCAGGCTCCCTCCCCTTTCCTCCCTCCCAGAGGGTTTTTCCCTGTGGGTTCAGTCTGTCCTGGCCTGACAGCCCTGTGTCTGGCAGTTGTATTTTTCCGGCTGTGGGTGGGTTTTCTCAGGAAGGAGTGTTTATCTTTTCCAAGTATGCTCCTCCCTGCTTTCTCTTTTATTTTTTCCCCTTCTTTTATTTTCGGCCTGCCCATCGGGCCGCCTCCCGCTTCCTTAACTCCTCCTCTCCTTCCCAGGAATCGCAGCCTTCCCCGCTGGCTCTGCTGGCAGCTACCTGCAGCAGGATCGAGTCTCCCAACGAGAACTCCAACAGCTCCCAGGGCCAGCAAGGCGGGAGTGGCGAGCTGGACCTGACAGCCGCTGCCGCTCAGATCGCCCAGTCTGCCAACGGCTGGCAGATCATTTCCGCCGGCTCCAGCACGCCGACGGCCTCCAAGGAACAGGGCAGCAATGGCAGCAACGGTGGAGATGCCTCCAAAAGCCGGCCCGTGAGCGCGGGGCAGTACGTGGTCACGACCGCTTCCAACCTGCAGAACCAGCAGGTGCTCACGGGCCTGCCGGGAGTTATCCCAAATATCCAGTACCAGGTCATTCCCCAATTCCAAACCATCGATGGGCAACAGCTCCAGTTTGCCACCACCCCTGCCCAAGTCAACGTGCAGCAGGATGCCTCTGGGCAGCTCCAGATCATCCCCGGCACAAACCAGCAGATCATAACGAGCCGAGCGGGGACGAGTAACCTCATCGCCATGCCAAACCTGCTGCAGCAGGCTGTCCCCATCCAGGGCGTGGGCTTAGCCAACAACACCCTCTCAGGGCAAACCCAGTACGTGGCCAACGTCCCCGTGGCTCTGAACGGCAACATCACCTTGCTGCCCGTCAACAGCGTGGCCGCCAGCCTGGCTCCCACCTCTCAGACAGTCACGTTGAGCAGCTCCGGCTCTCCGGACAGCAGCTCCCAGCCGGCCACCTCGGGTGCTGCCATCAGTTCCACCAACACAGCCACGTCTCACGCTAGTTCTGGCGCCTTTTTTACCAACGCCAACAGCTACTCCACTACCACCACCACCAGTAACATGGGCATCATGAATTTTTCCACCAGCGCGACGGTGGGAACCAACGTCCAGGCACAGACACCCCAGAGGGTCAGCAGCGTCCAGAGCTCGGACTCTCTGCAGAGCCAAGTTTCTGGGGTGGGTTTGCAGCCGGGGCAGCAGAAAGAGGGGGATCAAAGTCAGCAATCGCAGCAGCAGCAGCAGCAGATCCTGATCCAACCTCAGCTAGTCCAAGGAGGGCAGACAATCCAAGCCCTCCAGACCACCCCGCTCTCTGGCCAGACCTTTGCCACTCAAGCCATCTCCCAAGACGCCTTGCAGAACCTGCAGCTCCAAGCTGTCCCCAACTCCGGGCCCATCATCATCCGAACGCCCACGGTGGGTCCCAACGGGCAGGTGAGCTGGCAGACCATCCAGCTCCAAAACCTTCAGGTTCAAAACCCCCAGGCCCAGACAATCACCTTGGCCCCCATGCAGGGAGTGTCGCTGGGGCAGACGGGCAGCACCAGCACCACGCTCACCCCCATCGCCTCCCTCCCCAGCGGCACTGTCACGGTCAACGCTGCCCAGCTCTCCTCCATGCCAGGCCTCCAGACTATTAACCTCAGTGCCTTGGGAGCGTCTGGGATCCAGGTGCATCAGCTGCAAGGGCTGCCGCTGGCCATAGCAAACACTGCCGGTAAGTTGTTTTGTCTCGGTTCCTTTCTGTACCCAGGCAGAGGAAATTGAAGGCGAAACGATGGTGCCTGGCTGCACGCAGCCGGCTCCGTGCGCTGTCTGGACTCTGCAGGGTTCAGGGCGCTGGCACAGCCCTGCCAGGGCTGGAGCTGGGGGTGATCAGTGCCAAACCGAGTTGGCAAGCGGGCTGGCGCTTATGCTGGCCCTGGGAAGGAAGTATTAAGTATCTGCTGATTGCCATAAGACACTGAAACTCATTTTGGGGAATTTCTGATCTAATTAACTCTCTTGGGTGGTTGATTGCATGAAAAGAAACAGGAGATGCCTGTGAATGGGGAAGGAGGGAGATGTGCGGGGAGGAGAGGCGGGGGAGAAGGGGGACGCTGCGTGCGGCGCTAAGGGTGAAGCGTGGTTTTGTGCGAGGCCGCTGTCCTGCCCCGACGGCCGCCCGGGGGGTCTCGGGTCGGGGTTGGGGAGTGGAGCCGAGTCCAGCTCGGCTCCTCAGCTGCGGGAGCCCGCAGAAGGAGTCACAGCTTTATGAAACTCAGGAATAACTTAAATCCCCCTGGCCTCCCCCTAGAAAGCAAACAAACAAAAAGCCCTGGGGAATTTCCTTGCAGGGGCGGAAGAATGGGCTCTTTAAGTGTATATTTAGCCTGAAGTTGGGTGCTGGTGTGGGACGCTGTGATCTCATACTGCCCGGGACGGGCCCGCGTTCACGGCTGACGCAGAGCTCCCTGCTCAGTTCCCCCGTCGTCTCCCAAAAGCTCCCACCAGCCCGGGGAGGGGGTGTGGACACGGGGTGTGAGCTTGAGGCCGCTCGACTTCCCCTTGGAAATGCTGTGCCTGGCCGTACGAGGGGACCGTGGAAGAAATCGGTGCTGAAAAGGAACTCTGCTTGCTTTTCCAGTGTTTTTCTTTTTTTTTTTTTTTTTTTTTTTTTTGTTCTGGCTCCAGCTAAAAAGGCAGTTGCTAGATTTAGTCACAGCTGAGAGGCAGCAAAAAATGTTGCTCAATCCGACTCATGCTTCCTTCTCGCGAGAGGAGGCGGCGGCTGCTCTCCTGGAGTTGTTTTGCAGCAGTATTTTGGGCTGTTGCTACAGCAGCTTGGCTTGCAGGCGTTCGCGGGTTTATTACAGACCACGCCGCAGTCGGGATTAGCCTGATCCTTGGATTTCCCCAAGCGGAGAGACCCGCTTGTGCTAGAGCACGCTCGTTTTTGCTGCCCAGAGGGGAGCTGAAGGCGCGTCACCCCTTTTATACATGGAAGCGCAGGTGGTGGAGGGTCCCTTTTGTCTTCGCCCACCTGGGTTCGGCGGGATCCCCTCGCCCTGCAGCCTGGCGGGGCCGCTGGCGTCGAGGCGTGCTTGTTTTGAAGGCGCTGGAGAAACGCATGGGCGACTCTTAGTTCCTGTATTTGTGCCTGGCTCTGCCCTCGGAGGTGGGGCAGGGAGGAACGCTCCAGAGACCACCCATCCAACGCGCTCACACTGGGGAGCCGCCGCCTCCTCCTCCTCCTCCTTTTTTTTTAGCTCAGCAGCATGTTTAGCTCTTGATCCACAGTGACAAATTCACCGTCCGACGCTGGCGGCTGCACCGAGAACCACGGCCGAGGGCCTCGCTCTTCCTTAGCTCGGAGGATGTGACGTTCAGGCGATGCTTTGATGTTGTTACGTTTGAAAAACCAAAGCAGGGTTCAGGTTTCAAAAGGCTTGCGGGGACCCACCGAGACCCCCGCTCGTTGGGACCGTGAGTCAGGCTCCTAGGATGAGATCGCAGAGGCTGGGGCTGGGACAGAAAGCTTCCTGGCGCTGATCCATTCGCACAATTTGCGTGCTTTAACTCCAGGCTGGAGGAGTTTTTCTCTAGCTGGGTCCGTCAGGCGTGGAGATGGGTCCGTTTGTCCCCCTGCCACCTGCAAACAACCCTTCTCCGGCGGGTGCTGATCCCTCCCCCCCGACCTTGCACTGGGTGCATTGCCTCCATCCCCACCACGGGCACAGAGCTGAGCCATCCTTTGCCACGTTGGGGGGGCTGTGAATGTGGATCCCTCCCGGTCCGAGCTCTCTGATGGCAATTTAAGGGAGCGGTTTGTTAGCGACTCTGCCTGTTGTCCAAATCGCTGAACGTTTCCCATGAGGAGCCTCCCCTTCGGCTGCCGGCGGCTCTGCGAGCGCACACCACGTGTGCCGGAACTTTCTGCGCTTGCTTTCTGCTCGAGGCTAAGAGTTGGGAGGGTTTTTTGTAGCAGAAAAAGCTCCTCTGCTTCCGAGGGAGGTGAATGGAAAATAAACCCCAGGTTTGCTTGGGAGGGGAGACAGGCAGCTGGTCTTCCCGGCCCCTTGGGTTTTGCCACGTGTTACGGTGTGGTTCGGAGAAGGGAGTGCATGGCGAGGGGTTTCGGTAGCTGAGCTTGCACCCCAGCTGCCTCCTGGGCTCGCAGCCGCTGCATTTCCTACCACTTCCCTGCAAATCTGCTGTAGCTGAGCTGCTGCGAAGAGCTCAGCTCGGCTTCCTTTGGGGCTGACAGCCGCTCCGGTGTCCTGGCTTGGCTGCTGCTGGGCTGCGGGAAGCACATATCTCATCTCCTGAACCCCGCTCCAGTCCGTGGGCAGGGGGACTCCTCTGGGCTGTGGCTTTCAGCCCCTCGTGAGGGCTTGGGGGCGAGTCGCTGATGAGATTTCTGCTTTTCAGTTTCCTTTCTGCAAAGTGGGGAGGGGAAGGATCCCCCTGGAGAAAATGACACCTGAAAAGGTCTTTAAAAATCAGATTTTTGCTCCTGGACGTGAGGCAGAGCCTGCGCTCTGTGCAAATGTAACTCGGCCTGTGTTTGTATTAATTAGGTGGTTTGCAGGCTGCCTCCTCCCCCTCTACGTTAGATGGGCTGTGAATTAGCCCCGGTGGCAGAGACATGAGAAGGTCTGTGACCGTAATGGGCTGGTATGTGGGCAAACAGGCCTTGCAGCCGGCTCTGCTGCGAGGGGAAGGCAGCCACAGAGCCAGGGAGGGGATTTCTGCGGCTGGCATTGCCTCAAAAACCCGCGCGTGGGTTTGGGTGCCACTGCTCCCCGCACAAGTGGGCAGCAGGAGTGCCTCCGGGATGAAGGAAAGAGGTTTTGGGGGCTCTTCTGAGGGTGTAGCAGTGCAAAGGTGAGTGTTGCTACAGTCGGACACCTTGGTGGGGTCCTCGCCCCAGAGAGCAGCGTCACCCGAATGTCACGCCAGTGCTGGCCTGCTCGGGGAAGGGATGTCCTGCAAGAGGCCCCTTCGTGCGGAGGCTTTGCGGCAAGCAGGGTGGGGGCGATTTTGAGAAGTTTGCGATGCCGGGGTTTCTCTTCCCTTTTTGACCGAGCTTTAGGGAGGATGAGAGGGACTTTTTTTAGCTCCGTATAGTTTTGCCAGCGAAGTGGCTCTGCCCCACGTACCTGTCCCTGGCAGAGTCCTGCTGTTTAGTGCTCCGTGCCTTGGAGACAGAGTGCCCTGCCTGGCTGAGGTATGTGTTGGGTAAACAGGCGTCCACCAGTGGCTTCCCATTAGGACAGCGCTGGAGTTAAACCCCTCATCCGAGGCCTTTCTTTTGTGCAAAACAGCTGAGCGCTAAAGGATGTTTTATTCCAGGGGAGGATGGAGCTGGGAGGGTGCAGGGGGCACTGGTGGGACTGGGGACATGTGCCAGCCCCCAGTCATGCCCCTGCCCCAAGGGGTGTTTTGGCAGGGCAAGCTCCCTTTCGGGGCTCTGTCTATCATTTGGACAGAGGCTTGTGGTCGAATCGAGCAACGGGACGTAGCAAGGACATCCTTCTGAAAGAAAAAAAGCCTTCATGGGGGAAGTAACCCTTTGAAATCTGTTTATCAAATGCATCCCCAGCTCTCTGCTGCGACTTTGTTCTTACAGGGCTCTTCCCAGCCGTCGAGGCACTGACACAAAGACCTGATTGTCTCCTATTTTCTGTTTTTAAGGGAAGCTTTGTAGCAGGGCCTTGATGAGACATCCACATGGCATCGTCTGTGGAGGGGAGGGGAAAATCGGAATCAATCTCAGGCCAGCAAGCCCTGACAGGATCTCTCCTTAACGCGCTGTAATTGTTTGTTTCATTACGCCCATGACATCACGTCAGAAAATAATTATATTGTGAAATTTCCTTCTCTAAACTCTAGCTGGGCTGGACTTTAAATACCCTCCCGGCTTCCTTGGCTGACCTCTCTCCTTGCCATAATAAAGGGGGTGGTTCACTGAAGAAATTACACAAATCCCGAGAGATCCTGGGGTCTGCTTGGGAAAAGGGAGTGATCCCAATACAGAGCCTGTGTTATTGCAGTGCAGCTTCGTCCGGGCGAGGTTGTTCCCCGCACAAAGTTGCGGTGGGTCTGGGGCTCCATGGGGCAGCCCTGCTCCTCCTCCTCCTCGAGGCTGAGGCTCAGCCGCCCGGGAATGGGAGCGAGTTGGCAGCCGCGCTGGTTGGACTGGTTGGGTGCTGCGCGCCCCGTGACTCCGCAGAGGAGTTTCCTCGCCCGGCTCCGGACCGTCTCGCCGGGCCCTAATCTTCCCCTTCCTTTTATCTGTGCCGACCTCAGCCCCGCTGCCTCCTCGCCGAGGAGTGTGGTCTTTATCGCCCCTTTGCAGGAGCTGGATCCTGAGCCCCAGGAGTAGGGGTACTTTCAGCATGGCTCCTTTTCAGAGTGTCAGCTCTCAGGGCACTGGCTCCCACTTCGGAGAGGCTCACGCCATCCAGCCGTCTCCCCATCCCAGCACAGGACGTCTAGGTTAGATGCCGTCAGCGATGTGGGCACAAATTCCCCCTCTCTGCAGAGGGATGTGATTAAAAACACGGGCTTTGAGGCTCGGGAAAAGCATCCACCTTTGACTGCGGCGGACAAGAGGAATACAGAGGTTCAGGTGCGGTGAGAAATGCCTGCGGGGATTTCCCCATCTCCTGGGTGTGCTTTGGGCTGGGCTCAGGCCACAGCCTTCCTCCTCGGTGGCGGGGATCACCCTTCCCTGTCTCAGCTGGGCGTTTTCCTCCTCCTGTGCTCCTCACGCATCATCAGGGACTTCTCTTTTTAACTAACCTGATTTCTTTTCTGGAGTGGTTTGGTAGGACCTGCCTATGCTATGGGGTGAAGGTGCTTTGGCTGCCGCAGCTGCCAGTTGCTGGTGGTCTGGTTTGCCCTGGCAGGGCCACCCCAGTGAAGGTTTTGGCAGGACTAGAGGCTTCATCCCAGTTTTGCGGCAATCCAGACTGGAATTAAAAGGGCAAAGGGGATCTGCGTTTCAGTTTGCAGCGCGACAAAGGTATTTAGCAAGTCCTGGGAGGTCAGGGATCTTGCAAATTGGACGAGGTGTCTTCCTAGCTCACCTCCGTGTCTGCGTGCACGTCACGGGGCTGGACGGACGCAGCTCTGGTTCCCCTTGCAGCCCACCTCGCTCTTGATCTGACAGCTCCATCCTTATTTATTTCTTCTTGAAAGGAAGTGTAATTTATTGTGACGCACAGAAGCCTCCAACAATTAAAGGATATCGCCGAACTTGCCGTGTGGCTTTTCAAGTCATTAAACTCCAGATTAAAACACAATTACTCAACGTGCTGCAGTCTGACTTCAAAACTGCACCATCTTACGCAGCCAGGCACCGTGTGTTCCCCGCTCCGCTGTCCATAACTCCGAAGAATTATTAAGCGAGAGCTTGGCTAATTTACATGAATGACTTCCTACTGCAGATTAACTCATTTTGCAAATTAGTGAGGAAATCAAACGAGATAAAAATCAAGGGGACTGCATTACAAAACCTACTTTGTTCCTTTGTGTAGCAAGTGCAGCTTAATTGTCTTTGATCTGTCTGGAGTTAGAGCGTGGTGTGTTTTGGGGAGAGCAGCGAGCACCGGCGAGGCAACGCTGCTGCTCGCTGCCACCCCAGGCTTTCAGACTCTGCCAAAATAAAGAGGAGGAGGAAACGGGGAGAACTTGAGTTGTGAGCTAGAAAGGTTTGATTTCTGAGGGTTTTTTTCAGGCTCATGCCTGTCGTCTGCCGTGAGTGGAGATGTGTCAAGAGGTTTGGGAAGCCCCGGGGCTACGTGCCACCGGGTTTTGCTGCCCTTTCTTCTAGCCTTAAAACTTCCTCTTGCTTCTTTTCATTGCGTCTGGAAGCTGACATCGGTTTGTCGTGCGTGCCACGCTCTGCGTGGTGACGACTAACCCCCCTCTTCCTCTGCTGCTTCTGCAGAGTTGCAGCTGCCAATGTTGCAGAGTTTGCAGAAGAAACCGTTGTGTTTTGTTTTTTTTTTTTTTTCTTCCCAGATCCTCCCTAAAAATGAACATGGAGTCTGTTTCCCCTCTCCTAAGGTCAGCTGGGGTGGATCTAAAAATGCTCCTCTCTTCTATCCACAGGGCATTTCTCACCTCGTTTTAGTTTGCTAAATAAAACGACTAAACCGAAGCATTTTTCCTCTCAGTTAGAAGACAAGAAACACCTTGTCTTGAGAGAAGTCACAAGCCAAGACTCGGGTGTTTTGGTCTTTTTTAGTGTGAGACCGGCAAACGACTACCCCTCTTCTCGGGGGTCTCGGAGGTCGGTACCCCCATCCCGTACTGATGGAGCAGGGGCTCCTGCGGGCAAAGACAGGTCGAGTACAGGAGCCAGGCAGAGCAAAGCGGGGTCAGCTCCTGTCTCCTGTCTTCTCAAGCAAGTCCCTCCCAGGGTTTTCCAAGGATTAAACCCCCTCCTTGCTCTGCTATTAATATATTTTTTTCAGGATTTCAATGACCCGAGCATGGACCAGGGGCTTGGCAGTCTTTATGAAAGCTTTGGTCTTAGAAGTAATCTATATTAGTGGAGATAATAAACGTAAATTATCCAGCTGGTTTCTCTCCACCAAGCTTTCTCCTGAAACTGCAATATTCTGGAGACTTCGGCGCGTCCTGATATGTGAAGAATGAAGCGTGTACGTACAAGATCTGTCTTCTCTTGCCGTAATTTATTTATACCTTAATTAGATGCGAGCCATAGATTACCAGAAGGAGGATTTGGGTTTTTTCCCCTCCATATGACATGCCAACAGACTATAAAACGCTGCGTAGGCTTTTGCATGTTTGAAGATTGAAGCCATTCCAAGACATCAGGGCTGGATTCTCCCCCTCCCAAGCGTATTTTGGGGAGAGCGCGTGTGTCTTCTCCTTCCTTTTTACAACAGCTCTCCCCGGACGGCACATACACGACAGGGAGATATCTAATCTGTCGCTGTAATGCAAGCTGTCGTCGTTGGCTTATAAAGCTTAAAAAAAAAAAACCAAACCTCCCTGGTTCCCTCCATGCTGGTTTCAGACTGTAAACATATGTTGCAAGAGCTGGAGGGGGGACTGAAAAGGTTTTGTCCTAAAATTGCTAAACTTTGCAGGGAGCGCAGGAATGTTGCTGATGAGGTATGGGAGGGCCCAGCCGAGATTTCCGAGTGGGGCTGCAAATTGTGTCCCCTTTGGGGGGACAAAAAAATTTCCCTTCTCCTGCCTGGTGTCGTTGTTGAATAGCGAGACCTGTCCTGGTCGCTGTCACTCGACGGCCAACAATATTCCTCTCCACCTTGGTGTCCCGGTGTGAGGGCAGACACAACCACCGCCGTTGCGGTTATTAATGCTACCATCACGCAGGAGCCCCGTCCTGGGGCTGAACCGGTCCGAGTGTGTTGGTCACAGGTGTTATTTGCAGCATCTTTCGGCTGTGATTCAGCCGAGCATTTCCTCCTGCCCTGGTGCGGACTGGAGGGGACCATCCGCAGGGTTATATGGTCTTTGGGGCCGGCACCATCCTTTAACACGCCATGCTGGGGTGCGGACACGTGAGCACAGCCCCTCGCCGTAACGCGGACAACATCCCGGCTTCTGCTTAGACAGCGGCGTGCGCCTCGTCCCGCCGCAGACGCACCGGCCCCGGCATGACGTAAGTAGAGACGGGGCGAGAAGATGAGTCAGGGTTCGTTTCCTTGATTGCAACCCTTCTGTCCTGGTTGTTGGTTTGGTGCTCTGGATGTCTCAGTCCTCGATGGCAAAGGGCTTGGCCAACGCTGCCCTGCGGACTTGGGGGGCAGAGCAGCCAGCCCTAATTTCAAGCCTTCCTGTTTGCATGCTCCTGCCTGGGAGAGCAGAGCTCCTGTTGATGCCACCACAGCCTGGAGGAGTGAAATCAGAGCTGTTCCTCTCGCTGGAGGAAGCCCAGACATGGAGCATGGCCCGGCTGCGCACATAAATCCCCCACCGGCCGCGCAGATCATTGGCAACGCCGCTGCAGAGCTGTTGGGCATCGCGGCCCTGAGCTGGCCGGTACCCCAAGTAGTTGGGCATCTATTCCTGGTGGCTTTTGTCCTTTTCCTGAGCGTGGGCCCCTGCCCTGGCTCCTCCACTGAGCTTTGCCAGGGCACCACTGACACCTGCTGGTAACAGCAAAGCCGCGGGGCCCGGGGAAGGCTGCCCGCTGCCAGAAACTCTTCGTCATTCCCCCCTCGCTGTCTCCGGGTTGTGAAACTCCCTCCCGGCCGCAGGAAGAGAGCTCGGCGTGCAGCTAATGGACGTTTCAGGCTGGCCTAAGTCTGAAGTTTATCCTTCTTCAGCGCCAGCACCTCTCCTGCGGATGCTTGGTATGCTGCCTCCTGCCTAGAAGCTGTTACATGGAAAACCAGGTTTTTAAAGCAAAATTCACCGCTTTGCTGAAGGTACTCGTCCCAGCAGGGCTTCTCAAAAGGCTGTGCTGACCTCCTGTGGTACCACCGTCGGTGGCAGCACCTTGGTCCCTGTGCCGGGGAGGTGGCCTTCGTTCCTGCAGCCCCGTCGTGACGTGGCTCTGGAGGACACCGGCACTATGGGCTGTTTTTTGGGAATGCCGGCTTTGGAAACTGCAGCCTTGTGATATTTGTGCTCCCCATTTAAGCAGCGGCTTCCAGGTACTGGGAAGAGGAGATGGAGTGGGGGAACCAGCATCCCCCAGGGCACCATGACGTCCCTCGCATCCCGGTGTCCCCATCAGCCTTTGTCAGGGCTGGCTGGCGTGGTCCTTCCCGTTAACTCATCCTTGCTGGAGCCAGCCAGGCAGCTGCTGATAAACAACATCAGGAAAGCCCCCCAGATGGGTGTTTTTGGGGAAGACTCACCCCGACGCAGCCTCATTTCCCAACAGTGGGAGAGGATCTCTGGAAAGAGCGGCCAAGCGCAGCGTTGTTTACTGTTGGGGACAAGCGTGTGCGCCTTTGCACGCACATGTGTTTTATCTCAGCTCCGTGTTCAAATATCACCGTGTTCAGGCAGTGATCTCAACCCTGGCTGCCTGCTTACGAGGAAGTGGTAGGAAAAAAGGTGAATTTTGGGCTCAAATCGCAGCCCGTAGCCAGCCAAGGATGCCGCCGCCCGTCCGGCGGAAGCATCTTGGCTCTAAATCTGCCGTTAGACCTATTGGCATATGTTAATTGCAGCTGAAAAGAGATTACTCAGCCTGCCGTCTCTGCGCCCGCTCTGGCTTTTCAGCATGAAAATAATCAGGCAGCGGAGCTTGAAGGGAAATAAAACACTTGTGAAGTGTAGATGGGGTTATTGGAGAAGCAATTAGATGACAGCGTAAGCGTAGAGCAATAAAATGGCAATGAAAACTGATAGGCTTAAAAACTTCCTACCCCTCAACCCCCCCGTTACGAATGGTTTATGTTTGTCTGCATTGGGAGCTCGTCAGCACTACCCTGCGGTTCCTACGGCTTTTATAATTGGGAATTGCTCCTCGGGAGAGGGAGGGACCACGCTCCGCAAGCAGCGCCAGATGATTTTTCAACTTTATATATATATATCCCTTTCTGTAATCGCAGTAATTAACCAGTGAGTGCGTGCCGATAATAACTTCGCTGATGGATGCTGCTGAAGACTACGGTCTTCCAGCTCGCTTTATTTATCGCTGCCTTTTTTTGGGGTGGGGGGGAGGGGGATTGGCAGGAGGGTTTGCATCTGCTCGGTAGATTTGCTCCTGGATTGTTGCTTTCATCAGGTTTAAGCTGGAGAGATGCTTAAGAAGGGAAAACTGCCTCTTTCAGCCCAAAAAAACAAGAGGGGAAAAGGCACCTCGGTGAGGTCGGTAGCAAGGTGTGATTTGGAGAAGCCCGGGTTTCCCTTGGCGATGTTTTCACGCTTGCTTTATCGCTGACACCGATTCAAGCTGGCCGGCGCTGCTCGGTTTACATTTTTCCTCTGTTTTCTGCGCTAGGTTAGCTGAAATAGCTGAAATAGTTGGCAGGTGGCTGGAGTGACGTAGGGGGGCTGTTTTTCCTGAGAGATGCAGCTCTTACCTCTTCTCTGGACACAAATCGGAGGGCTGTGGGTGCTGTGGAGGGCAGGGAGAGCGCCAGGGAAGGCTTGGTGTGGGATTGCCAGGGCTCAAAAACACAGGAGCCCATGGAAAGCTGAGGGCGAAGGCTGCAATTAATAACTTCCTTCGGCTCAATCGAGCTGAGACCCTCCCAGCTTTGCGGCTGCCGTGGGAAAAGGCCAGGGAAAGCCCCTCTCACTTCCCTCTCGCTGCTCGGGGCTTTGCTGACTGAGAGCCCGCAGTAACCTCCTGTGTTTTTCTTCCAGGTGACCACGGTGCTCAGCTGGGTCTTCACGGCACGAGCGGAGACGGGCTGGGAGATGAGAACGCGGCTGTAGAGGAAGGAGAGACCAGCCCGGACCCACAGCCCCAGCAAGGAAGGAAAGTGCGGAGGGAAGCATGTACCTGTCCCTACTGCAAAGACAGCGAGGGAAGGTAAGGCTGCTCTGCCATGGATCCGGCAACGCCGGGCTGCCCGAGCAACCTCCGAACCCCTGGGAGCAGGCTGAAACCCCAAAAGTGCCTTGTTTGTCCCCATTCTCCCTCCCTCCAGTCAGCTGGAGCTTTCAGGGTTGTTTTAACTCTTTCCCTTGGACTCTTTCAGGAGCTCTGGGGATCCAGGTAAAAAAAAGCAACACATCTGCCACATCCCGGGCTGCGGGAAGGTATACGGCAAAACCTCTCACCTCCGGGCTCACCTGCGGTGGCACACCGGGGAGCGACCCTTCGTCTGTACCTGGATCCTCTGCGGGAAGCGTTTCACCCGGAGCGACGAGCTGCAGCGACACAAGCGCACGCACACAGGTAGGGCTCGAGATGCTGCTTCCCCCAGGGTCCGTCACCTTCTTGCTGGCCTGGGTGAGAGGGGAACTGGCCCAGCCTCTGCCTGACCCCTCTCTCCCTTCCCTTCTTCCAGGGGAGAAGAAATTCGCCTGCCCGGAGTGCCCCAAACGCTTCATGCGGAGCGACCACCTCTCCAAGCACATCAAGACCCACCAGAACAAGAAGGGAGGCGCGGCCAACAACGTGGCCATGAACGTCTCCGCCGTCCCCATGGACACGGGGGCCTCGGCGGAGGGTAACGGCGGGGCCACCCCCTCGGCCCTCATCGCCACCAACATGGTGGCCATGGAAGCCATCTGCCCCGAGGGCATTGCCCGCCTGGCCAGCAGCGGCATCAACGTGATGCAGGTGGCCGACCTCCAGTCCATCAACATCAGCGGCAACGGGTTCTGAGGGCGAAGCGGGACGCGGGCACCGGCGGGCGACACGGCGGCGCCGGGCGGCACGGGGCCGAGAGGCGAGCGGAGACGGAGACGGGAGCTATTTTCACCACGAGGGCGACGTCCCTTGTCACCCTCCAGCACTAAAGCCCAGCTCCTCTTACCTGGGATCGCAGCCCTCCTTGAGCTGTCCGACCTCCGGGGCCCAGTGACCACACACGAAGGCCAGAGCTATATATATATTTTTTAATTTCGGCTTGACCTTATTATTATTATTCCCCCCCCCCTCCCTCCCTGAGATCCGTCTGCCCCTCCGTAGCTAGCCTTCGACGCCATCATGCCTTGGTAAAAGTATATGATCGTTGAAATACTTTTTAGCAGAAGAAAAAAAAAAAAAACCACCCCCCAAAAAAACCAAAAAAAAAAAAAAGAAAAAAAAAAGAAAAAAAGATTCTATATTATTATTATATATATAAAAATATAAAATGTGTTCGTTTGAGAGAGGAGAGATTTTGCTGCGACCATGGCTTGGTCTCTTTGATGCCTTATCTTGGAACAGGTTGACCCTCTGGGGCAGTTCGGACAGTGCCCGAGCTGTCCTTCAGACCTTATATTACATTTTACATTATATCTTAAAAGAAAAAGGAAAAAAAAACACCCCAACCCCCCGGTCTTTTTTGTACGCTTTGCTTTTAGGTCGTTCTTTAATTTCTTTGTAATTATTTGGGTGAGGTTTTGCCTTTTTTTTTTTTCCCCCCCCCCCCCCCCGCCTTGTAAAAAAAGCTGCCCTCTCCCTGCCCTTCACTGGACTTTCTGATCTTATATTTTCCAGCAATCTTCTTTGCGGAGATCCTTTTCCTCTGGCTTTTCTAATCCTCGCTCTGGCGGGCTGAGCGGTGACTCTACACGTGGAATCGATTCGTAAAGGGTTTCGTGCAGGTTCACTCGAGCTATTTAGCAGAGGGTCTGGGACCCGGTGCGTTGGGGTACGGTGGGAGACGGCTCGGGAGGTCCTCCTCGGGGAAAACGTCTATTTCTTTTTTTTTTTTTTTTTTTTTTGGCCGCCGTTGGTCTTAAGAATAATAATAATCCTGAAAAATCAGCGCCTCCGGAGCTGGTCAGCAGGAGACGGCACTTTTCCACCCCGGAGAGATCCTGGCGGTGAGGGTGAAGCATCGGGGGGACACAGGACGGGGCTGTCACCTCGTGGGTTTTGCCGTGACGCTGCTGGAGGTGGCTCCTTGCGCTTCCTCCTAAAAAAAGGGTGTTGGAAATAGGGATGGTTCAGGGAAAACCCTTTCGGTTTTCCAATACCTGGCTTTTCCCACCCTGAGAGGACCGGACCGGCTCAGTCCTCTTCCGTTCTTCCTCCCACACCCTCCTCTTCCTGCTCCAGTCCAGACAATATCTGCCCTTTCCCCTCCGGCTGTAAACAGGCAGGGGCTCCCCTGCCCGCCGCAGGAAGGAGCCGTGGGGGGGCCCAGCGCCGTCCCCCCGATACCAGGGAGGGGGGGGGATTTCATCTCAGGGTGATGCAGAGCACGCGGGGCAGCTTTATTTCGGCCCCGAAACAAGGCAGCGGTGGGACGTGGATCCCAACCACCCCCTCGAAGGCTGCAGGGAGCCGTTCGGTGAAATCTCTTCTCGTTTCTGAGCAGAAATTTTGGGGTGAAAAGAGCACGAAGCGGGTCTGAGCTGGAGAGGAGAGCGCCCCGCTGGGAAGCTTAGAGGAGAGCTGAGCAGAGCAGGCAGCGGCGGTTGTAGGAGCGACCCTGGGATGCGGAAACCAACCCCGGTTCGGACCTGCAGAAGGTGTTGAGCTCGACTTAGTGGTTCGGAGAGGCGGAGGCGGCCGCGGCATCCCCGTCTCGCCGGGTCGGGCTCGTCGTGTGTATCCCCTTTGCTTGCAGGGGGAAGCCGGCGCGGAGGCCAGAAGCCCCCCGGTTTTGCTCGCTGATCTCGGATCCGTGAATCCCACCTGCCAACGGCGTCTTCCTCCCTCCCCACCCGAGCACGAGGGGTTCTGCTGTATCATTTTTCTAGAAGCGTTTTCTTTTTCCCTGCTTGAGGATAACCAGGAAAATTCCCGGGATGTGGAGAGCGGCGATCCCCACCGCCGCGCTCCCTGCTTCCGGAGACAACGCCTCCCGCCCTGGGCTGCCCGGTGGGCTTTGGCATAGCCGGGACCACCAGGAAGGTGATGTCGGCTCGGGGCTGAGGTTGCCAAAATCGCTCAGGTGGGCTGGAAAGGCCTTTGGAGAGGAGTTAAACCAGCGCTGCCCAGCCGGGGCACCCCCAGACCCCCCCGGGAGAGCCGCTGGGGCCGAATTTTCTACTGAACCCCGAGCTCATCCATGCTCGGACGCTTCCCACGGTGGGGTGGGCTCGCCGGAGCTGGGGAACCCCCCGAATCCACACCGGGGAACCCCCCTGGGGCCGAACCATCGGTGGCAAAACCCAGCCAAACTGTGAAGCGCGAAGGTGTTTTTACCTTGTGGTTTGTTTTTTTTTTTTTTTTTAAAAAAAAAAAAGAAAAAAGAAAAAGCTCTGCAGGGAGGGAGGCGGCGAGCGTGGCGATTCCTCCGGCCGATCTTTCCGCGCTCTCTCTCTCTCTCTCTCTCTCGATATATATTTTTTGCATTTGTATATTTTTATATAGGAAACTTTAAGCATTTGTATTTTAATAATCTGTGAAGCACTATGAGTTCCCCAGCGTGTCGTGTCAGTCTCCTCCCCCCCCCCCCTTGATACTGGAAGCTACAAAGAATTGGTAGGAAACAGGAATTATTTTTTTTTTTTAATTTAATTGTTGATTTTTTTTTTTCCCTTTACCCCCACCCCATAAAACTTGGGGGTCCCCAAGACCCCCCGTGCTCGCCGGCTCTGCTCCTTCCCAGCCCACCCTGCGCCCAGCGGGAATCAACTGCCAAACCCCCATCCCAAAACTTTGCTGAGGGGACGGGCTCTGCCGTGGGGTTTTGGGGTGTCGTCCCCCCCCCCGGTGACGTTCCCTGTCATCCCTGATGGAGCTTAATTTTCCTATGGAAACAAGGCTGGGGGACGGGGGGGGGGCCTTGGTGGGGTCCCGGGGGACCCCAGGAACGGCAGGGGTGGGCTCTGCGCGGAGCCTGGGGTGCTCGCCCTCCCCCGTGTTTCGGGGGGCTCGGAGGATTTTGGGGTGGGCATGCTGCTGGCGCTGCTCCCGGCACCGGAGGGCGGGGGGCAGCTGGACCCGTTCATCCCCATTTCAGCTCTGTGGCACCCAGGTCCCTACCCTGCTGGGCCCCCCCAAAAAAACCACCCCCAGCAGCCCCCCAAAACACCTCCAGCCATCCCCGGGGCGGGGGGGGACACACAAAAATGTGCCTTGACAAGGGGGTGACAGGCTGGGGATGAGCCCCCGCTCCCCTCCCGCCTCCCCCAGACTTTTATATCCCCCCTCAGGGGGCTGGGGTGGGGGGGGGGGGAATTTGGGGTGTCGGGGCCATCCCCAAGGCTTCCCCCATCTCCCAGCTTTAATCCACCGTCACCCCTTAATCTCGGGGGGGCCGGGGCCGGTTGTCTATGCAGCGCGGGGGGGCGGGGGGGTCCCGCGGGGTCCGGCCCCTCCACACTGGCAATAATTCTCTCTCCCCGTCAAGACTGTTTGATCTTGTCATGTCTGTGCTATATATTCATTTTTGGGGGTTTTTTGTTTTTTTTAAAAATCCGACGGCTGATGTAATAACACCCAAAACGCGTTTTTGGGCTTTGTTTGGGTTGGTTTTTTTGTTGGTTTTTTTTTTTTTTGTTTTGTTTTGTTGGGTTGGTTTTTTTTTTTTCCCCAAAGTGCTATTTTTTTGTACAAAAAGACTTAGATTAAAATGTTAGTTTTTTGGGGCTCCTTTGTAAACGGGGAATGACGATTTCTTTTTGTAATAAACACGAGTCGCTGGCGTTGTCTGGAAATCTGCGGGGCTTCAACTGGGGGGAAGCACGGCCGGGGATTCAGTCCCAGGTGGGGAAACTGAGGCACGGCCCCAGGTGGGGGCAAGAAACTGAGGCAGGGAGCTCAATTTGGGGGTACAGCTGTGCCTTGGGGGGGGGGGTTGTTGGGGCTTTGGGTGACGCGGGGTGGGGTGGGCGAGGCCTGGCGCCCACCTGGGGGACCCCATCCCGCTCTCCTCCCCGCTGTGGGGGCAGCACCTTCTTCCTCCTCCTCCTCCTCCTCCTCCTCCTCCTCCTCCCCGGGGGCTGCCTCCGGCCAGGGCCCGCTTTCCTCTTCCCACCGGCCCCCGCACGCATCCTGCCAACTCCTTCCCCGCAGCCGGAGGCACCCATGGGGCTGGCGCCGGGGCTGCCAGGTGGGTGCTGGGGGGACCCCCCCACCCTAGGGGGAATTTCTTTTTTTTGGGGGTGGGAGTCATCTGCCACCGTGTCCCCTCCCTCCTCCAGGCCCCCGCAATCTCAGCTGCGTCTCCTACAAGCACCCCAGCGTGCGGGGTGGGTTGGGGGGCACGGGGGGGACCAGGGCTGGCACCGTCCGCTGCCCCCCCCGCCAATGCTGCATCGGCATCTGGAACCAGAGCCACGCGCTGGTGCAGGGTGAGACCCCCCGGGGGGGGCAGGGGGGTCTCTTGACACGGGGGGTGGATCTGGCCCTGTCCTGGGGGAGTGGGGGGAGAAGGGGCCTGATCCTGCCCTGGGGTATCGCTGGGGTGGAGGGGCTGGGGCCTGATCCTCCCCTGGGGGGAAGGGGCTGGGGCAGGATGGAGGGGCCTGATCCTGCCCTGGGGGTATCGGTGGGGGGCAGAAGGAGGTGGGGCAGGATGGAGGGGCCTGAGCCTGCCCTGGGGGTATCGGTGGGGGGCAGAAGGAGATGGGGCAGGATGGAGGGGCCTGATCCTGCCCTTGGGGGTATCGGTGGGGGCAGAAGGAGATGGGGCAGGATGGAGGGGCCTGATCCTGCCCTTGGGGGTATCGGTGGGGGCAGAAGGAGATGGGGCAGGATGGAGGGGCCTGATCCTGCCCTTGGGGGGGTATCGGTGGGGGGCAGAAGGAGATGGGGCAGGATGGAGGGGCCTGATCCTGCCCTTGGGGGGGTATCGGTGGGGGGGCAGAAGGAGATGGGGCAGGATGGAGGGGCCTGAGCCTGCCTTTAGGGGCAGTTGGGGGTGCTGGAAAGCCCGGACGCCTGCGTCCCTTCCCAGCTGCTGCGCTTGACCTTGGCCTTGAGAAGTAGCTACAGCGGCGCTGGGATGGAGCAGCGCTGCGGGGGGGGTCCCAGGCAGGGGGGTCCTGGGGAGGGGGGGCCCAGGGAGGGGGGTCCCAACCTGGGCTCCTGCCCCATCCCAGGGCTCGGGGTCCCCTGGCCAGCACCCTGGGGTGCCCCGGTGACGGTGGCGATGTCCCCAGGCTGCTGGGGGGGCGGGGGGGCCGCCTGCCCCTCTCCCACCTGCACCCCCAGTCCCGCGGGACCCCCCGGCGGCACCGTCCTCGTCTGCCTCTGCCACGGCCACCTCTGCAACGGCAACGCCAGCGGGACGGGGACGGGGACGGGGACCGGGACCGGGACGGGGACAGCCCTGGGGCTGGGGCTGGGGGGGCCCCGCCACGGCCCCGGTACTGAAGGGCACTGGGGGGGCACCGGGGGGAGGCCAGAGGGGCTGGGGGTCCCATGGGAGGGCCCTGGGGACCCATGGGGGACTGGGGGGAGCCATGGGGGACCCTGAGACCTTCAGGGGACCCATAGGGGATGTGGGACACATGGGGGGCCATGGGGGCTGGAGGCCCGGGGGGGGGCTTGGGACCCATAGGGGACCCGTGGGGACTGGGGGACCCACGAGGGGGACCTGGGACCCTTAGGGGACCCACAGGGGGTGTGGGTCCCCCAGGGGACTGGGGGAGTGATGGGGGGGGGTCCTGGGACCTATAGAGGACCTATCTGGGGATGGGGAGCCCATAGGGGGGGGCCCTGGGACCCACGGGGGCCACCCCACCCCGGCCGCCTGGGTCCCCACCAGGTCTGGGGGGCCCCGTGTCACTGCAGCCTCTGTCCCCAGTGCCCGGCCGTGTGGGGTCCGCGGGGACCCTGTGGCTGTGGGGTGCTGGTCCCCTCCTCCTCCTCCTCCTCACCTGCCTGGCCGTCCTCGGTAGGGATGGGGACACGACGGGGGGGACATGGGGACCCCTGGGCACAGGCCACCCCCTACCCTGTGTCCCCTGGGTGTCCCTGGGTGTGGGTGCCCCTTGGTGCAGGTGTCCCTGGGTGCGGGTGTCCCTAGGTGTGGGTGTCCCCAAATGCCACGTCCCTGGTGTCCCCAGGGGGTCCCCAAGTGCCATGTCACCCTGTCCCCGGGGCAGGGGCTCCCCAGTGTCCTGGGGAGCCCTGGGTGTGAGGGTGCCCGGGTGGGGTGTCCCCAGTGTCCCCAGGATGCAGGAGTCCCCAGATGCAGGGATCTCAGGGTGCCACATCCCCTGTGTCACCAGGGTGGGGGGCCCGGGGGTCCCTGGTGTCCCCAGGTCCTGTGTCCCTGACTATGGGGGGTCCCCGCGGGGGGGTGTCCCCAATGTCCCTGTGTCCCACATGTCCCCCTAGCAGGGCTGCGACGGGCGAGGGCCCGCACGAGGCGGCCACCCTGGGGGTGCCGGGGGATCAGGGTCCCCCCGGAGCCCCCCAGCCCGGACCTGCCTGCGCTGCGCTTCCTGCAGGTGTGGGGCACCCACGGGGCGAGGGGCACCCACGGGGGACACCCATGGGGGATCCTGGGGGGACACCCACGTTGGGGACGCTGATGGGATGTTTGGGGGAGGGACTGAAAGGGGGGCATTTAAGGGGGCAACACTGGGGAGGCACCCACTTGGGGCACCCATACGGGGAGGGAACTGGGGAGCACCCATCGGGGGGACAAACAGGGGGCAGCAGTTCAGGGGTGGGGACAAGGAAACCCAGGGCTGAGGTGTCCATGGGTGCCCAGGACTGGGGCTGCTGGGTTTGGGGTGCCGGGGGCTGGGGGACCCTAGGGCTGGGGACACCCATGGGTGCCTGGGGATCCTTGGGTGTGGGGGTGAGTGGGGCTGGGGACACCCATGGGTGCCTGGGGATCCCTGGGTGTGGGGGACCCTAGGGCTAGGGACACCCATGGGTGCCTGGGGATCCCTGGTGTGGGGGTGTCCAGGGCTGGGGACACCCATGGGTGCCTGGGCATCCCTGGTGTCGGGGGGTCTGGAGCTGGGGACACCCATGGGTGCCTGGGGATCCCTGGGTGTGGGGGGGGCTGGGGCTGGGAACACCCATGGGTGCCTGGAGATCCCTGAGTGTGGGGGGTCTGGGGCTGGGGACACCCATGGGTGCCTGAGGATCCCTGGGTGTGGGGGTGTCTGGGGCTGGGGACACCCATGGGTGCCTGGGGATGGGGATCCCTGGGCATGGGAGTGCTCAGGAATGGGGGCACCCATGGGTTGCCCAGCACTGAGGGTAGAGGCTTGGGGTTCCTGGGGCTGTCACCACCCATGGGTGCCCAGAGCTGCCTGTCCTCGGGGCTGGGATCACCCAACCCTGCATGGGATTCCATCACCCAGAGACGACACCCGGGGGCATCACTACGAGCACCCACGGGTGCTGTGGGTGCCGGCAGGTGCTGCAGGCAGGACGCTTCTCGGCGGTGTGGCGAGGCACCCTGCAGCAGCGGCCGGTGGCCATCAAGGCCTTCGCGGCGGGGGCGGCCGGACGCTTCGCGGCGGAGCGGGCCGTGCACGGGCTGCCCCTGATGGAGCACGACAACGTGGCCCGGCTGCTGGGGACACGGGGTGCTGGGCCCTGCGCCCGCGGGGGGCTCCTCGTCCTCCAGCTCTACCCTGCCGTGAGTGGCAGCGGGGAGCACGGGGGCTGGGGGTGCTCATGGTGGGTTGGGGGATGCTGGGGAGGGGTGTGCGTGGGTGCTGGCATTGTGCAAGGGGGTGCGTGGGGTGCTCAGGGGGTGCGTGGGCCTGCACGGGCTGCTGGGGGTGCACACGGGCGTGCACGGGCTGCTCGGGGTGTGCGTGGGTGTGCACGGGCTGCTGGGGGCACGCACGGGTGCTCATGGCTTGCCCGGGGGGTGCACACACGTGTGCGTGGGCTGCTCGGGGAGGCAGACGTGTGTGCAAGGTGCTGGGGGTGTACACGGGTGTGCACACGGGTGTGCACGGGCTGCTCGGGGGGGCAGACGTGTGTGCAAGGTGCTGGGGGCGCACACGAGTGTGCACGGGCTGCCGGGGATGCACCCAGGGGTGCAAGGGCTGCTGGGGGGGAGTGGGTGTGTGTGCAAGACACTGGGAGCGGGCACGGGTGTGCGTGGGCTGCTGGCACGTGTGGGAGGGTTGCTGTGGGGGTGCACACGGGTGTGCACGGGCTGCTCGGGGTGTGCACGGGCTGCTCAGGGTGCCCATGGGTGTGCACAGGCACGCACGGGTGTTCATGGGTTGCTGGGGGGTGCACACACGTGTGCGTGGGCTGCTCGAGGGGGCAGACGTGTGTGCAAGGTGCTGGGGGGGCACACGAGTGTGCACGGGCTGCCGGGGATGCACCCAGGGGTGCAAGGGCTGCTGGGGGGGAGTGGGTGTGTGTGCAAGACACTGGGGGTGTGCATGGGTGTGCGTGGGCTGCTGAGGGTGCTGGTGCGTGTGGGAGGGTTGCTGTGGGTGTGCACACAGGTGTGCAAGGGCTGCTTGGTGTGTGCATGGGCTGCTGGGGGCACGCACGGGTGTTCATAGGTTGCCGGGGGGTGCACACACGTGTGCGTGGGCTGCTCGGGGAGGCAGACGTGTGTGCAAGGTGCTGGGGGTGTACACGGGTGTGCACAAGGGTGTGCACGGGCTGCTCGGGGGGGCAGACGTGTGTGCAAGACACTGGGAGCGTGCACGGGTGTGCGTGGGCTGCTGGGGCTGCTGCTGCGTGCGGGAGGGTTGCTGCGGGCGTGCACACGGGTGTGCACGGGCTGCTCGAGTTGCACACGCACGTGCACGGGCCGCCGGAGGTGCCCACGCAGGTCGTGCCGTGGCCGTGACGCCGGGTGCTCCTGCAAGCAGCGAGGGTGCAGCCGGGTGCGCACACAGGAGGAGGCTGCCCCGTGTGCCCAAGTGTGTCCCCACGCGTGTCCCCACGCGTGTCCCCACGCGTGTCCCCGTGTCCCCAGGGCTCCCTGCGGCGCTTCCTGGAGCAACACGTGGGGACGTGGGCCGGCAGCGTGCGCCTGGCCCTCTCCCTCGCCCGCGGCCTGGCCTTCCTGCACCAGGAGGTCTGGCGCGACGGTGAGGGCGGCCACTCCTGCACCGAGCTCGCCTGGTCTCTGCAGGGGTGTCACCCCCTTGTGACCCCCCCCCTCCTTGCCCGGCCCCCCCCAGGCCTGTACAAGCCCAGCGTGGTGCACCGGGACCTGAGCAGCCAGAACGTGCTGGTGCGGGAGGACGGGACCTGCGCCATCGGGGACTTCGGGCTGGCGCTGGCGCTGCCACCGCGCGCCCAGGCTGGCACCAGCGCCCGGCACGCCGTGCCCATCCGCAAGGTGACGGGGACAGGGATGGGGATGGGGATGGGATGGCGATGGGGACAGGGATGGGGACAGGGATGGGGACAGGGATGGGGATAAGGACGGGGACAGGGACGAGCTGGGGACAGGGATGGGGATGGGGAACAGGGATGGCGATGGCGATGGGGACAGGGAGAGGGACAGGGATGGGGATGAAGACGGGGACAGGGATGAGATGGGGACAGGGATGGGGACAGGGATGGGGATGGGATGACGATGGGGACAGGGATGGGGACAGGGATGGGGACAGGGATGGGGACAGGGATGGGGATAAGGATGGGGACAGGGACGAGCTGGGGACAGGGATGGGGATGGGGAACAGGGATGGGATGGCGATGGGGACAGGGATGGGGACAGGGATGGGGACAGGGATGGGGATAAGGACGGGGACAGGGACGAGCTGGGGACAGGGATGGGGATGGGGATGGGATGGCGATGGGGACAGGGATGGGGACAGGGATGGGGATGGGATGGCGATGGGGACAGGGATGGGGACAGGGATGGGGATGGGGATGGGGATGGGATGGCGATGGGGACAGGGATGGGGATAAGGACGGGGACAGGGACGAGCTGGGGACAGGGATGGGGATGGGGAACAGGGATGGTGATGGCGATGGGGACAGGGAGAGGGACAGGGATGGGGATGAAGACGGGGACAGGGATGAGATGGGGACAGGGATGGGGACAGGGATGGGGATGGGCCCCCCTCGTGCTGCTGGCAGCGCAACGCGGGTGCAAGTGCAGCCCTCGTGCGCGTGCAAGGACAGCCGTAGTGCAAGGGGGACACCGGTGCGTGTGCAAGCTGAGCCCTGGTGCAAGCACGGCCCTGGTGCGAGCTTTAGCCTGGCACACGTGCACGCGTGGCCCTGGTGCGAGCCTCACCCTAGCGCGCGTGCGAGCACGGCCCTGGTGTAAGGTGGGAGCTGGCGCGCGTGCGAGCACGGCCCCGGTGTGAACCTCACCCTGGCGCCCGCGGGTCCCCGGTGCTCTCCGCGTGCCGTGGGCCGTGCGAGCGGTGTGGGTGGGTGCAGGCGGGCACCCAGCGGTACCTGGCACCCGAGATCCTGGACGAGAGCCTGGACCTGCGGGCGTGGGGCCGGGCGCTGCGGCAGGCGGACGTCTACGCCCTGGCACTGCTCCTCTGGGAGATCCTCTCGCGTTGCCAGGCCCTCAGCCCCGGTGAGCACCCATGGGTGCCCCCTCGCTCCCCCAGGACCCCGCACCCATCCCTGCTGACCCCCCGCTTTGCCCAGCAGGAGCACCCGTGCCGGCGTTTCGGCTGGCGTACGAGGCGGAGCTGGGTGCCAGCCCCACGGGTGCCCAGCTCCGGCGCTTGGCCGTGGAGGAGCGGCGGCGGCCGCTCATCCCCCCCGCCTGGCACCGCGCCCCCCAGGTCAGCCCCGAGGGGCACCCATGGAGCGGGGAGCCCTGCCTGGGTGCCCAGTGGTACCCCCGGGGTGCTGAGGGTGCCCATGGGCAGGGGTGACCCAGAGGGGTCCGTGCCCAGAGGGTCCCAGGGCTGTGCAGGGTGACCCAGGGTGCCCATGCCCAGGGGAGGGGGGCCCTCCCTGGGTGCCCAGGGGTGTTTGGGGGTGTCCAGGGTGCCCTGGGGTGCCCATGCCCGGGGGGGTCCCTGCCTGGGTGCCCAGGGGTGTTTGGGGGGGTACCCAGGGTGACCCGGGGGCCCATGCCTGGGGGTCCCTGCCTGGGTGCCCGGGGGTGTTGGGGGGTGCCCAGGGGTGTCCAGGGTGCCCTGGGGTGCCCGTGCCCAGGCTGGTCCCTGCCTGGGTGCCCAGGGATGTTTGGGGGTACCCAGGGGTGCCCAGGGTGACCCAGGGTGCCCGTGCCTGAGGGGTCCCTGCCCAGGTACCTAGGGGTTTTTGGGGGTGCCCCTTCCCAGGGGGGTCCCTGCCTGGATGCCCAGGGTGGGTTGGAGTGCCTCTGCCTGGGGGGGTGTCCCTATTTGGGGTGTCATGTCCAGGGGTCCCTGCCTGGGGGCTCTCTGCTGGGGTGCAAAGGGGTCCCCCTACCCTGGGGGGTGGTGGTGTCCCTGCTTGGGGGTCCCCCTACCCAGGGCTTTGTCCCTGCCTAGTGGGGTCCCTGCTTGGAGCTGTCATGCCCTGTGGAGGGGGGGCGGGGGGTGTCCCCCCACCCAGGGGGTCCCTTCCGTGGGTTCCCCGCTGAGACCGGGGCGGGGGGGGGTGTCCCCGCAGCCCGGGGGGGCTCTGCCGGAGCTGCTGGAGGATTGCTGGGACCCCGACCCCGAGGCCCGGCTCTCGGCCGAGCGGGCGCTCCAGCGGCTGCAGCGCCTGGCTGCCGGCCCCCCCGCAGCGGAGCGAGAGGTGGGCGCAGGAGGGAAACTGAGGCACGGAGGGGGGAAGGGAGAAGGGGGAGGGACCCAGCGTCCCAGCCCCGCCCCCGGGGAGGACCCAGGCGTCCGGCCCCTCCCCCTCTTCCTGGCGGGCGGGGCCGCGGCCGGAGCGGAGGCGGTAGGTGGGAGCAGACCCCCCGGGACCCCGAATCCCCTCTGCACCCCCGCACCCCAAATCCTCCCTGCAGCTCTTATGCACCCCCGGTCGCCTTCTGCACCCCCAAATCCTCCCTGCAGCCCCTATGCACCCCCCAGTCCGCTTCTGCAGCCCCGATCCCCCTGTGCACCCCAAATCCCCCTACACCCCCAGATCCCCCTGCACCCCCTGTGCACCCCCAGTCCCCCTGTGTACCCCCAGTCCCCCTGCACCCCCAAATCCTCCCTGCAGCCCCTATGCACCCCCCAGTCCCCTTCTGCACCCCCAGATCCCCCCTGCAGCCCCCAGATCCCTCTGCAGCTCTTACGCACCCCCCAGTCCGCTTCTGCACCCCAGATCCCCCCTGTGCACCCCCAGTTCCCCCTGCCCCCCAAATCCTCCCTGCAGCCCCTATGCACCCCCAGATCCCCCGTACCCCGAAATCCCCCTGCACCCCCAAATCCCCTGACCCACCCTGTAGCCCCCAACCCCCGCACCCCCCCACGTCCCCCCCACCCCCAAGTCCGCCCTACACCCCCAAATCTCCCTGCGCCCCCAAATCCCCTGCCCCCCAAATGCCCCCTCCCCCCCCACTCCCTGGACCCAGCCCGGGGAGGGGGGGGCACGGCTAGGCCCCCACCCCCAAAACTGCCGTGCCTCAGTTTCCGCTCAGAGGCAGCCAGGGGGGGTCCCCACAGAGTTGGGGGGTCCCCACGGTGGTGGGGGTTCCCCAGGGACCCCTCCTGGCGTTTTGGGGGGCCCCCGCTCACCCCGTGTCCCCCCCCCAGGTTCCAGAGCTGTCACCCGCCATGTGGGACCCTGGTGCAGGTAAGGGGGGGGCGAACCGGGGCGGGGGGAGACACCCCCAAAGTAGGGGGGGGCTGCCTCGACCCCCATTTCTGCCCCCCCAGGGCAGTGAGGGGGTCGGGGTCCCCACTGAATTTTCTCTTTTCTCCCCCACCCAGGGCAGCCGCCCCCCAACCCCGTGTACCCCCAAACCCCACGTACCCTCCCCAGCCCCCGCCCCCAACCCCGCGTACCCCCCAGCCCACGTACCCCGCCCCGGGGTACCCCCAAACCCGCTGGGGGGCCCGGGCAGCCCCCTACCCCCCGGCCCCCCCATACCCCTCAGGGGCTCCTGGCCCCCTCGGGGCCTCCCCTGTGCCCCATGGGACCCCGGGGTGCCCCCTGCAGCCCCCACCCCGGGGTGCCCCCCCTGTACCCCCCCGGGCTGGACAAGAAGGCAGCGAAGAAGATGAAGAAGAGGATGAAGAAGGCTCAGAAGAGGCACAAGGTGAGGGGGAGAGGTGGGGGACACACGGAGGGGTCACCCCTGGCCCCCCCCAGGCGCTCATGGCTGTCCTGTTCCCCGCAGCACTCTTCGTCCTCCTCCTCCTCCTCCTCCTCCAGCAGCGACTCCGACTGAGGCCACCGGCGCCTGTCTCCTGCCATGGCCACCCGTGACCACCCATGGCCTCCTGTGACCACCCGGGACCACCCGTGCCCTCCTGTGACCACCCGGGATCACCCGTGTCCTCCTGTGACCCCCCACGTGCCCACGACTGCCCCAGACCACCCATGTCCTCCTGGGTGCCGTGACCATCCATGGCCAGACATGACCACCTGGGACCACCTGTGTCCTCCCATGGCCAATCGTGTGCCCATGACCACCCAGGACCACTCATGTCCACCTGTGTGAAGCCATGACCACCCGTGTCCAGCTGGGAGCTCTCGTGTCCATCCATGACCACACATGACCAATGAGGACCACCCATGACCACCCATGCCCATCCATGACCACCTGGAACCACCCATGACCACCCGTGTCCACCTGGGACCTCTCATGTCCATCCATGACCACGTGTGACCAACAAGGACCACCCATGACCACATGTGACCAACGAGGACCACCCATGACCACCCGTGTCCACCTGGGACCTCTCGTGTCCATCCATGACCACACATGACCAACCAGGACCACCCATGACCACCCGTGTCCAGCTGGGACCTCCCGTGTCCATCCATGACCACGTGTGACCACCCATGTCCACCCATGACCCCCGTGCCCACCCGTGTCCCCATCCCCATCATGTCCTCACGCCCACGGGGTCCCCCCATGTCTCCTCACCCCGTGGTCCCGGGGTGGGGGGGCCCTGGGTGCCGGGGGGGGTTGCTGTGTGCTGGGGTGCCCCCGCTGCCCCCCAATAAAGCCCTGGGACACCCCGCTGCGTCAGCGTCTCTTTGCGCCGTTGGGGGGGGGACACGAACCCCCATCACGCATCCCCCTTGGGGGGAGCTGCCCCTTTGCCCCCAACCTGCCCCCACCCCCATGGCCCCTCCTGCCCCTATTGCCCCCATTCCCTCCTGTTGCCCCCCATTGCCCCCTCCTGCCCCAATTCCCCCTCCTCCTGCCCCGATTGCCCCCATTGTCCCCCAATTGCCCCCCATTACCCCCTTTGCCCCCCACCCTTATTACCCCCATTGCTCCCCTCCAGCCCCCACCCACTGTTCCCCTCCTGCCCCTATTGCCCCCATTCCCTCCCATTGCCCCCCATCGCCCCCCATTCTCCTCCTCCTGCCCCCATCGCCCCACCCCCAATGCCCCTTTCCCCCCGAAGTCCTCCGAACCGCCGGCGGCGCTGCGGTCTTACGTCGCCGCTCTACCCGCTGGCCTCCCCGCCCCCCCACCCCCCCTCCCCTTCCCTCTTTGGTGCAAGCACGGCGGGGCGGGGCGCGGGGAGGGGGGAGGCCGCTCTATCCCCGCCCCGCCGCGCCTCGCTGGTGCGCGGCGTCCGTTTCCGGGTCGGGGCGGGGTGTAAATCGGGCCGCTCCCGCCGCCCCTCCCAGACCCGCCGCGGCCGCCGCAGCAGGAGCAGCCGCCGCCGCCGCCTCCCGCCGCCATCCCGCCCGCCCGCCCCGGCGCGCTCCCTCTCCCCCCACCTCCCTCCTCCTCCCCGCCCTCCCTCCTCCCGCTCCGCCCGGAGCGTCCTTCTCCCGCCGCCGTTACCGGCGCCGCTCCAGGTAGGCCCGACCCTCCCCACGCCGCCTCCCGACCCCTTTCCCTCCTCGAACCCCCCCTCGCCGCCATCCGGCGCCGACTTCCACAACGGCCGCGGAGCCGCGGCCTCGCGTAGCGCCCCCGCGCCGCCCCGCCGCCGGCCGCGCCCTCACGCCAGCCCGCGGCCTACGTGCGGCCTAGTCGCGGCCTAGGCCGCGGCCTGCGCGCGCGCTGCGCCGCGCGGGGGGCGGGGGCGCCGCCGCCCCTCCCTCCTCCCCGTCGTCCCCCTCCCCCGCGGGGACCGGGACCGGGACCGGGGGGCCGGGGAGCCGCGTGCGTCACATGGCGCCGCCACCCCCCACCCACCCCCCCGCCGGTACCGGGCGGTTGCGGGGGGGCACCGGGGGGGGGGATTTTTTTTTTTTGCCTTTTTTTGCCTCTTTTTGGTTTTTTTTTTTGCTTTAGTGTTTGTTTTTGTTTTTTTTTTTTTTTTCTTCTTAACGGCCGGGCCCGTTTTTGCCGCCATCCCGAGTTATTTTCCCCCCGGCCCGGTTCGCGGCGCCGCCGCCGGGGGAGGGGACACGAGCCCGGCTCGGAGCCGCCACCCCCCGCCTCGAGGAGTCGGGGGTTTCCCCCTCCACCCCCCCGGGACCGGCCCGGTTTGGAGCCGCGATCCTGGGCCGGGGGTCTGCCCCCCCTTGCCCGCCTCCGGGTGCTGGGGTGTTTTGAGAGCCCCGGACCCGGTTCCCACCCCGGCCCGGTTCGGGGTCCAGAGCCGCCCCCCCAGCTCCTCGGGACCGAGCTGGAGCTCAGCCGCGCTCCCGGGACTCGGCTGCTTTTACCCCCTCCGGGGTCCGGGTCCACTTTAGAGCCGCGATCCCGGGACTGCGGACCCCCCCTCACCCCCTTTGTGGACGGGCCCGATCTGGAGGCTCAACCCCGGGCCCGGGGGGTCGGTCTGTGCCCCCCCCCCCCTCCCCCCCCCATTCCCCCCTAGGCCAACGAGCTGGGTTCAGAGCTGGGATCTCCGGTCCCGGACTTGTTTTTCATCCCCCCAGCCGCAGGGATGAGCCGGTTTTGGAGCCACGTTTTGCCCCACCTCAGAGACAGGCTGGTTTTGGAGCCAAATCCTTGCCCCGGCAACCAGTTTCCCTCGCCAAAATGTTCCTAGTTTGGGGCCGAATCCTGAGTGGGGAGGCCCCCGGGTGGGTGTTTGATCCCGATGCAGGCAGCAGGCAGGGGCCCGGCCCTCCACGTGTACTGTGGGGGTAGGTAGGGCTGCCAGATGGAGGTAAGGAGAAGTTTGGGGGAAGTTTTCCTGCGGAAGAGCCTCGCCGTGAGCCCGGAGCGGAGTGATGGCTGCCCGTCAGCCTCGGCCTGCCCCGCACGGCTTCGCTTCTCACTTTGCGTAACCCCCCGGCAGGTTTGGTCAGCTCCTTTTGTCCCCAGCGGGCTGTGAGGCGGCCCCGTAACCAACCCAAGCTCGTTCGACTGGCAAAACCGCTGCTAGGAAAGCAAATTAATGCTAACGAAGGCGAACTGGGACGCTGAACTGGTGGGAGGAGGAGTGGGTTCAGAGCCGGAGAGACGGCGGCGGATGCCAGCGAGGCTCCTGCCACCTCCGGTGAACTGGGAAACTCGTAAACAACCGACTCGTGGGCTCGGGTCTAGACTCTCCTCCTCGCTCCGCCGCTGCCGGGCTTGGATCCTGAGCCCTTCTTTCCAAACTAGGCAAACGGGTGCCTCTTTGGATCTGACGGGATGTCAGGCTGAGTTTTATGGAGGCCGTAACTCCTCACTATGGCAAAAAAAACCCCTTCTGTGCCAGCTGCTTCCCCTTAAAAGAGCATTCACCCGGAGTGCGGCAGCGCTGCCCGCTTGGCATGGTCCCCTGCCAGATTAATCCCCCTGCCCTCACCTTGGCTTCTTCTTTCCCTGGGCTTGGTTAAACTTTGATGGGGTGGTGACCAGCTGGACTGATAAAAAAAACCAAAGAGCTGAAATTTAGTTTATTTAATTTGTTTTTAAAGTTAAATGGCTGACTGGCCGAGCTGGTGGCTGGTTGCGGTGTTTTGCAACTGCTGTCGACTCAGGCTGCAGGTTGTTTGAAACCTGATCGTGTGCTCATGTGGCCTTATCTGGTTTGAGTAAATCAACTTGGAAACCGGTCTGAAAGGCCTCCCCACGCAGGCTCAGGGCGCAGATAAGTTTTGGTTTTTTTTTCTTTTTTTCTTGACAGCCCGGCTCCCCAAGCGGGTTAAACCAAAGGGAAACAGGGTAGTCGCTCCGTCTGGCGTGTGTGTGTCTACACACAGCTGCGGAGGAAAGCTTGTAATCTAGATTAAGGTGTGGGGCTCGCAAGTAGAGGCAAGTTCTTTGGAGCTGTAGGCGAAGCCTCTGCGAGGAGCAGGACTGGAAGGAGGCAGGGGATGAGCGAGACCCTCGCAGCTCTGGTTGTTGCTCGATGCTGGTAGGATCATGCCAGTTCTGACTGTCCACCCTGGAAAATGCCTGGCAGGAGGAGCAGCCTGTTGGGGAGCTGAACTGCTGTGGATCGGCTCTCTTGATCGTTGCTTGGAGAGGAGCGTGGCCTTAAAACTGCCAGGGGGATATTCAATGGGAGAAGAAAGCGCAGTGGGGCGTGAATCCCCCTGGGATGGGTCTGAAACCAGCCAGGGAGGGTTGGCAGAGCCCCTCAAATGCAACCCCTCTCTCGTTCGTAGCTCCGCTCGCCCAGCGACCAAAGATCTGACCACTGACGAAGCCTGACTCAACCCAACGCAGCTCAAGATGGACACCGGTGTCATTGAAGGTGGTTTAAATGTCACACTCACCATCCGACTACTTATGCACGGAAAGGTACGTGTCCACGGGACGCAGGGCTGAGCCGAAGCCCCATCGCCTGACACAGGGGTGGCCCTTCCGGCAGGCCAGGTGGAGGCTGGGTGCTTCCATGGCAGTAAATCCTGTTGGTCAGATGTCTTGGAGCTGCCTCGTTATTGCAGCCATTAGGCAGTGGCGTTTAGGAATGTGCTCTTTGGCACCCGGCCGGCTCCTGGATATCTCATGACGAGTGAGGCAGCGCTTTAAAAGCACAGTGCATCAATAAAAATAAGAACCGGGGGGGGGGGGGGAAGTGTCCTGATGGAGAGCTCAGCTGGGAGCGAGGTGTCAGTATGTCTGGGGGGCGCCGTATCTGCGGTCCTGAGGAACTTGTTTTGGCTGTAAAAGGGGGTGGTTTAAGCTTGGGACTCCTGGAGTTTTTTAAGCACTAACTAATTGCTGCTTTTGTTTCCATCCCAGGAGGTGGGAAGCATCATTGGGAAGGTAAGGGAGCAACACACACCCCCCCCCCCCCCCCCCCCTTGCCCTGCCCACCTCTTCCCCCTGCCCGGCATGGCCGCACTAACGCCTCTTCCTTCTCTCCCTCCGCACAGAAAGGGGAGTCCGTGAAGAAGATGCGCGAGGAGGTGAGTCCCGGGGCTGGGAGGGTTGGGGGGATCCAGGGGGATCTGTTGGGGCCGCGGTGGCGCGGACCTTAAAAGGAATTTGCAGGCAGTGCGGTGCCAGCGGCACCGGCAGCAGATGGGAGCCGGCAGGCGCGAGGCATGCTGGGAGGTGTAGGCAGGGCTGGGGCAGGAAGCCGAGGAGGCTAAGATGGCTGCCCTGAGCCGAGCCGAGGGAAGGAGGATTCATCGCTGGCTGTGGAACCCTGGGGAGCCTGGCTACCCCATTGCAGAACCGAGCCGGGTGCGTGGACCCGCTGCTGGTTTTGGGGGTCCGAGTAGGGGGCTGGGAGCCCTGATGTCTGCTCGCTTTCCTCCCGCAGAGCGGTGCTCGCATTAACATCTCAGAAGGGAACTGCCCCGAACGGATCATCACCCTCGCTGGACCCACCAATGCCATCTTCAAAGCTTTTGCGATGATCATTGACAAACTGGAAGAGGTGCGTCTGCGGCCTCGAGCTCCCCCCCCCCCGCCCGCAGCGAGCAGGCAGTGGGCTGCTGCCCTGCCTGCAGTCATCCTTTATCCCTGTCCCTGGGTAAATTTACCCTGGGACCTGCCCCAGCGTGTGCTGGGGGGTCCGGAGCATGAGGAAAAGCTTTTCCCTGGGGATGAGCAGCAGGATGGGCTTGTTCCGCATGGGCTGGCAGTGTTTTCCCTGTGGGGCCTGATCTTTGCCCGGCTGTGAGCAGGGTCAAGGTCCAGGTAGTGACACTTTTCCGTGTGCGCTCAGCCATCCTTAAGCGACTGCTCGCTGAGTGCCAGAGCCCTGCAGGGACTTTTCTGGGCTGAAAATGCCCCGTGGCCACTGGTTAAACAGCTTAAAACAGAGCAGAGCTTCGAAACTCCCCTCATCCTCCTGGGTGGTCGTGCTGGTTCCCCTTCGGCACGCCTTGGGGGTCAGCAGGGGCTTAGCTCCATGTCCGCCCCTGCTGAGGAGGGGCCCTGGGGCTGCGGCTGCGCAGCGCCGAAGGAGGAGCTGCATCGTGCCCCTGGTCCTGTGGAATCGGTGGCTTCCAGGGGGGATGCTGATCCCAGACAACCTGGATCCTGGCTGCAGGTGTTAGAGCCTGTGGTGTTGGGGAGCTGTGGTGTCGAGGAGCTTTCTATCCTGCTCTGCGTTGTTTGGAAGGCGTGAGCGCTCCTTGCCTGGTACGGGGCAGAGCTCCATGGCCCTCGCCTTGCCTGTGGGGGTAAAAATCCTGTTTCCGTTTGGATTTGGGACCCTTCCCTGGGAGGAGACAGCCCAGCACCAGCAGATCTGTCCCCAAGGTCCCCTCTGCTCTTGCTGCTGCCTCAAAGGCTGCTGAGCCCAGAGCTGTTTCTGCCGTACCCCGAGAGCTCCCTGTCTGAGCGTGGCTCCTGGCTGCCAGTGTTCTGAGCGCTGGGCTCGGAGTTAAAGCTTTTATTTTACTGGGTCAGTTGAGCCATGGCCTTGTACCTCCCCTCCCCCTGTCAGCACATGACCGCTGTAATCGGCGCTGGGCTGCTTGTTCCCCGGAGCTGCTCCTGCCCGGATCCCCCGTTACAATGGGAGTCTCCGTGCTGAACTGGGAGCTGTGGGCGCACCGAGCCCCCAACCGCTTGTCCCCCTCCAGCACCGGCACAGCCAGTTCCCATTCGGCTGCGGTGTGACCCAGCTGGTGCCTCTGCGCTGACTGGTGGGGGTTAAACCCCCATTTTCATGGAGACAACAGGGTTTGGCTTCTTCCTCCTTCCCCAAAATGTGGCCGTGTTGTTTCTGTGGGCTGCTAACGAAGTCCTGGGAAGTAGGACTGGGAGAGCCCTGGGGTCACCTTGGCCCGGTCTGCCCGTGCCAGCGTCATCCTCCCTGTCCCTCTGCTAGGCACGTCACCTCCCCGCGTGCCATTCTGGCGAGGGCACTGCTCTGGGCTGACCCCTCTGAGTAACTCCTCTTCCTTGCAGGACATCAGCAGCTCCATGACCAACAGTACAGCTGCCAGCCGGCCCCCAGTCACCCTCCGACTCGTGGTACCTGCCAGCCAGTGCGGTTCCCTCATTGGAAAAGGAGGCTGCAAGATCAAAGAGATAAGAGAGGTGCGTGTGAGGGGGAATGTGTGGGGTCTGAGTGCCCCCAGGGGCAAATCCCTGCATCGGCCCCCACCCCGGGTGGTACCACATAGTAGAGACGTGGCATCATTCGACCTTTTTAGAGTTCCTTGTATTTTTAGTGCTTGTGAAACTGAGACTCGGGGCAGACCCTCCCCTTCCTGGCACTGTCCTTCACAGCAGGATGCCTGGGTTCCTGCTCCCCCCTTCCCCGGGCTATCAGTCGTCCCCCCCAGCCTTTTCCCAGTTGTCGGAGGGGGGAAATGTGCTGCCAGGCCTGTGCTGACTTAGCACCGGGCGCTGCCGACCGTGGGCTGCTGGGGGATTAACTCTCTCCAGCTCCGCTGGTTGGGGAGATGGGCTTGACTTGGGTTACAGGGAAAGGCTGCAGCCCAGGTCCAACTCTCCTGCCCTGGGCTCCCGATGACCGACTTATTTCCAGCTAGGATTAAAGGACTTTATTTTTGGGGAAGGGGGGGGGGGGGCAAGTTTTGGCTATGTATAACCCGGCCACAGGGTTTGTTGCTGAGGTCACAGCCCTTACTGGGGTCTGACCGCCTATTTTTAACTGTAAACTGCAGAGCACGGGGGCACAGGTCCAGGTGGCAGGAGACATGCTGCCCAACTCGACCGAGCGAGCCATCACCATCGCTGGGATCCCACAGTCCATCATCGAGTGCGTCAAACAGATCTGCGTTGTCATGCTTGAGGTAGGGCCTCCCCCCAGGCCCCGTGGGCCCGTGTTTTCCCCTGGGGAGGCACGTGCAGCGCAGGGATCCCTGCTGCCCTTGGCGAGCTGTGCCCCTCCTCGCGAGTGGAAACTGCTGAGGACAAAAACGGTTGCTGGGGGATAAAGGGATAACTGGGGATTACAGTCTCATCCAGGTGAGGCTTGGAGCTGCTTAAAACCGAGGTCAAGCCAGGCCTCTAGAGCTGCTCACCAGCTAACCATGTCACTCGTGGTTCTGTGGTGACCAGTTGTGCTGCCCAGTACGGTGACACTGAGCAGCGGCGTCCTACTGTCCCAAGCCTCCCTCGCACGCTGCTTTGCTCCTTGGGTGTCCTCCATCAGCCCCGTGCCCGGGATGGAGAAGAAATAGAATTGCTCTGCGTCCTCCCAAACGGCCGATTTAAACCCAAAGCAGAGCGTTGGCATCTGGGGTGCAGGGAGGGGACTGTCGGTGCCAGCGGCACTCTGTGTCTAACCTCTCCTCTCTGCCTGTCACCCAGTCTCCCCCGAAGGGCGTCACCATCCCGTACCGACCCAAGCCATCCAGCTCTCCCGTCATCTTTGCAGGCGGTCAGGTAAGGCCTCTCCTCTGCTCCTGGGGTGCGGGGTGGGGAGAGGAAGGGGGTGTCTTATCGAGTTGCCACGCTGCCAGCGCACATCAGCCGCTCTGCGTGCCTGTCACCCATGCCGCTTCCTTTGGCGGAGAGTGGCTCTGCTTGGCCTTGGCCTCCCAGAGCCTGCTCCGAGCCTTCCTCACTGAGCTCTCTGAGGGATGGAAGAGGGCAGAGGTGGGATGGGGGGGGGGAGGAGGCCAAAAAGGCTGATTAGGGGAGGAGGGGGTGCTGGCAAACAGCTCTGGAGTTAACCAGCCAAAAAAAAAAAAAATCCCGGTGTGGTGGTGGGGGATTTGAATCAGGCTGAGACTCCAGCTGCCAAATCCAGGCTCTGCCCCTCTGCCTGGGGCTGGCTCTGAGGACTCTGCGTGACCCGTTGTGGGTGACTGGCCCAGAGGGTTGGGAGGTTCTCTGCTCTCCGGGGCTGGCTCTTGGGGTGCAAAGGCTTAGCCTGGGGTGCGGAAAGGTTTCATCTTGCACGAGGGGAGGGTGTCAGATAGGAGTAGCCATCAGGTGATGTGGGATTTAGTCCCTCCTGCGCTGAGCTGATCCAGGGGAGTTGCTTGCTCCCTGCTGCCGAGCCAGGTTACAGGTGACAGGGCTCCCTTGGGATCCTGTCTGCTGTAAAGCCCTGAATCCCCCGGCCCTGTTTGGGGTGGGGGGTGCTGGCTGGGCGTCCTCGCCCGCGGTCCCATCCAGGCCGCTGGGCAAGAGAGGAGGCTCAGGCCTGGGTGCGGGTCACCCACTCCCCACCCTGCGGTTTCCAGGGCTGCCGTAATGCTTGGAGAAAACGCGGCGACTCGTGCAAATGCATCCGCTGCCTTCCTGCTGTCCGGGAGACCCCTCTGGGGTGGGCTCTGGCAGGCCCCGGAGCCCCTAGCCGGCCCGGGGACCCGCTCAGGCAGCGCAGGCAGGGTCTGGCGTTGTTGATGGAGGCCTCCATAGGCAGGGAAGGGGGTAGCTGCTGCCGGCCTCCCCGAGAGCCAGGCCTGACTCTGCTCTCCCCCCCCCCCCCCCCGCCAGGCTGGCATGCCATGCTTGTTTTGGGGACGGACCTGCCGCCGTCCCCTTCCTCGCCTCGGCCCCTCCCACCCCTTGCCCTCCCTGCCTCTTCCTCCTCCCCTCCCTGAACCCGGTCAGCCCCCCCTGCCTCTCCGACAGCTTCTCCTGCCGCTCTGCGCCCCGGGGGAAGCGCCTGGCCGGTATGTCCGTGCCCCCCCGCGCCTCTTGCAAGCGGAGGGCCGTACCGTGCGGCCCCCCCCGCGGCGCGGGAGCAGGCTGCCTTCCCCGTTAGAGCAGTGAGGAGCAGGCTTCCCACGGCCACGCATTTCTTCCCTCCCCTCCCCTTTCTTCTCCCCCCTCCTTCTTTTCCACCCCTCTCCCCTGGCCCAGGGCCGCGGCCAGCCCCATGCAGCCGTCCGGGCCCCGCTCCCGGTGGTGTTGCGCTCTGTCTTTGCAGCTCAGAGTCGTGCATAGAGCAGGGTTAGCCCTCGAAAAGCAGAGCTAATGTCGATGTGACTTTGGTGTTAGCGGAAGGTTTCGGATTGACAGCCCTGGAGACTGAAGTCCTCTAATTTATCCACAGGACAGGTACAGCAGCGGCAGTGCGAGCTACCCCCACACCGCCCCATCCATGTGCCTCAACTCTGACTTGGAGGGACCACCTCAGGAGGTGAGAGGGGAGTTCAGTCTCCACGGCCCGTTCAATCCTTGGCCTCTCTGAGACTGCCAACAAGGGTGGCATCCCCGTCCCCCAAAACCGTCAACGGTGGCTTTTGTGCTGTGGACTCCTGTCCACTGGGAACTGGACTCTGAGCCCACCAACCTCTCCTCACGCAGGCCACCCGGCAGCCACTGCATGGCAACGAACTTGGGCCAATTCCAGCCTGGGCTGCAGTTCTTCCGGTGACCTGGAAGTGAGGCTGTGTACCCCCCTCTCCCCTTCCTATCCCACCCACCCCCATCTGCCCGGCCCCCCCCACCCCCCCAAACCTTAGCCAGCCAGGCCCCAGCCAGTGACTCGCCCTTTCTGGGTAGCTTCAGGAGGAATCTGAAGTCTGTGGCTGTCCCTTAACCTCAAGACATGGAATTGTGGCAGGTCAGGCACTCAGCCTTGTTACCCCCCCCCCACCCCCCGAATGCCTCTCTTTTGCCTTGTCTAGCATCGGTAGCCAGCTCCAGCATTTACCTCTAGCTTGCCCGGCGACGTTTTCCTAGGCGTGCGGAAGTGACGAGAGGACTCGGAAGGGGACTTTTTTTTTTGGGAGGGGCTGCTGGGCCGGGGAAAGGAGGGGCCGGGAGCTAGCAGGGCTGGCGGGGGTGTTGGAGATCTTCCCCTGTCGGCGAGGCGGGGGGCGCAGGGCTAGACGCATTGTCGGACTCCACCACACCATACATCTTCATCAAGATCCCAGCCGTTCTGTTTTTGTCTGCCACTTTTTTTTTGGGGGGGACGGCGCCATACTGTCCACTCTCTCCCGGTAACCGCCATGTAAGGCCGAGTAACCGCCCGTCTAGAAACTGCTTGTTACAGCATTTATCCGTCCCCTGCCTCTCCCTGCCCCACTTCCCTCGCCCCGGAGAACTCTCCACCTTGGCTCTCTGACTTCCTGGCTAGTTGAAATCTGTCTGTCCCTGGGTGGCTGTCCGATGGTTGTTAATAGGACTGTTTTCCTCCTTTTGTAGGCCTATACCATTCAAGGACAGTATGCCATTCCACAGCCAGATGTAAGTTTTGTTTACAACTTCTTGTCTTGAAATCCACCCTCTTCCTCCCCCCTTCCAAAATTTTCTCCGTGCTTTCTCGACTCGAGCCGCTAGCCGTCAGCTTGGGCTGAATACTCAATCCGATCCGAACTCCCCCCCAAAAAACTCGCCTCCCTTCAATTCGCCCTCCTGCAGCCAGCTTCACCCCGTCTCAAATCTCTCCTTTTTCCTTCCCCCACCTTCTTTCTGACACTTCCCTCCTATATAATTTTTTTTCTGACCCACCTCTCCCCGGCTTGGCATTTCACACCAGCTCCGGCTTTTCCCTTGCTCCCCCCCGACCCCCCCTTGAATTTGGCACGCAGCCCGTCAAGAGAAAACAAAAACAGCACATGATGGTTCACTGTCATGGTGGTTCTCCTGGGGCAGGGGACAGCTGGCCCAGCGAGCGGTCGCAGGTGGCAGTTGGGGGGGGCGGGGAGGTTGGATCCAGCCCAGCCCAGGCTGCTGCCAGCCTGTCAGGGACCGTTTGGGCAAGGAGTGACAGTCCAGGCAGCGGCCACCTCTCCTGCCGGCGCTGTCCCGGCTTGCTGTTGGACACCACCATCCTCTGGCACCCATGCTCATCCCGTAGGCTCGTTGCAGGCTCGGCGGGGGCCGATCTCTGCTCCTGGCACCCTTAGAGCAGCGAGGGGTGGGGCTGTGACGCGCCAGGCCAGGGAGGAGAAGGGCTAGAAGGAAGCTGGGCTAAGAGCGACTCCGGGGGCTGAACCGAGCCGGGCTCCATCCCCATCTCCCTTCGTGGCACTCCTGTCCCCGCTGCTGCTCCCTGCATGGTGTGGTGTGAGCACCCTGCTGTCTCCTCTCTCCTGCTCCTCTCTGCTTCTCTCCCTGAGCTCCTTTCATACCTTGCTTCACCAGGGGGTGGGCGCAGCCCCCCCAGCCCACCTTGGCCTGGCACCTTCCTCCTCTCTGTGTTGGAGAGGGCCGTGCCGTGTATGGAGGGGCCGGGGGGGACCCGGTGCCACTGGCAGTGTCTGTGTTGATGTGCGTGCTGTGTGAGTCCTGGCCCCCCTTGGGCTTGGGAAATGGCTAACATCAGCCTTTTTCTTTCTCTTTTTCCCCTCTAGCTGACCAAGCTGCACCAGTTGGCAATGCAACAGTCACACTTTCCAATGTCTCATGGCAACACTGGATTCAGTGGTATGGAAACTCCTTCTCTCTTCTGTACACTAGCGTGGGCCAAAGGCCAGACTGCGAGCCGCCGCTTGGCTCCTCTCTAACGGGGCCTCCGCTTGGGTCTCGTGCTCTCAAAAAAAACCAAACCAAACGTTCCCCCAGAGCCGAGCCCGGCCAGGTAACTATTTTTGTCACGACGTCTCTGGGGGCGACTTGGTACCGGCCTCTGTGAGTCGCGGGGGGCCGCAGAGGGTAGAAAAAAAAAAGCCAAACCACCGAGCAGGCAGGGCCTCCATGCTGCTTTCCTTCCTCTTCACCCCCATCCTCCACAGCTCTGCCAATGCACTGGGAGACCCCCCGACCCGCAGCACCCTCTCTCTCCCCTCCGGCTACTCCAGTCCTGAGCAGGCAACTGTTGAGTTGTACCAAATTTGCTGTAGATTTGCTAAGATGGCTAAAATATCCATTTGGGGCTCTAAACTTGAGACAGCCAAACTCATTGTCACTTGTATCTTAACAGGCATTGAATCCAGCTCTCCAGAGGTGAAAGGCTATTGGGGTAATGATTAAAAAACAAAATCTGTAGTTATTCTATTGTGTATTAATACTGACCGGGGTCTCGTTCTCCCTGTTAAATGCTGCCCGCCTTTGTGCACGGATGGGAGGGGAAAGGGGGGGTCAAGGGGAGCCTTAGAAGGGCTGGAGGTACCGACTGGCTTGGTTGTACGTGCCCCAGAAGAAGTCAGCTGGACAGTGGAGAGCAGCAGGACTTGTTGCAGGGCTCGGTCATCCAGCGCCTGACGCTGTTAGCGAGCCTTGGGCCCCCTTGCTTTACCCCCCAACCATGCGCTGCAGGGGAGCGATTTCCCCCTGCCCGAGGAGTTGCTGGAAGCGGATCACCTGCAGCGGCCGAGCCCCTGCTTGCTGCCGGTGGCAGAACCGCTGGCGAGGGCGGGGGGACAGCACCACGTTAACCGCCTTGGCTGCCGGTGTCCCCCCCTAGGCTGCTTCGCCCCTGCCAAAGCCCTGGGGTTGAGGTCTTGAGGCTCCCGCTGCTCCCTGTAGCAGGGAGCGAGCTGAGGAGGGAGGGGGGGAAATTTAAAAACATTAAAAAAAGAAAAAAATCCACTTGGCGCACATGCGTGGCCCCATCTGAGACGTGAACAGCCTCGCAGCGCCCGCGCCGGCCGGCATAGCACTGCCCTGCCGGGGCTGCGGCGGTGAGGAGGAGGAGGGGGGTAGCGTAGCTCTTCAAAGCTGGTAATGGAGCGGGCAGCAGAGCCGAGCGCCCGAATGGAGCCCACGCAGTGAGAGTGCGCTGCTCTGGGACTGTCCTGACCGGAAGGAAGATCCTGTGGTGACATTGCGGGGAGGGAGAGAAGGCGGGGAAAGAAATTGGGGTGACCAAGGCAGGGAAAGCAGGTGAGCGGGGAGGAGGTGGGGAGCAGCGGGGAGGGTTGGAGTAACCTCACAGCTTGCTCTGCCCTTCCCCTTCTGTTTTAAACTGTCTTCAAGGTAGCCATGAAGCTGGCAGCAAATGCTGGCTTGACTGCTGCGGTCTGTCTGTGCTGCGCCCCCTCATCCCACCACCTCCCCCTGAACTTCTCCTGCTTTTTCTCTGTTTCTAAGCAGGTTTGGATGCCTCTGCTCAAACCACCTCTCATGAACTCACCATTCCAAATGATGTGAGTATCCGCATGGGATCCATCTTTTCCAGCCTGCATTGGGGAGGGGGAGGGTCGTGGGCAGCGGGCAGGCAGCTGCTTGTCCTCGTGGGTCACTGGGAACTTGCCCCTCTTTTTTTGTTCTAACAAAATGGGGTGTGGGGTTGCCCCTTCTCAGCTTCAAAGCTGCAGGAGGGCTTGTGTCCGCACCCCAAACCGCCTCCTTGGACCTCTCTGCTGGCACCGCATCCCTTCTCCCCCTTCCAGCCAGCTTTTAAGGCAGAAAACCCCTTTCTCTGCCCCTTAAAACCCCCCCAGGAGGTGCCAGCCCTGACCCTGTGGGGGACAGACACATGACAGGGGAGGAGGAGGATGGGTTAACACGCTTGGCTCTTACCCGCTGCTAACGAAGCCGCTTCCCCCCCCAGTTGATTGGCTGCATCATCGGGCGTCAGGGCGCCAAAATCAATGAGATTCGCCAGATGTCTGGGGCGCAGATCAAAATTGCCAATCCAGTGGAAGGATCTACTGACAGGCAGGTTACCATAACTGGATCTGCAGCGAGCATTAGCTTGGCCCAGTATCTAATTAATGTCAGGTAAGTCTCCGAGCGATCAGGCTCTGCCGGTCGGGGGGGGGCTGGCACTGCACGCCCGTGCCGTGGGGTACCGCTCCCGGGGCTGGGACCCTCCTTGTGCCCCGACGCATGAGGGGAAGGGGTTTTCTCTCCCCCCCGCCCCTTTTTTTTTTGTCTTCTCCTTTCCTTTCCCCTCCCTGTGCCTGCTGTCCCATTTTCCTGGTGCGATCGCCTCCCGGTCTGTGGGAAGCTGTAGGGTAATGGACCCGGCTGGAAAGGGGTCCGGCCATGGGGCCGAGGGGAGCCCGCGGCTGCTCAGAAGCCGGGCCTGGCCCTGTCAGGCTCTCGGTGGTTAGGGCTGTGCTGTTTCGATCTGGCGCTTGCGTGGCGAGGGCTTTTTCGTGGGGTGATAGCAAAGGGACTCCCCTGGGCCTGCTCGTGGAGATCCCGAGCGTCTCCCAGCGGGATGCTGTGATCCCAGGGAGAGGAGTTGGTGCTGGCTCGGCTCCTCGGAGCGGCCGGCGAGCCCTGATGGGGACGGCTGGCTTCCCCGCAGCCCGGCACGGGGCCTGGCCGCCTGCCCGCCATGCGGCACGCTGCAGCTTGCTCTGCCGCAGCGGGGATTTAGGGCCCGACTCGGACTCCGTGTGCTCAGACCCATCTTGCTGTGGTGTCCTGTGTCCCCTGCGATGAGCGGGGCTGGGAGCGATGTCCTCCCCGGTCCTCAGCCCCTGGGGCTCTGGATGGAGGAGAAGAGCTGGGCGACCCCCAAGCCTTGTGCAGGGACTTGTCACTGCTCCGTGTCGTGTGGGTTGACGCCAGGGTGGCACGGCAGCTCCAGCCCGCTCCCAAGCGGGAGCAGAGGAGAAGGCCGCCTGTGACTTTTTTTTTTTTTGGCTTATTCCACTTGCTCCACACCGGTTGTGTCGAGGTGCCCGGCTCCAAGGGCGCTGGGATGGCCTTGCCGCTGAGCTGATGGCTCAGCCTCGGGCTCTGGGGTGCGCGGGGGGTCCTGGTGCGGCTTGGAGGCGAGACCAAACCTCGCCGGGCACGGCTGCAGCCTCGCAGCACTCTTCCCTCCTTCCCTCCCTCCCTCCCCGAGCTCGGCTCGTGCGATTTTACGCTGTTTGTCCTGTGCTTTTTTTTGTGGTGTTCCCTTCCACCCACCCGTATTTTTTTTTTTTGTTCCTTTTCTCCTCTGTTACAGTTTAGAAAGCGCTAAACCCTCCTCCCAGGCAGCCTCCGTCACGATCCCTGACCACCTCAGCATCAACCTCTCTCAACCCTCCACCCCTTCTTCTTCTTCCTCCTCCACCACCACCCCCTCGCTCGCCACAGCGGGGGCCTCCGAAGCACCCGCCAGCCTCCCCAACCCTCTTCCGACTGCCCCTTGTGTCTCCAGTCTGCTTGGCATGAAACCTGTCCCTCTCCTGGCTCTAAATGTTGTGTCTGCTGCTAAGGGTACCTCCGCTCCAGCTGTGCCATGTGTCACTAACAAACTGAAAGCGGAAAAGCAGAGATTTTCTCCTTACTGAGTCTGCTTGTGGCCTTAGAGGACCAGCAGATCGGTGGCAGCATGGAGACCCCATAGAGGAGACTTGGAAGAGCAATTTTTTTTCTCTTTTTTCATTGGGTTTGGTTTGTTTTTTTTCTCCTCCTCCTCCTTTTTACTCCAAAGTGAGCTTGTGATGTTTCTTAGAACGGAGTTTTCTTGCCGGCCGAGAGACGATTTTCCCTGTGTCCCAGCCCGGCCTGGAGTCTAGTGATCTGTTCAATTCCTTCTTGATCCTGCTATCTTGTAGCCGTTGCTTTTTTTTTCCTCCTCTTTTTTTTTCCATTTTTTTTTTTAGTAGCTTGGTTGCAGTCGCGGTTTTGGGGAGAGGGTGGGGGGGTGGAGGGAGGGGTTTCGTTACCAAATAAACGAGTTGGGATTTAATTGCGTTCCTGGTGACGTTGCCCACGGGGCTCGCGGCCTCGCCTGTCTCTCTTTAATGTCTGTACCTGTAATAAAGTTGCCACGGTGAGAATCTGCTCTGCTAGATCTGTGCTGACGGGGGGGGCTGAGCCCCGGGGAGGGGGCCTCACGGGGTGCCCTCTTGCTGGGGGGCTCACTGCCACCCAGATTGGGGTTGCCCCCCCCCCCCTCCAAATTGCAGGGAGGGAGAAGCTTTGAGCCGCAGAGGTGGCAGCTCCTGGGGACGCTTGGTGCGGGTTGGGGGTGCTGGTGTTGTCCCTGCTTGCTCGGGGACCCCCCTTTGCATTGTGTGTGTGCCCCCCCCCCCCGTGCTCCCCAGGGGGTCCCTGGTGGGGGTGCAGCCCCCCAGCCCCTTGCTCTCTCCCTTCCCTGCAGGAATTGCTGCCTAATCCCTGTACGCCCGCACCCTGGGGTGCCCAGGGCGCTTTGGGGTCCCCTTCCCCTGGGTGTCCCCTCCCCAAAAGCTTTGCCCCGCTGGTGCGCTCGGTCTGGATCTGTCCCTCCCCCGCAGAGCTCTGGGGGAGCCCTCTGGCTCCACTTGGGGGGGGGGGACACAATTGGGGGGGGGCCAGCAGGCTGCACCCTCCTCCTTGCCGCATCTTCCCTGCCGCTTGTGCGCAAAGCAACCCCCCTGCACCCCAAAAACCTCCTCCCTTCCCTCCTTGGGGGGTCCATCCCTCCTCCAGGGCACTCCCTGTGGGGAAGCCCTTCCTCCCCTGCACCTCATCCCTCCTCTTCCTCCTTCCCCCCCAAACCGGGGCCCCGTCTGACGCCCTTTTCTTCGTTGCAGGCTCTCCTCGGAGACCGGGGGCATGGGAAGCAGCTAGGGGCCCCGACGCGGACCCTCGGCCTCACCTCACCATCCATCTGTGTAGTCCCTTAGCAGCCAGCCCCAGGTTTTAACTAGTTTGTAAATTTTTCGGTTCCTCCATGCTCTCCGCGGCCACTCATGAGGTTTTTTTTTTGTTTTTTTTTTTTTGTTTTTTTTTTTAATTACAGCATTTTAATTCCTTTCTCCGTTCAGCTGTTAAAACGCTGAGCCCCAGATCTTAGTTTTATAAAGCTTCTCTCTCCTCCCTGCCCCTCCCCTCACCCCCACCCCCCCACCCCCCCCTTTTTTCGGCTCATGAAGTTTCTGTTTTGTCATGAAATGTAAGAGTGGAAGAGAAACATTTCAGTTTAGTTCTGTAACGTCAGGAAATTTTTCAAAAAAAAAAATTAATAAAAAGATGGACTGGAGCTTTTCCTTGTGAATAGAAACTGGAGGATATTTTGGTTAATGGATCTGCCTGTCTCCGTCTTTATTTGAACCCCCCCCTTCCCTGGTTCTGCCCAGTGCTCCCAGTATGATTTGGGTTCTCTCTGGGGGTGGAATGGGGCCCCCAGGCTGGATAAACCAGTCCCTGGGGGGGGGGGGAGTGTGTGTGGGGTGGGGGTGGTGTCTCTGATACTCCAGCTGCATTTTGGGGGTTTCTCTACCTCTCCCAGTGCCCTACAAACTGGTCTTTAATGGAAACCAGTATCCCAGCTGCTTATGTTCACTCTCTGCCTCTTCCCCCCCCCCCTCCACTCTGAAATCCACTGGGACCTTCCTCTGCTTCAGGGGGGTGAGAGCACTTGCCCCCCCCCTCCCCCTGGGGCTCCAGCACTGGGTCTCTATCACCACCCAGTGCTCCCAGTTCCACCAGTAAAGAAGGGGGGGGACTGTAGGGGGGCTCAGCCCCTTATAAGCCCCCCCACAACGCATCCCCTGGCCTGTCTTGGGGAGACAGGTCCTCTCTCTGTCTCTGGGGTGGGGGCTATTACAGTAGGGCCTACAGAAACACAAGAGGGAGACAGAGAACCTCTATCCCTGTCCTTCTGCCCCCCCCCAAAATAACCCCCAGTGCCCCCTCCCTCAGTCCTGTGTCCCCCCCCAGGCAGAGAGACAGCACAGAGCTTTCTGTAGAGATCGATAGATATTTATATAAATATTTGGGGCTGTACAAGTGGGGGGGTGTGCAGGAGGGTGGGGTGGGGGGCACAGGTCACAGGCCGGGGGGCTGTGGGCCGGGGGGTCCCTCGCCGCTGCCTGAGTGGTCCAGCTCCGCGCTGTCGCAGTCTGAGTCCTCGGAGACCTGGGGGGGGACACGACACGAACATAAAGGGGGTTAAACATCCTCAGAGCCTCTCCCTGCCCCCCACAGCTGGTCCTGGGGAGCTTGGGGACCCCCCCCTTCTGTGGGGCAGAGCCCTGAGAACATCCCCCCATGAAAACCAGTCCTAGGGGACCCCTCTCCATGGCCCCTGGTATTTGGGGGATCCCCTCCCCATAGTGTCCGCCCCTGGGGGCCCTGGGGCCCCTCTCCCCAGGCTGCTACAATCTGGGGGGGGGCTTGCAAGACCCCCCCCGGCATGGTACCCAGTGTGGGGGGAGCCCCTCCCCATGGTACTTGGTCCTGGGGGGGCCCTGGGACCCCCTCCCCATGGTACTTGAGCTTGGGGTCTCATTCTGGGGGGGGGCTCACAGGACCCCTCCCCATGGTACCTGGTCCTGGGGGGGGCTCAGGGGACCCCTTCCCCTTGTTGTGCATCCCGGGGGGGCTTTGGGGGACCCCCCTCCCCATAACATCTGATCTTGGGGGGGACCTGCTCTTGCGTGGTATCTGGTCTTGGGGGGGTTCTGGGCACCCCTTTCCTGTAGTACAAGGTCTTGAGCAGAACCTCATGGGGACCCTCCCCATGGTACCTGGTCCTGGGGGGCCCTGGGGGACCCCTCCCCATGGTCCTTGTCCCTGGGGGGGGGGCCCTGGGGACACCCTCCCGGTGATGCTTTATTCTTAGACCTCCCTGCCCATGGTACCAAGTCCTGGGGGACCCCTTGCCTATCGCACTTGGTCTTGGGGACCCCTGCAGTCCCCCCCCTCCTCAAGGTGCTTAGTACTGGGGGACCCCTCCTCATGGTTTCTGGTCCTGGGGACCTCCCCCTCCTCATAGTAACCATCCCCAGGGGACTCGGGGGACCCCTTTCCCTCTGCTACCCCATCGTGGGGAGCCCTGGTGTCCATCCCTGGGGGGCTCCAGGACCCTCCTAGAAGACCCACTCCCTTGGTCTTGGGGGGTCTCTGCCCCCCCCTTTCCCCTTGTTACCTTGTCATAGGGGGCTCACAAGACTCTTCCCCATAGTACCTCATCCTGGGGGCCACTGGGGAGGCCCCCTCCCCAAGATACCTGGTCCTGGGGAGCCCTTGAGACCACCGGCCTATGATGTCCACCCTTGGGGGGCCCTGGAACATCACCCCCTCCCCCTGGTACTTGATCCTGGGGGGCTCTGGGGACCCCGTTCCCCATTGTACCTGGTCCTGGCATCCTCAGTGGGACACCCCTGCCCCATGGAGGAGGACTCCTCCCTCCTTCCCCTTGCTAACCCCATCCTGGGGGGCTCAGGGGACCCCTACCCTATAGTGCCCAGCCCTGGAGGACCCTAGGAACTCCCACCCAATAGCACCCACCCCTGGGGACCCTGAGGAGCACCCTTCCCCTTGATAACTCCGTCCTAGGGGGCATCTACCCCATAATACCCAGCCCTTGGGGACCCTTGGGCTCCCCCCCCCCCAGCCCTGGGGGCCCTGTGACCTCCTTCCCCTTGCTAATCCCATCCTGGGGGGCTCAGGGGACCCCTACCCCATAATACCCAGCCCTGGGGGACCCTAGGGATCCCCCCCAGCCCATGGTACCCAGCCCTGGGGGCCCTGTGACCCCCTTCCCCTTGCTAATCCCATCCTGGGGGGGCTCAGGGGACCCCTACCCCATAGTACCCAGCCCTGGGGGACCCTAGGGATCCCTCATCCCATGGTGCACAGCCTTGGGGTCCTGGGGACCCCCTTCCCTTTGCTAACCCCAGCCTGAGGGGCTCAGGGGCCCCCTACCCCATAATACCCAACCCTGGGGGAGCCTAGGGATCCCCCCACTCCATGGTACCCATCCCAGGGGGCCCTGGGGACCCCCTTTCCTTGCTAACCCCATGATGGGGGCTCAGGGGACCCCCTCCCCCATAATACCAAGCCCTGGGGGACCCCCCCAGCCCATGGTACCCAGCCTTTGGGGACCCTAGGGACCCCCTACCCCATAATACCAAGCCCTGGGCGACCCTAGGAACTCCCCCACCCCATAATACTCAGCCCTGGAGGCCCTGGGGACCCCCTTCCCCTCACTAACCTCGTCCTGCGGGACCTTAGGGACCCCCACCCCACAGTACCAGCCCTGGGGGACCCTAGGGCCCCCCCCCATGCTACCCATCCCTGGAACCACCCCACCCCATGGTGCCACCCATCCCTGTGGGCCTGTGGGTGCTCCCCAGCACCCACCCCAGGGTGGGGGCATCACCTTGGGGCTGAGCCCCCCGTGACGGCGGCCGGGACCCTCGGGGGGGGCGGCATCCAGGGGGATCTCGGAGCCCTGGGAGAGCAGATCCTCGGAGCGGTCGTCGGGACGCTCGTCCGTGTTGGTGCTGCCCACGTCGGGGGTGGCACTGTGCGAGGGCTCGCTCGTGTGCCCCTCGTCCCCGTCCCCGTCCCCATCCCCGTCCGAGAAGTTCTCCGAGCTGAAGGTCGACAGCGACTGGCGCTTGCTCATGCCTGGGGGCCACCTGGGATAGGTTGGGTGGGGGGGGGGTGAGGACCCACAGACACCCTCCTGCACCCATCCTGGGCATCTGGGCACCCACTGACCTCCTGCACCCATCCTGGGCATCCAACCACCCATGAACACCCCTGCACCCATGCCCGCTGTCTGAGCACCCACGGATCCCCACCACCACCACCCATCCTGGGCATCCAACCACCCATGAACACCCCTGCACCCATGCCCGCTGTCTGAGCACCCATGGATCCCCACCACCACCACCCATCCTGGGCATCCAACCACCCATGAACACCCCTGCACCCATGCCCGCTGTCTGAGCACCCATGGATCCCCACCACCACCACCCATCCTGGGCATCCAACCACCCATGAACACCCCTGCACCCATGCCCGCTGTCTGAGCACCCACGGATCCCCACCACCACCACCCATCCTGGGCATCCAACCACCCATGGACCCCCCCTGCACCCATCCTGGGCTTCTGAACACCCATGGACACCCTCCACCCGCACACATCCTGGGCTTCCAACCACCCACAGACTCCTCCCTGCAAACATCCTGGGTGTCTGAGCACCCATGGACCTCCCCACGCACCCATCCCAGGCATCTGGGCACCCAACGACCCCCTGCACCCATCCTGGGCTTCCAAGGACCCATAGACACCCTTCCCGCACCCATCCTGAGTGTCTGAGCACCCACGGACCCCCACCTCCACACACAGCCTGGGTGTCCAAGCACCCCCCTGCACCCATGCCAGGTGTCCGAGCACCCAGGGACCCCCAAACGGACCGAGACATCTGGGGGAGGGGGTCAGCACCCACCTCTGCCGCAGCGGCAGCTCCACCTCGCTGTCCACTTCACCCTCCTCCTCCTCCGACGAGACCCCCCGCTTCTGGGGGCAGAGGGGGGGGGCATTGGGGTCCTCCCACTGCCCCTTGGGAGTGACCCAGGGGTCCTGACCCCCCCAGGACGGACCCAAGGGTCCTGCCCCCCCTCCTCGGGAGGGACCCAGGGGTCTTGACCCCCCAGGACGGACCCAAGGGTCCTGCCCCCCTCCTCAGGAAGGACCCCTGTGTCTGACCCCCCTCCAAACCCCTTCCCCGAAGGCATCCATCCCCCTCCCCACTGCTGGGATGGACCTGGGGTCCTGTCCCCCACCCAGCCCCCAAAAAGGGACCCAGGCATCCACGGCTCTCACCTGCCCACGGGTGACGGCCGCCCGGTACAGCAGTGCCGCGGGGGTGAGGTGCTGCCCGGCCCCCGCTTTCCCCCCCCGGCCGGGCCCGCTCTCCCGCTCGGGCTCACCGGGAGCCGGGGGCCGCGGCGGGGGGGACCCTTGGGTGCCCGTCGCCCCCCCAGGTCCCGCATCAGGTACTGCAGCTGGGGGGGCACCCGTAGCCTCCAAGGTGCCCCCGAGGAGGTCGGGGCCGGCAGCGGTTGGGGGGGGTCCGGGAAGCCCCCGGGGGGGTCCGGCCTCAGGGCCCAGGTCCCCGCAGCCCCCCCGGGGTCCCGCTTTGCGATGGCGGCCCTTGGCCCGGCGGCTGCGCCCGGGCGAGGGGGGGCCCTTGGGACACCCTGGCAGGGCCACCTGCGCCATGGCCGCATCCAGCTTGGGCAGCAGCACCTCCGGCTTCAGGATGTCGGGCCTGGGGGGGGGACATGGGGAAGGGCTGCGGATGGGGACCCAGGCGTCCGGGAGCCCCTGGAATACCCCCCACCCAGCCAGGAGGGACCCCCATGTCCAGACCCCCCCCAAGGACCCCCCCTTCCAAGGGACACTGGCATCTGCACCCCCAGAACATGCCCCCCCTCCAAGGGACCCCAGGCATCTGCACCCCTAGGACCCCCCCCCAGCCCAAAGGACCCCAGGCATCAGCACCCCTCAGAGCCCCCCCACCCTAAAGGACCCCAGCACCCAGTCTCCCAGCCCCCTGTCCACAAAGGACCCCAGGGCACTCGAGCCCCCAGACCCCCCCAAAGGACCCACGTGTCCAGGCTCCCAGCCCCCAAGGACCCCTACCATGTCCCCAGACATCCCCTCCCCCACCCTGGGGCACCCACACCATGCCCCCCACTCAAAGCACCCAGGCATCCAAACCCCCAGACCCCCCACCTCAAAGGACCCAGGATTCATCCCCGCCTGCCCGCCCCCAAGGGACCCAGGTGATGGGCGCACCGCTTGCCGTGGGGCGAGAGCTTCTGGGGGACGTTGCGTTTCTTGATGAGGGTCTCGACGGCGTTGCCGTGCAGGAGCCCCCGTGGCACCCGTGGCTTGAAGAGTCCAGGGTAACGCTTCTCCAGCGCCTGCTCCCGCCTGCCACGGGCCACGCGTGGGCACCCGCACCCAGGGACGCGGCATGGGGTGGCGTGGCCATGGCCTTGGGGTGGTGGCCATGGGGTGGGTAAGGGCTGGCCATGGGCTCAGGGTAGCCATGGGGTGGGTATATGGGTGGCCTTGGCCGTGGGGTGGATACAGGGTTGGCCATGGCCATGAGGTGGGTACAGCGTTGGCTGTGGCCATGGGGTAGATATAGGATTGGCTGTGGCCATGGGGGGGATATAGAGTTGGTTGTGGCCACGGGTTGGCCATGAGATGGCTATAGGGTTGGCCATGGCCATGGGGTAGATACAGGGTTGGCCATGGCCATGAGATGGCTGTAGGGTTGGCCATGGCCATGGGGTAGATATAGAGTTGGCCATGGCCATGCAGTGGCTATAGGGTTGGCCATGGCCATGGGGTGGCCATCAGGTGGATATAGGGTTGGTCACGGCCATGGCGTAGATACAGGGTTGGCTGTGGCTATGGGGTGGCCAAAGGATTGGCCATGGCCATGGGGTGGCCATAATGTTGGCCATGGCCATGGAGTTGGCCATCGCTATAGGTTTGGCCGTGGCCGTGGGGTGGCCATAGGGTAGATATAGGATTGGCCATGGCCATGGGGTGGCCATAACGTTGGCCATGGCCATGGAGTTGGCCACGGCTATAGCGTTGGCCATGGCCGTGGGGTGGCCATAGGGTAGATATAGGATTGGCCATGGCCATGGGGTGACTATAGCATTGGCCACAGCAATGGGGTAGCCATGGGGTGGGTATGGGGGGTGCTGGGGGTGCCTGCTCACCTGAGCAGCTCCTTCTCCTTGAGCTCCAGCTGCAGCATGAGGGCGCTGAGCTCCATGTAGAGGTTGTTGGCGCGCTCCAGCTTGCGCTCATAGTGCTCCCTGATGTCCAGCGCGTGCCTGGCACCCGGGGCACGCGTGGTGTTGGCACACACGGCACCCCACGGCACCCGCCACACACAAGGACAGGCACCCAACAGTCCTCCCTGTACCCCAGCACCCCCTGATACCTCCTGCCCCTGGTCCCCCCCCATGTCCCTCATGCCCCAGTGTCCCCATGTCCCTGGCGTCCCCCTGCCCCGTGGACGGGCCCCACCGGAGCTCCTCGCGCCGGCGGTTGATGAGCTCCTCCTCCAGCCGGTGCAGACACGTCCCCTCCGACTTGATCTTCTCGAAGTGCAGCTTCACCTCCTCCCGCCACTCCGCCTGCAGCACACGGGCACCGGCTACCACGGGCACCGGGCACCCCAGGCACCAGCACCCACAGGCACCGGGCACCCTGGGCACCAGGCACCCCAGGCACCGGCTACAGCAGGCACGGGGCATGCTGGGCTCCGGCTACCGAGGACACCGGGCACCCCAGGCACCGGCTACAGTAGGCACCAGGCACCCCAGGCAGCGGGCACACTGGGCACTGGCTACTGGCTAGCACCAGGCACCCCGGGCACGGGCTACCAGTTAGGACCAGGCACCCTGGGCTCCAGCTACCTTGGGCACCAGTTGCCACAGGCATTGGGCACCCTGGGCACCGCCTACCCTGGGCACCGGTTGCCACAGGCATTGGGCACCCTGGGCACCACCTACCCTGGGCACCGGTTGCCACAGGCACTGGGCACCCTGGGCACCGCCTACCCTGGGCACTGGTTGCCACAGGCATTGGGCACCCTGAGCACTGGCTACCATGGGCACAAGACACCCCAGGCACCCTGGGCACTGCATTACCTGGGTGCAGCTACTCTAGGCACTGGGATATACTGGGCACGGCTACCCTGAGCACTGGGATACACTGGGCACGGATACCCTGGGCACCGGCTACTGTGGGCACCAGTTGCGCCAGCACCAGCCCTCACAGTCACTGGCATTTGAAGCAGGTCTCCTGTGGGGTTTGGGGGTACCAGGGTGCTGGGGGGGTCCCTGGGTGCTGGGTATGCTGGGGGTATTGGGGTGCTGGGGCCCCAGGGTGCTGGGTACTGGGGATTTGGAGTAGGTCTCCTGCAGGGTTTGGGGGTCCCAGGGTACTGGGGGTGCCTGGGTGCTGGGGGTCCCAGGGTTCTGGGGTTCCGGGGTTCTGGGGTCCCATGGTGCTGGGAGTCCTGGGGTGCTGGGAGGTCCCAGGGGTCCTGGGGTGCTGGGGATTCCAGGGTGCTGGGGGTCCTGGGGTGCTGGGTACTGTGGGGGGGTCCCTGGGTGCTGGGGGTCACGGGTGCTGGGTACCTGGGATTTGAAGTAGGTCTCCTGGGGGGTGGAGAGGACGTCGGCGGAGGCGATGTCGAGGTGCAGCAGGATCTGGCGGAAGGACGGCCGGTTCCGGGGCTTGCTGTTCCTGCGGGGAGCGGGCACGACGCTGGGCGCAGGCGGGGGGGGCAGCTGGGTGCTAGGGGGGTGCTGAGGCTTTTTGGGACCACGGGCAGAGAAGGGTGCACAGGACACATGAGGTGCCCAAGGAGCAGGGGTGCAGCCTGGCATGGGGTGCCCACGAGCAACACCCCCCAGGGTGGGGGCACCCCCAGGGTGGGTGTCCCTATGACTGGGGGTCCCCCCTGCACCCCACATTGGGGTGTCAATGGCAGGTCCCTCGTGGTGGTCCCTACAGTGGGGTGCCCATGGTGGGGTCCCCCATGGGATGACTCCGCCATGGCATGGGTGCCCATGGCGTGTCCCCGGGCAAGGTGTCCCCACAGGATGTCCCCAGGCGGGGTGTCCCCATGGTGAGGTGTCCCCGCAGGGTGTCCCCATGGTGGGGTGTCCCCATGACGTGGCCCCATGGCGGGATGTCCCCATGGGGTTTCCCCGTGGTGGAATGTCCCCGTGGTGTGGCCCCATGGCAGGGTGTCCTCATGGTGAGGTGTCCATGGCAGGGTGTCCCCATGGTGAGGTGTCCCCACAGGGTGTCCCCATGGCGTGGCCCCCCCATGGCATGGCCCCATGGCGGGATGTCCCCACGGGGTTTCCCCATGGTGGAGTGTCCCCGTGGTGTGGCCCTATGGCAGGGTGTCCCCACGGTGGGGTGTCCCCAGGTGGGGTGTCCACGCGGGCGCACTCACCAGCACTGGCGCAGCAGCACCTTGAAGCCGTCGGGGCAGCCGGAGGGGACGGGCAGGTGGAGGCTGTTGCTGCCCACCCCCCAGATGATGGCCGAGGAGTCCACGTCCTTGTAGGGGATCTCGCCCGTCAGCAGCTCCCACAGCACCACCCCGAAGGACCTGGGGGCACCGGCCCCCACGGCCCCCGTCACCCACGGCTGGACACCCCCAGTGTCTTCCCGCTGTCCCTTGGTCCCCCTTGCCCTTGCCCCGGTGTCCCCTCCCCTCCCTGCCTCTGCCCATGCTGGTGTCCCCGATGTCCCCCATCCCTGTCCCTGCAATGTCCCTCCCAGTATCCCCAATGTCCCCATCTCTGGTCCCCCAGTGTCCCTGATACCCCTGAGGCTCATGTGTCCCCAAGTGTCCCAGGTGTCCCCCAGTGCTCCCTGTTCTTATTGTCCCCAATGTCCCCAGTGTCCCCATTGCCTCCCAAAGCTCCCCGTGTTGCTGTGTCCCCAGTGCCAACACAGCTCCCTGGTGTCCCTAAGGTTCCCATATCCCCGATGTCCCCAAGGTCCCTGTGTCCTCACCAGATGTCAACCTTCTCGGAGACGGGCTCGTTGCGAATGACCTCGGGTGCCATCCAGGCCACGGTGCCGGCGAAGGACATCTTGGTGCTCTTGTCAATGAGCTCCTTGGAGGTGCCGAAGTCCGAGATCTTCACCACGTCATCATAGGTGATGAGCATGCTGGGGGGCACCCGCTCAGCGCCACGCCAGTGCCACGCCAATGACACGGGCACGACACTGCCACGGGCATGCAACTGCTACGAGCATCATCGGGTCACGGGCACGCCAGCGCCATGGGCACAACACCATCACGGACATGGCACCACCACAGCACCAACATGGACGTGGCACCACCATGGGCATGGCACCGTCATTTGCATGCGACTGCCATGAGCATGGTCCTGTTGTGGGCACGCCACCGCCATGGGCACAGCACCGCCACCGCCATGAGCATGGCATCACCGCAGTCATGCAATTGCTACGGGCATGGAACCGCCACGGGTATGGCACTGCCATGGACATACAACTGTCACGGACGTGCAACCACCAAGGTCATTGCACTGCCATGGGCACAACACCGTCATGCGTGGACATGTCAATGCCATGGACACGCAGCCACCATAGACACGGCACTGCTATGGTGGGCATTGCATCACCACGGGCATTGCATCACCACGGGCATAGCATGGCCACGGCACCACCAAGGACATGGCACCGCTACGGACACGGCACCCTGGGCATGCAACTGTCACCGACACGCAGCCACCGAGGACAACATACCGCCACGGGTATGGCGCTGCCACGATCATGCAACTGCCACATGCATGTCCCCACTACAGGCACGGCACCATCATGGGCACACCACCGCCTGGGACGCCCACCCCAGCACCCATGGGTGCTCCCCGAGCCCCCATCCCCGCTCACTTGGGTGACTTGAGGTCGCGGTGGATGATCTTGTGGAGGTGCAGGTAGTTCATGCCGCCGGCGATGCCCATGGACCAGTCGACGAGGAGGGAGGGGGTGACTTTGCGCCCGGCGCGCAGCACCTCGTACAGCTGGCCCTGGGCGCAGAACTCCATGATGATGCAGTAGCAGGGTGCCTGGGTGCACACACCCCTGCGGGCACAGCAGCACCCTCAGCACCCGCTGCCCGATCAGCCGGGGCACCCAGCAGCACCAGGGCACCCAACTGTATTGGGACACCCAACTTCACCAGGGCACTTGTGAGCACCCATCTGCACCAGGACACTTGGCTGCACCCAGGTACCTATCAGCACCCATCAGTGCTGGAGCACCCACCTGCACCCAGACCCCCCTGTTAGCACTAGGAGCACCCATGGGCACCCCTCTGCACCCAGACACCCAGTAGCACTGGGATACTGGGGCAACCATCTGAACTGGGGCACCCCTCTGCACCCGGGCACCCATCAGTGCCAGAGCGCTGGGGCACCCATCTGCACCCACATTGCTCTGCCCCGAGAGCGCCCTGTCTGTGACAGACTTGTCCCGTGTGTGGCCGTCCCGTGTCACACGTGGGACGTGCCAGTGTGCCCCATATCCATGCCGTGTCCTGTCCACCCAGGTCCATGCCGTGCTGGTGTTCCCCATGCACGTGCCATGTTGGTATCCCATGCCCATGTCCTACCCATGACCCCTAGGCCTGTGCCCGTCGCATGTCCATGTCCAACTCCATGCCACATTCATGCTCATGCCCATGCCATGTCCATGCCCTGTGCCCATGGTGTTCCCCAAGCCCCACGACCATGGCTTGCACATGGGATGTCCATGCCTCATGCTGCGGTCATGCCCATGCCCATGGCATGTCCATGGCTCCATCCCTCATGCCCATGGCATGTCCATGTCCATGCCCCATGCTCATGCCATGTCCATACCTCCATCCCTCATGCCCATGGCATGTCCATGTCCATGCCCCATGCCCATGGCATGTCCATACCTACATCCCTCATGCCCATGGCACGTCCATGTCCATGCCCCATGCCCATGGCATGTCCATGGCTCCATCCCTCATGCCCACGGCACGTCCATGTCCATGCCCCATGCTCATGGCATGTCCATGCTCCAGACCATGTCCATGTGCATGCCATGTCCATGCCCTGTGCCCATGGTGTTCCCCAAGCCCCACGACCATGGCTTGCACATGCCATGTCCATGCCTCATGCTGCGGTCATGCCCGTGCCCATGCCATGCCCATGCCCTGTGCCCATGGTGTCCTTCATGTCCACGGCTTGCCCATGGCGTGTCCATGCCCCACACTGTGTTCATGCCCATGGCATGGCCATGCCTCCATCCCTCATGCCCATGGCACATCCATGTCCATGCCCCATGCCCATGGCATGGCCATACCTCCATCCCTCGTGCCCATGGCATGTCCATGTCCATGCCCCATGCCCATGCCATGTCCATACCTCCATCCCTCATGCCCATGGCATGTCCATGTCCATGCCCCATGCTGATGGCATGGCCATGCCCCATACCATGTCCATGTGCATGCTGTGTCCATGTCCCTGTGCCCATGGTGTTCTCCATGCCCCATGCCCATGGCTTGCCCATGCCGTGTCCATGCCTTGTGCCCATGGTGTTCCTCATGACCATGGCTTGTCCATGCCGCATCCACACTCCATGACTGTGGCATGACCATGCTGCATGCCATGTCCATGCTGTGTCCATGCCCCTGTGCTCATGGTGTCCCCATGCCCATAGCATGTCCATGCTCCACGCCCACGCCGGTGCCGGCAGCACCCACGCTCACTTGAAGGTGATGATGTTGGGGTGCTTGAGCTTGCGCAGGTGCTTGATGTCGGTCTCCTTGAGGTCCCGCACCTTCTTCACGGCCACCTCCTCACCGTGGAAGCGGCCCAGGAAGACGGCACCCTGCGCCCCGCTGCCCACCCACTGCAGGTCCAGGATCTCCTCAAACGGCACCTCCCAGGGGTCTGTGGGCACCCATGCCCATGGCACCCACACATCGGCACCCCCGGTGCACCCACACCCATGGCACCCACACATCGGCACCCCCGGTGCACCCATGCCCATGGCACCCACATGCTGGCACGGCCAGGGTGCAGCCCCCCTTGGCACCCTCACCCCAGCCCTACTGCTCCCACCCTGCCCCACTGCACCCTCTGCACCCCACTCCTTGCCCCACTGCCCCATTACACCCTTCTTCGCCCCATCCCTGTCCCATTGCACCCCTTTCCCTGCCCTATGGCCGCCCCTTTTCCCTCAGCACCCCAGCACCCCTTTCCCTGTCCCACCACACCCTCCTTTGCCCCAGTGCACCCTCCCTGCCCCATAGCACCCTCCCACCCCCATAGCATCCTCCTTTGCCCCATAGCACCCTCCCACCCCCATAGCATCCTTCTTTGCCCCATAGCACCCTCCCACCCCCATAGCATCCTCCTTTGCCCCATAGCACCCTCCCTGCCCCCTTGCACCTTCCTGGCCCCGTAGCACCCTCCCGGCCCCATAGCACCCTCCCGGCCCCGTAGCACCCATGCTGCACCCCCTCACCTTCCTGGGGGTGCTTGTGCTCGGCGGCGTAGGCTTTGCCGATCATGGTCCAGACGGGCTTGAGGCAGCCGAAAAGCCCCTCCAGGAACCCCCCACCCGCCTGGCACCGCAGGTGGGCGGCCTCGGCGGCCAGGGGCCCCGCTCCCTCGGGACCCAGGTCGGGGTGCCGGGGGGGCCCCCGGCGGGGCCAGGCCTCGGGGGGGGCGGCGGGGGCGGCGGGGGCGGCGGGCAGCACGTCGCGCAGCACGCACTGCGTGGGGGTCAGCTCCTGCTCCGGGGTCCCGTCCGAGGCCAGCGCCAGCGAGGGCGAGGGCGTCCGCGTCTCGTGCAGGCAGGCCATGGCGGGGCCCCCCGCGCCCCCCCGCCGCCCCCCGGCCTGCGGGAGGGGCCGTCAGCGGGAGCGGGGGCGCAGCCCCTCTTGCACCCGTGGGCACCCCCGCGCACGCACCCGCACCCTTCGCACCTCTGCGTGCAGCCCCGCCTGTGCACCCCCTCGCGTGCATGGGCCCCCCCTCTACGCACACGTGCACCCCCTCTTGCACCCATGGGCCCCCCCTTTACACACACGTGCACCACCTCTTGCACCCATGGGCACCCCTGTGCATGCATGGGCCCCCCTCTACGCACACGTGCACCCCTCTTGCACCCATGGGCACCCCCGTGCATGCATGGGCCCCCCCTTTACACACACGTGCACCACCTCTTGCACCCATGGGCACCCCCGTGCATGCATGGGCCCCCTTTACACACACGTGCACCCCTCTTGCACCCATGGGCACCCCGTGCATGCATGGGCCCCCTTACACACACGTGCACCCCTCTTGCACCCATGGGCACCCCCGTGCATGCATGGGCCCCCCCTTTACACACACGTGCACCCCTCTTGCACCCATGGGCACCCCTCGCGTGCATGGGCCCCCCTCTACGCACACGTGCACCCCTCTTGCACCCATGGGCACCCCTGTGCATGCATGGGCCCCCCTCTACACACACGTGCACCCCTCTTGCACCCATGGGCACCCCCGTGCATGCATGGGCCCCCCCTTTACACACACGTGCACCACCTCTTGCACCCATGGGCACCCCCGTGCACCATTGGGTGCAGCCCCATGCGTGCACCCCCATGCACGCACCTGCACCCCTTGCACCCACGTCTGCAGCCCCACGCGTGTGTGCACCCCTTGCATGCACAGGCACCCACTTGCACTCACGTGTGGAACCCCGTGTGTGCACCCCTGTGCACCCATGGGCACCCCCGTGCATGCATGGGCCCCCCTTTTACACACACGTGCACCCCCTCTTGCACCCGTGGGCACCCCTTGCACCATTCGGTGCAGCCCCACGCGTGCACCCCCTTGCACCCATGGGCACCCACTTGCACTCACGTGTGGAACCCCGTGTGTGCACCCCGTGCACCCATGGGCACCCCTCACACACATGTGCACCCCTTGCACCCACGTCTGCAACCCCACGCGTGTGTGCACCCCCTTGCACCCATGGGCACCCCCTTGCACGCGCCTGCACCCCTTGCACCTCTGTGTGCAGCCCCATGTGTGCACCCCCCTGCACGCTTGTGCACCCCTTTACACACGTGTGCGCCCCTTGCACCCACGTCTGCAGCCCCACATGTGTGTGTGCACCCCTTGCACCCACGGGCACCCCTTTACACGCACGTGCACCCCTTGCACCCACGGGTGCAGCCCCACGTTAGCAGCCCCTCACAACCACGGGCACCCCCTTGCACGCACCAGCACCCCCTGCACCCGTGTGTGCAGCCCCGCATCGTGCACCCCTTGCACGCTTGTGCACCCCCTTGCACGCGCGTGTGCATCCCCGGCACGTGTGTGCACCCCCTTGCACGTGGATGCACCCTTACACCCCCCTTGCACCCCCACCCTGCAGCCCTACACCTGTGGGCGCCCCTCGCACGCACGTGCAGCCCCTTGCACACGTGTGTGCACGCCTGCACGTGTATGCAACCCCTCCCCTGCGCGTGCACCCCCGGTTTATGTGTGCACCCCCTTGCACGCGTGCACCCCTCCTCACACCTGCGTGGGCACCCCACTAGGGTGGGGGGGGGACATGGGGGGGGGGCTGGAAGAGGCCCTCCATAACGCATAGAGGGCACACGAGCGTGCAAGGGGGTGTATGAGTGTGCAAGGGGGTGTACGAGTGTGCAAGGGGGTCCACAAGCGTGCAAGAGGGTGTAGGAGCGTGCAAGAGGGTGCGGGAGCGTGCAAGGGGGCGCGCACGAGCGCGCACGAGCGTGCAAGAGGGCGTCCAAGCGTGCAAGCCCATGCACAAGCGCGTGTGAGCACGTGGGAGCGTGCAAACGTGCTGGGGGGAAACTGAGGCAGGGCCGCGGGGGTGGGGGGCACACGGACACCCAGACTTCCGGGGGGGGGATGAGGCCTGATCCGGCTCCCCTGAAAATTGGGGGTGGGGGCGTGTTGCCATGGCAACAGCGGAGCCGGCGGATGAGGTCATCACTAAAATTGGGGGGTGAGTCAGAGGGGGGGGCGTGGGCGGGGCTTAGCGTCACCCCGAGGGACCCGGAGGGGGGGGGGCAGGGGACGACCCGCCCCTCCAGGTGTCGTGTCCCCCCCCGTGGTGACATCACGTCACGCGGTGACGTCATCCCGGTAAGGGATGGAGCTTCCCCCTCCCCCCCCCCCCCCCGGCGGGGCCCCCCGGGGAAACTGGGGCAGAAGCGGGGAACCAGCGACCCGGGGGAGGGGGGGTGGGGGGGTGTCTGTCGCGACATGAGACAGCGCCGGCCCCGTGTCGCGACAGAGCGGAGCTGGAGGAGGGGAGCGGGGGAGAGAGCTCCCCCGCGTCGCCCCCGCCGACATGGCATGTCGGGACATGGCGCCCTGTCGCGACACGGGGAGGGGCGGGAGGAGTGGGACGGGCTGCGAGGGGCACACGCGTGTGCGTGGGGGGCACACGCGCGCGCAAGCGGGTGCACGGGCCTGTGGGGAGGGGGTGCCCACCCCTGCAGGGGTGCCCACGCGTGTGCACAGGGCTGCACACGCACGCGAGGGTGCACACGCGTGTGCAAGGGGGTGCGCGTGCCTACGGGGGGGCGCGCACGTGTGCAGGGGTGCACACACGCGTGGGCAAGGGGTGCGCACACATGGCGGGGTGCACACGCAGGTGCAAGGGGGTGCACATCCCCGCGGGGGTGCACATGCGTGTGCAAGGTAGCGGGCAGTCGCGTGTGCAAGGGGGGTGCACACGCGCGTGCAAGGCGATACGCACAAGCGTGCCAGGCGGGCACACGCACGTCGAGGGGCACGCACGGGTGCCGGCGCGCGTGCACGCCCCTGCAGGCGTTGCACACGCGTGTGCAAGGGGGCCCACGCGTGTTCATGAGGGTGCAAGCACGCCTGCAAGGGGGGCGGGGTCACACGTGTGCGCGGAGCTGCCCACGCGTGTGCAAGAGCAGCTCACACATGCGGGGGGAGGGGGGCACACGCGTGTGCAAGAGGCCGCTCGTGTCCCCTGCCCCCCCCCCCAGGCCCCACCGAGCCCCGGGGGACCCGGGCGGCCGGGAGGGGGAGGAGGGTGCGGCCCCCGGGCCCGGCCTGGCGGGGGACCCCGGCGTCCGGGGGTGGGGAGGGGAGCACGTGCCCCCCCAATCCCGGCCGCATCCCTGGTCCTCCCCCGCCCCCCGTGCCCCTCCCCTCCCAGGCCTCCCCGCCGCTGCCCGCGGCCCCGTGCCCGGTCCCGGTACCTGGGGGGGGTCCGGGCCCCGCGCCCGGTGGTGCCGGTGGGGGTGATGCCGGTGGTGCCGGTGATGCCGGGGGTGGTACCGGGGCCGGGGCTGGGCCCGGCGGGGCCGGGGCGCGGGCGGGCGGGGCCGGTACCGGGGCCGGTGCCGCGGTCAGGGAGAGCGGCGCGGAACGGCCCCGCCCGGCGCCCGGCGCGGCCCCGCCCCGCCCGCCCCGCCCCGGCCCCGGGAGCCCGCGGGTACCGGGAACCCACCGGCACCGGGACCCCTACACCGGCACCGGCACCGGGACCCCCCTTACCGGCACCGGGACCCCTACATCGGCACCGGGACCCCCCTTACCGGCACCGGAACCCCTACACCGGCAGCGGCACTGGCACCGGGACCCCCCTGTCAGCACCGGGACCGCCAACCCCGGGACCCCGAATCGCACCAGGACCCCCGACCGGCCCCGAGACCCCTATACCGGCACCCGGACCGGCACCGGGACCCCGAATCGCACCGGGACCCCCATACTGGCACCAGCACCGTCACCGGGACCACCGGCACCGGGACCCCGAATTGTACCGGGACCCCCACCGGCACCGGCACCACCGGCACCAGGACCCCCACCGGCACCGGGACCCCCCACCGGCACCAGCACCGGGACTGGGACCCCGAACCGCACCGGGACCCCCGACCGGCCCCAGGACCCCTCAGGACCAGGACCGGGACCCCCGGTGCCCCGGGACCCCCGACACCGGGACCGGGACCCCCTGCCCCCCCCCCCAGTGTCCCCCACCGGCCGCAGCCCCACACGGGGGCCCCAGTGCGATCCCAGAGCTCCCAGTATGGGAGTCCCTCTGTCCCCAGTGCTCCCAGTATGGCTGTCCTTGTCCCCAGTGCTCCCAGTCTGACCCCAGTGCTCCCAGTTCAGGTGTCCCTGTCCCCAGTGCTCCCAGTCTGTCCCCAGAGCTCCCACTATGGGAGTCCCTCTGTCCCCAGTGCTCCCAGTCTGACCCCAGTGCTCCCAGTCTGGGAGTCCCCCTGTCACCAGTGCTCCCAGTCTGTCCCCAGTGCTCCCAGTTCAGGTGTCCCTGTCCCCAGTGTTCCCAGTCTGTCCCCAGAGCTCCCAGTATGAGTGTTCTTGTCCCCAGTGCTTCCAGTCTGACCCCAGTGCTCCCAGTTCAGGTGTCCCTGTCCCCAGTGTTCCCAGTCTGTCCCCAGTGCTCCCAGTATGGGAGTCCCCCTGTCCCCAGTGCTCCCAGTCTGACCCCAGTGCTCCCAGTATGGGAGTCCCCCTGTCACCAGTGCTCCCAGTCTGTCCCCAGTGCTCCCAGTTCAGGTGTCCCTGTCCCCAGTGCTCCCAGTCTGTCCCCAGTGCTCCCAGTATGGCTGTCCTTGTCCCCAGTGCTCCCAGTCTGTCCCCAGAGCTCCCAGTATGGGAGTCCCTCTGTCCCTAGTACTCCCAGTCTGACCCCAGTGCTCCCAGTATGGGTACCCCTGTCCTAGTGCTCTGTCTGACCCCAGTGCTCCCAGTATGGGTGTCCTTGTCCCCAGTGCTCCCAGTCTCTCCCCAGTGCTCCCAGGATGGGAGTCCCTCTGTCCCCAGTGCTCCCAGTCTGTCCCCAGTGCTCCCAGTCTTGGTGCCCTTGTCCCCACTGCTCCCAGTCCAGCATGATTCTGTCCCCAGTGCTTCCAGTTTCCTTCCAGTGCTCCCAGTCCAGTTATCCCTGTCCCCAGTGCTCCTAGTCTGTCCCCAGTGCTCCCAGTTCAGGTGTCCCTGTCCCCAGTGCTCCCAGTCGGTCCCCAGTGCTCCCAGTAAGGGGGTCCCTCTGTCCCCAGTGCTCCCAATCTGTCCCCAGTGCTCCCAGTCTGGGAGTCCCTCTGTCCCTAGTACTCCCAGTCTGACCCCAGTGCTCCCAGTATGGGTACCCCTGTCCTAGTGCTCCATCTGACCCCAGTGCTCCCAGTATGGGAGTCCTTCTGTCCCCAGTGCTCCCAGTCTGTCCCCAGTGCTCCCAGTATGGTTGTCCCTGTCCTAGTGCTCCCAGCCTGTCCCCAGTGCTCCCAGTATGGGAGTCCTTGTCCCCAGTGCTCCCAGTCTGTCCCCAGAGCTCCCAGGATGGGCGTCCCTGTCCCCAGTGCTCCCAGTCTGTCCCCAGTGCTCCCAGTATGGGAGTCCTTGTTCCCAGTCTGTCCCCAGAGCTCCCAGTATGGGTGTCCTTGTCCCCAGTGCTCCCAGTCTGACCCCAGTGCTCCCAGTATGGGAGTCCCTCTGTCCCCAGAGCTCCCAGTTCAGGTGTCCCTGTCCCCAGTGCTCCCAGTCTGTCCCCAGTGCTCCCACTCTGCTCCCAGTGCAGGCGTCCATTTGTCCCCATGGCCCCTTGTCTGTCCCTGTCACACCCTGCCCGTCCCAGCCAGTCCCAGTCTGACCTTGTCACCGCTGGCCTGTCCCCATCGCTGCCTGTCCGTCTGTCCCCCTCCCTGTCTGTCCCCATCGCTGCCTGTCCGTCTGTCCCCCTCCCTGTCCGTCTGTCCCCACTGCACCCCGCCTATCCCCGTAACTGTCCCCAACCCACCCTGTCCGTCCCCCGCTGTCCCCATCTGCCCATCCCTTTTACCCCGTCCCACCTGTCCGTCTGTCCCTGTCCCACCCTGTCCCTGTCCCACCGTGTCCATCTGTCCCTGTCCCACCCTGTCTGTCCCCATTGTCCCCACCCATTGACCCCTGTCCATCCCTGTCCCATGCTGTCTGTCTGTCCCTGTCTGTCCCCAGCTGTCCATCCCTGTCCCCCCCTGCCTGTCCCCACTGTCCCCATCCATTGACCCCTGTCCATCCCTGTCCCACCCCGTCTGTCCCTGTCCCACCCTGTCCGTCTGTCCCTGTCACACCCCACCTGCCCCCATTGTCCCCATCCATTGACCCCTGTCTGTCCCTCTCCCACCCTGTCCCTGTCCCACCATGTCTGTCTGTCCCTGTCCCACACCATCTGTCCATCCCTGTCCCACCTGTCCGTCTGTCCCTGTCCCACCCTGCCTGTCCCTATTGTCCCCATCCATTGACCCCTGTCCCTGTCCCACACCGTCTGTCTGTCCCTGTCCCACCCTGTCCATCTGTCCCTGTCCCCCCTGCCTGTCCCCACTGTCCCCATCCATTGACCCCTGTCCATCCCTGTCCCACCTGTCCGTCTGACCCTGTCCCACCCCGTCTGTCTGTCCCTGTCCCACCTTGTCCCTGTCCCACCCTGTCCGTCTGTCCCCGCCCCACCCCGCCTGTCCCCATTGTCCCCATCCATTCCCCACCCGCCCAGGGGGAGGAAACTGAGGCAGACCCCCCCAACCGCAGCCACGTGGCCCCGCCTCCCGCGTCCTCCACCTTCCCAGCATTCCCCGTGCGGGGGGGTGTGGGAAACGTAGTCCGCCGGGAGGGGGGAGCGGCAGCGGAGCTGCCGCTCCCCCCTCCCGGCGGACTACGTTTCCCACACCTCCCCGCGGCGCCCGTTTCCCATCGCACCCCGCGGCGCGGCGGGGGCGGCGCGGGCGGCGCGGCGGCGGGACGGAGCGCGGCGGGGATGAGCGAGGAGGGGCGGGCGGCGGGGCCAGGCGGAGCGGCGGCTTCCCCAGGTACCGGACACCCCCCACTCCTCCTCGGGATACCTCCCCCCTCCATCGCGATACACACACCCCCCCCATCGCGATACCCCCCCCTCAAACCGGGGTATCCCCCTCCTGAGGGAGAGGGGGAGGTTGAGGCCTACACCAGGCCCACGGGCCTGCCCCTCGGTCACCGGGCCTGTGTGACGGGGCTCTACACTGCAGAGAGGGGGTGGCCTGTCGCCGTGTCCCCAACGCTGCGGGGGGGGGTCCCAGATCTGTCCCTATGCTATGTGGTGGCTCCATCCCTGTCCCCATGCCATGTGGTGATGCCACTTCTGTCCCCATGCCACGTGGCAGTGCCACCCCTACCCCCATACCCTAATGCTGCGTGGCAATGCCACCCTTGTCCCCATGTCCCCACGCTGCGTGACGCTGCCAGCCTCCCCCACCACCCCACTTTCCCCTCGCCAGTCCCCTCTGACCCCTGCTCGGCCTGGTGACAGCCCTGTCCCCAGGTCCCCATGCCATGTGGTAGTGCCACCTCTACCCCCATACCCTAATGCTGTGTGGCAATGCCACCCCTGTCCCCATGTCCCCATGCTACGTGTCAGTGCCACCCCTGTCCCCATGTCCCCACGCCGTGTAGCAATGCCAGCCCTGTCCCCACGCTGAGTGGTGATGCCACCCCATGCCCCCGTGCCATATGGCAGTGCCACCTCTGTCCTTGTGTCCCCACGCTACATGTCCCCATGCTATGTGGTGGGACCAGCCCTGTCCCCGTGTCCCCACGCTGTTTGTTGGTGACAGCCTTGTCCCCATGTTCCCACGCTGTGTGGCAGTGCCAGCCATGTCCCCATGCTACATGGCAGTGCCACCCCTGTCCCCACGCTGCCTGGGGGCTCCACATCTGTCCCCATGGTGTGTGGCGGTGACACCCCTGTCCTCACGTCCCCATCCTGCGTGGCGGTGCCACCCCTGTGTCTGTGTCCCCACGCAGCTCATGTCCCCATGCTATGTGGGGCCTCCAGCCCTGTCCCCATGTCCCCATGTTGCATGGCAGTGCCACCCCTCTGGTGGGTCCCCACGCTGCGTGGGGCTCCAGCCCTGTCCCCATGCCATGTGGTGATGCCACTCCTGTCCCCGTGTCCCTGTGCTACATGGCAGTGCCACCCCCGTCCCCATGGCGTGTGGCAGTGCTATCCTTATCCCTATGCCCCCATGCTGCGTGGCAGTGCCAGCCCTGTCCCCGTGTCCCCATGCAGTGTGGCAGTGCTGTCCCTGTCCCCGTGTCCCCACACTGCTTTCTGGTGCCAACCCTGTCCCCATACCCTAATGCTGCGTGGCGATGCCACCCTTGTCCCCATGTCCCCACGCTGCGTGACGCTGCCAGCCTCCCCCACCACCCCACTTTCCCCTCGCCAGTCCCCTCTGACCCCTGCTTGGCCTGGTGACAGCCCTGTCCCCAGGTCCCCATGCCATGTGGTAGTGCCACCTCTACCCCCATACCCTAATGCTGTGTGGTAATGCCACCCCTGTCCCCATGTCCCCATGCTACATGTCAGTGCCACCCCTGTCCCCACATCCCCACGCCGTGTGGCAATGGCAACCCTGTCCCCACGCTGAGTGGTGATGCCACCCCCTGCCCCCGTGCCATATGGCAGTGCCACCTCTGTCCTTGTGTCCCCACGCTACATGTCCCCATGCTACGTGGTGGGACCAGCCCTGTCCCCGTGTCCCCACGCTGTTTGTTGGTGACAGCCTTGTCCCCATGTTCCCACGCTGTGTGGCAGTGCCAGCCATGTCCCCATGCTACATGGCAGTGCCACCCCTGTCCCCATGTCCCCACACGGTGTGGTTATGCCACCCCTTTCCCCACCTCCCCACACTATATGTCAGTGCCACCCCTGTCCCCGTGTCCTAATGCTATGTGGCAATGCCACCCCTGTCCCCATGTCCCCATACGGTGTGGCAATGCCACCCCTTTCCCCATGCCCGCACACTGCCTGGTGGTGCCACCCCGTCCCCCATGTCCCCATGCCATATGACAGTGCCACCCCTGTCCCCATGTCCCCACAGCGTGTGGCAATGGCCACGTCCCCACGCGACATGTCAGTGCCACCCCTGTCCCCACATCCCCACGCCATGTGGCAATGCCACCCTGTCCCCACGCTGAGTGGTGATGCCACCCCTTTCCCCATGCCCCCGTGCCATATGGCAGTGCCACGCTGTCCCCGTGTCCCCATGCTACATCTCAGTGCCAGCCCACACTACATATCAGTGCCACGCTGTCCCCATGTCCCCATGCTACATGTCAGTGCCACACTGTCCCCATGCTACATCTCAGTGCCACGCTGTCCCCGTGTCCCCATGCTACATCTCAGTGCCAGCCCACACTACATCTCAGTGCCACGCTGTCCCCGTGTCCCCATGCTACATGTCAGTGCCACGCTGTCCCTGTGTCCCCATGCTACATGTCAGTGCCAGCCCATGCTACATGTCAGTGCCACGCTGTCCCCATGTCCCCATGCTACATCTCAGTGCCAGCCTCTCCCACCACCCCACTCCCCCCAGTCCATACCCCCATCGGTCCCCTGTGACCTCTGCTTGGGCTGGTGACACCCCTGTCCCCGTGTCCCCCTGCTACGTGGTGTCTCCACCCCTGTCCCCATATCCTAATGCTGTGTGGCAATGCCACCCCTGTCCCCCCGTCCCCAATGCCACATGGCCGTGCCAGCCTCTCCCACCTCCCCGCTCCCCTCAATCCGTATCCCCACCCGTCCCCTCTGACCCCTCCTGGGGCTGGTGACAGCCCTGTCCCCAGCCTGGAGCAGATGCTGGCCGCCAACCCCGGGAAGACGCCCATCAGCCTGCTGCAGGAATATGGCACTCGCATAGGCAAGACCCCCGGCTACGACCTCCTGAAGGCCGAGGGACAAGCCCACCAGCCCAACTTCACCTTCCGTGTCACCGTTGGGGACATCAGCTGCACCGGTGGGTCCCCGACACCCTCCGCTTCCAGGCTGTCCCCCGCCCGCCCCTCACCACCCCCCCCCACAACGGTGCCAGGGGGGTGAGGGGTGGGGGACAGCCTGGAGAGGGTGACGTAGGGTGGATCTCGCTCGCCTGGGATGGGGGGGGGACAGTGAGGACACGGGGATTGTCCCCAGGATGGTGGGGATGTGCTGGGGAATCCCTAAAAGTGGGTTGTGGTAGGGGGATCCCCTGGGATCCCTAAAAAAAGTGGGTCCTGGTGAGGGATCGCCTCGGATCCTGATGCCTGGGACACTCAGGGATCCCTTGGGACCCCAAAAAGTGGCTCGTGGTGGGGGATCGCCTGGGATCCCGATGCTTGGGATGCTCAGGGATCCTGTGGGACCCCAAAAAAGTGGGTCCTTAAGGGGAGGATTGCCTGGGACTCCGATGTCTGGGACACTCAGGGATCCCCTGGTACCCCAAAAAGTGGGTTGTGGTGGGGGATCATCTGGGACCCCGATGCCTGGGATGCCCAGGGATCTCCTGGGACCCCGAAGCCTGTGCTGTGACACAGGGATCCTCCTGGGGACCCCAACATCTGGGATGTGCCATGGCGCTTCCCTGGGAACCCAAAAAGTGGCTCGTGGTGGGGGATCGCCCAGGACCCCAATGCCTGGGACACATGGAGATCCCCTGGGACCCCAAAAAAGTGGGTCCTGCACCCAGGACCCCAATGCCTGGGACACCTGGGGAACCCGTGGCACCCCACCCCCGGGGTTATGGCAGAGGGATCCCCCGGGACCCTGACACCGGGGCTGTGGCAGCCCTAACCACAGCCCATGGTCTGCGAGGTGTTTGGGGGGGCCCCAGGTGCCCCCCCACCCCGCTCAGCTGGTGTCTCCCCCAGGGCAGGGGCCCAGCAAGAAGGCGGCGAAGCACAAAGCAGCAGAGGTGGCCCTGAAGCTGCTCAAAGGGGGGGACATGCTGGAACCCACCGCCCCCGAGGAGCCCAGGTGAGGGGGGACGGGGTCCCCAGGGTGCTGGGGTTCAGGGTGGGGGTCAGGGTGCAGCACAGAATAGGGTTGGAGGGAGCTGGGGGATCTGGGGGATGCTGGGTGCACAGGGGAAGGGCACTGAGAGTGTCCAGGAGGTGCTGGGGGAAGTTTGGGGTGCTCCGGGATGCTGGGTGGGGGTAGAGGTGGTGCCCAGGCGGTCTGGGGGTACCCAGGGGTCAGGAGTACCCCAGGGGTGCTGGGCACCCAGGCCCCGTGGGTTTGGGGGATCTGTGGGGGTTGAGGGCATCCAGGGGAGTTCGGGGTACCCAGGGTGACTGGGGATGCTGGGGGCTTGGGCATCCCAAGGGATTTGAGGGGTTTGGGGAGCTTAGTTGGGTTTGGGGGTGCCCGGGGGGGGTTGAGGGTACCCAGGCAGGTCTGTGGGTGCCCAGGGTGGCTCTAGGGGTGCACGGGGGAGGAGGGTTAGGGGTGTCCTAGGGGAGCTTGGAGAATTGGGGATGCCTGGCGGGGGTGGGAATGCCAGGGGTCTGGGGGTCCCAAGGGAATGTCAGGATTTGGGGCACCTGGGGGTGCCAGGGAGGGAGGTTTGGGGGCCGGCTCGGGCGTTAACGTCTCACCTTTTATCCCCAAGCTCTCCTTTCCCCCCAGAGCCCCCGGCTGAGCTCGGCCCCGCGGCCGCCCCCCCAGCACCCGCCGTACCCCCACCCTCGCCCAGGTAACGGGGTAGGGGGCACCGATTCCCCCCAAACACCCAGCTCCCGGCACCCCGTTACACCTCCCCGTCCCCCAACCCAGGGGTACTGGTGTGGGGGTGCTCAGAGCTACCCCCACTGTGCCCCCCTCACGTCGTGCCCGTCTGCCCCACGCAGGGGCACCCCCCTGGAGATGAAGACGCCCGTGTCCCCCCCCCAGTCGGAGTGTAACCCCGTGGGGGCTCTGCAGGTGGGTGACACCACGGGCTGGGACAGATGGGGATGTGCCCCCCCCCCCCAGCTCGGTGGCCGTCCCCGTTTTGGGGGTGACAAGGCTGTTTGGGGGCCGGCCATCCCTGTTGGGGGGGTGCATGCCCCTTTGGGGGTGACCTTACCCGTTTTGGGGGTGGCGGTGACCTTTGGGGGCTGCCTCTCCCCAGCTGGGGAGGGGCTTTTGCCCCTTTTGGGGACAGTTATCCCTGTTTGGGGGACAGTTGTTCTCATTTTGGGGACGGTTATCCCCATTTTGGGGACAGTTATCCCCATTTTAGGGACAGTTATCCCCATTTGCGGGATGGTTATCCCTGTTTTAGGGACAGTTATCCCTGTTTTGGGGATGGTTATCCCCATTTTGGGGGCAGTGGACCCATTTTGGGGACACTTATCCCTGTTTTGGGGACAGTTATCCCTATTTTGGGGGCAGTGGACCCATTTTGGGGACAGTTATCCCCATTTGCGGGATGGTTATCCCTGTTTTAGGGACAGTTATCCCTGTTTTGGGGATGGTTATCCCCATTTTGGGGGCAGTGGACCCATTTTGGGGACAGTTATCCCCATTTGCGGGATGGTTATCCTAGTTTGGGGACAGTTATCCCTGTTTTGGGGACAGTTATCCCTATTTTGGGGGCAGTGGACCCATTTTGGGGGCAGTTATCCCCATTTGCGGGATGGTTATCCCCATTTTGGGGACAGTTATCCCCATTTGCGGGATGGTTATCCCTAGTTTGGGGACAGTTATCGCCGTTTTGGGGACAGTGGACCCGTTTTGGGGACAGTGGACCCATTTTGGGGACAGTTATCCCCATTTTGGGGACAGTTATCCCTATTTTGGGGACAGTTATCCCTATTTTGGGGACAGTTATCCCCATTTGCGGGATGGTTATCCCTGTTTTAGGGACAGTTATCCCCATTTTGGGGACGGTTATCCCCATTTTGGGGGCAGTGGACCCATTTTGGGGACAGTTATCCCTGTTTTGGGGACAGTTATCCCTATTTTGAGGGCAGTGGACCCATTTTGGGGACAGTTATCCCCATTTGCGGGATGGTTATCCCTGTTTTAGGGACAGTTATCCCTGTTTTGGGGATGGTTATCCCCATTTTGGGGGCAGTGGACCCATTTTGGGGACAGTTATCCCCATTTGCGGGATGGTTATCCTAGTTTGGGGACAGTTATCCCTGTTTTGGGGACGGTTATCCCTATTTTGGGGGCAGTGGACCCATTTTGGGGGCAGTTATCCCCGTTTGCGGGATGGTTATCCCCATTTTGAGGACAGTTATCCCCATTTGCGGGATGGTTATCCCTAGTTTGGGGACAGTTATCGCCATTTTGGGGACAGTGGACCCATTTTGGGGACAGTTATCCCCATTTTGGGGACAGTTATCCCTATTTTGGGGACAGTTATCCCCATTTGCGGGATGGTTATCCCTGTTTTAGGGACAGTTATCCCTGTTTTGGGGATGGTTATCCCCATTTTGGGGGCAGTGGACCCATTTTGGGGACAGTTATCCCTGTTTTGGGGACAGTTATCCCTATTTTGAGGGCAGTGGACCCATTTTGGGGACAGTTATCCCCATTTGCGGGATGGTTATCCCTGTTTTAGGGACAGTTATCCCTGTTTTGGGGATGGTTATCCCCATTTTGGGGGCAGTGGACCCATTTTGGGGACAGTTATCCCCATTTGCGGGATGGTTATCCTAGTTTGGGGACAGTTATCCCTGTTTTGGGGACAGTTATCCCTATTTTGGGGGCAGTGGACCCATTTTGGGGGCAGTTATCCCCATTTGCGGGATGGTTATCCCCATTTTGGGGATGGTTATCCCTGTTTTGGGGAGGGTTATCCCCATTTTGGGGACAGTGGACCCATTTTGGGGACAGTTATCCCCATTTGCGGGAGGGTTATCCCTGTTTTGGGGAGGGTTATCCCCATTTTGGGGACGGTTATCCCTATTTTGGGGGCAGTGGACCCATTTTGGTGCTGGCCCTGCCGGTTTGGGGGATGGCAGTGCCTGTTTGGGGATGGCATCTCCTTTCTGGGGGTAGCTCTCCCTGTTTCAGGGGGGTGGCCATGGCCCTGCCCTCCCCAGACCCCCCCCATTTTTCGTCCCCCCCCAGGAACTGGTGGTGCAGAAGGGCTGGCGCCTGCCCGAGTACACGGTGACGCAGGAGTCGGGGCCAGCGCATCGCAAGGAGTTCACCATGACCTGCCGTGTGGAGCGCTTCGTGGAGATCGGTACGGGGCCGGGGCACCCCCCGGGTGTAGGGGACACATGTGACAGGGTGCCAGGCTCACCTCGGTGTCCCTCGTCCCCTCCCCGCAGGCAGCGGCACCTCCAAGAAGCTGGCGAAGCGCAACGCGGCCGCCAAGATGCTGGTGCGGATCCACAACGTCCCCATGGAGCCGCGGGAGGGCAGCGAGGCCGAGGTGGAGGAGGACCAGTTCTCCATGGTACCGGCCAGCAAGGGGTTAATGGGGGATACGGGCACCCCGAGGCCACCCCGAGGAGTTAATGGGGGACACGGGCACCCCAAGGTCACCCCAGGGGGCTAACAGGAGACACGGGCACCCTCAGGCCATCCCAAGGGTTTAAGGGGGGGACATGGGCACCCTGAGGTCACCCTGGGGGTTTAACGGGGAGCACATGGGCACCCCGAGGGGTTAACGGGAGACACGAGCACCCTGAGGGGCCAATGGGGGACACAGGCACCCCAAGGTCACCCCGTATTTCAGGGCTTATGGACCCCCAGTGATTAAAGTTGGGGGGCAGTAGGGGCAGGGGGACACCCAAGGGTGACCTGGGGGGCACCCTCTGGATTTCGGGTCCTTGGGTGGGTGGGTGCGGTCCCCACGGAGGGGCCCTGAATCAGGGGGGGTCCCGCAGTCCCCAAGCCCCCATGTCCCCTCAGGGGACGCTGCGTGGGGGTCCCAGCAGCCCCCACGTTCCTGGCGTGGCCCCACATGGGGGTCCCTGAGCCCCCTTGTTCCCGGCGTGTCCCCATATGGGGGTCCTGGTGGTGTCTGAGCCGCTGTGTCCCCAGGGTGTCCCCACGGAGGGTCCCTATGGGTCCTGAGCCCCTGTACCTCAAGGGTGTCCCTGCACGGGGGTCCTGGTGGCTCCCGAGCCCCCATGGGTGTCCCCATGTCGGGGTCCCTGCAGTTCCTGAGCCCCCACGTCCCTACGTGGGAGTCCGGAGGCTCCCTGAGCCCCCATGTCCCTTGGGTGTCCCTTGGGTGTCCCTCCGGGTGGTCCCTGAGCCCCCATATCCCCCTGCGGGGGTCTGGATGGTCCCCACGTCCCTGTGGGGGGGTGAGGATGGTCCCCGAGCACCCTGTTCCTGCAGGCGGGCCCCAGGCTGGAGGGGCTGCGGGGCCGAGCACCCGGCTGCACCTGGGACTCCCTGCGCAACTCGGCGGGCGAGAAGATTGTGCAGCTGCGGAGTCACCCGCTGGCACCCATGGGTGCGGGGGCCTGCGCCCTCCTGCAGGAGCTCTCCGAGGAGCAGAGCTTCGCCATCAGCTACCTCGACATCGGTGAGCCCCCGCCCCACGGGCATCCCCCCCCCCGGGCACCCCATGGGTGCCCCAGCCTGGGCTCGGGGGTGTTGTGGGTGGTTTGGGGGGGGGGTCTGGGGTGACAGCGGCCCGTCCCCGTGTCCCCCCCCAGATGCGTTGAGCCTCAGCGGGCTGCACCAGTGCCTGGTGGAGCTGTCGACGCAGCCGGCCACGGTGTGCCACGGCGCGGCCCCCTCCCGCGACGGCGCCCGCTCCCAGGCCGCCCGCAACGCCCTCCAGTACCTCCGCATCATGGCGGGGGGCAAGTGAGCCCCCCCGCACCCATCCACCGACACCCGGACGGACCCACGGACACTCCGACAGACCCACAAACGGACCTCTGCACTCACCGACCGACACACGGACTTCTGGACAGATGCCTGGGCCCACTGGTGGACACCTGGACCCACCCACGGACACCCAGACAGACACCCGGCCCCACTGACACACCCTGTGGGCACCCGGACCTGCTGACAGACAGACGGACAGACACGCGGCCCCCCAGACGGAGCCCGGACAGACCTCAGGGCCCAGGGCCACCCTCCGTCCTGGCCCCCCCGGGGGTGAGGAGGGTCCCTGGGTGCCAGCCAGCCCCCGGGAATAAAGCTGGGGGGGTTTGTAAACTCCCCGCGTTGGTGTCTTTTGGGGGGGCTGGGGGGCACTGGGGGGGGGCAGTTGTGGGGTGTTGGGGGGCAGAAAGGGGGAAGGTCCCCCCCTTGTCCCCCAGGGGCAAAACCAGAGTGAGCGTTCAGGGGGTGAGCGGCAGCAGTTTATTGGGTGACGGATGGACCCACGGACAGACGGACTCAAGGATGGACTCACAGACGGCTTTCCAGACAGACGGCTCCCGGGGCAGACGGCGGGACGGACAGACGGACGCTCAGCGGCGGCGGCCGAAGCGCTGCGGTGTCGCCATGGTCCAGAACGGGGCGGCCGGGGGGTCCCAGCTGCGGGGGCTGAGCTGGGCCTGGGCCCCCCCCTGCAGCCCCCGCCCGAACCTGCCGCGGGGACACCGCACCGCTGACACCCGCCGATGGGGACAGACGGACGGGGACAGACGGGTACAGATGGATGGGGACAGAGGGACAAAAGGGGACAGAGGGGGATCCAGAGGGATGGAAGGGGATGGACAAATGGACAGGGACGGATAAGGATGCAGGACTGGGGCCAGACAGACAGACGGAAGGGGACAGACTCAGTGCCATGGACAGATGGGGACAGTGGGACGGACAGGGATGGACAGACTCACGGCTGGATAGATGAGATGGATGGGAACAGCCAGCCGTGGGATGTGCATGGACAGACGGACACCACCAGGGACCCCCATCCGGCACCGGCCAGGCCACCCACGCGTCCCCTTTAGGTGTCCCCAGACCACCCAGGTCCTTCCCCACCCCTGGATTCCCCCCCGGTGTCCCCAAACACGCGGCTCCCTCGACGGCCGCGCAGCGCCCCGGATTCCCCCGGTGCCCCCAGACCCCCCCGGTGTTCCTGCACCCCCCGTGCCCCCGGACCCCCCGCACCCCGGGGCCCCCCGGTCCCGCTCACCTCTGCGGCTGGAGGAGGGAGCCCGGGCTGCGGCCGGGGCGTTGCAGGGAGCGGAGCAGCGCGGCCAGGGCGGCGGCGGCGGCCTGTGGAGGGGTCGGACGGGGGGGGTCACGGCAGCCCCGGGCCCGGGGGACACCCCCCACCCCCGACCCCCCAAAACCGACAAGCCCGTTCCCTCACCCCGGGCGCTTCCCGCTGCCCGGCCCCGACGGCGCGGCGCTGGCCGGGGCTCACCGGGTCGGGGTCGGGGCCGGCAGCGGGGTCGGGGGCCCCGAGGCAGCAGCGGGCGGCGCGCAGGGCCCCCGCCAGCAGCAGCAGCAGCAGCGCCAGCCGCTCCGCCATCGCCCCCGCCGCCCGCCGCCGCCGCCGCCGCCTCTTATAGCCGGGCCGGGCCGGGCCGCCGGGGGGGTCCCGGGGGAGCGGGAGATTGCGGGGATCAATCCTGGCCCCGCCGCCGCCGTCGCCGCTAATGAGACCCATTTACCAGCCGCGACAGCCGCCCCCGGGGACGGACGGATGGACGGGGACGGCCCCACACCCCCCGCCCCGCCCGGGACCCTCAACCGGCACCACCGGGGCTACCGGCACCACCGGGGCTGCCCGCACCGCCGCAGCGAGACCGCCCGTCCCGTCCCCGGGACCCCCGAAACCAGGACCCCGCGCCGGCCCCCACCCCCGGCCCAGGACCCCCGGAGACAGGGCCCCCTCCCCTGCACCGGCCCCCCACCCCGGGACCCCCGGCCCGGCCCGGCCCGCACCGGGCCCCGGCCCCCGCCCGCTCCGCCGCGGTTCGTTGCCGCCATCCCGTGGCCGCGCCGCGCTCCTGCAGCCCCGACGGGGCGGCCCCGGCTCCGCCGCTCCCCGGGTTTCCCCCCTTCTTTCCGACCCCAAACCGGCCGAAATCGCCCCAAACGCTCCTCCCGAGGGTGTCCCGGGCCACTGCGGCGTCCCCGTGCCGTCCTCCCCCCCAAGCAGGCTCACCCGCTGTGTCACCCAGGTGGGTGACAGCTCCGCGGTGTCCCCAGGCAGGGCCGACGGCCGGACGGTGTCACCCAGGGGAGGGCTGAGGGTTGTCACAGCCGGCACTGTCACCCCCTACCCAGTGACAACCACACCGTGTCCCCCCGGGCAGGTGACAGCCAAGGGTGTCCCTGGGACAGGTGACACCAGGGCTGTCCCCAACCGAGCCAGCTCCGGGCCCCCCCGCGAAGCAGAGGGCGGCAGCCACCATCTCCTGGGTAATATTTTAATGTTATATTTGCAGCATAAATAAAAGGCACATTACATGTTTGGTACGACGCGGCTGGGGGAGGGGGGGCTGGGACGTGTCCCCCCCTCCCCCGCCTCCCCCCGTGTCCCCAGGCCCCCGCGGGGGCTGTGAGGACCCGCTCACAGGAGCCCGTGCGGAGGGGGGGTCCCTCGGGGCCCGGGGGGGCCGCGGGAAGGGGTTACAGCTAGAAAACCATTTCGTTGCGTAAGGAGCTGCGCATCCGTTCAGGAAGTTGATATATGTCTATATAGGTCTGTATATACTCATAGATATGTATTTTTTTTTATAGATACTACACCCTCGTGGTTACGCTTTTCGGGGAATTTCCTTTTTCTTGGGTTTTTTTTTTTCCGTTATTGATCGTCAAAGCTCGCCCTACAAAGCAGCTGGGGGGGATGGGGTCCCGTGTCCCATCGGGTCCCTCCGTCACCTCCTGGGCTCGTTTCGGGGCCGGAGAGCATCACCGCTGCCAGAGCCCGCGCGTGCACAAAACCAGGGGGGAACCAAACAGAAACAGGTCCGCAAGTCCAAAAATGACCAATTTCCCGGCTGAGCCATCGAAATCCGGAACCAAGGAGCCAGTCTGGGGGGAAAAGGCGGCACCAAACCCCCCCAGCCCCCCTCATCCCAAGGGATTTGGGGGCGGACGAGGAGATCTTCATCTCCGCCGGAGGGAGAGGAGGGAGCTCCCCTCCATCACGAGCCCTCCCAGGGTTCAGCATCGCCCCGGGGCGGGGGAACGGCTGCCCCGGGACGTGTTTTTCAGCCATTTGTTTCTATTCGACATTACATCGATAAAACCCCCGACTCCGAACGGCCGATGACACCGTTGGGGCTCTCCCCGGCTCCATCCCAACCTAAACGCGACCTTTAAACCCTGTGGGGCTTTTCCACGCTCCTGCGAGGAGCCCGAATGTCACTCTCCCCACGTCCATCAGGCCACGGAGGAGGGAAGGAGATCCCAGGCGATCTGAACACCGCTACCGCAGAGATGGGATTTGGGGGAAGACGCGTGGGAAGCCACAGGACTGACACCGGCACTAACTGGGGTTTCGGTTAAGGCACCGCGGCCGAGGCCCGAGGGCTGGCAGAGGAAAGTGCAGGTGCCCGGTGAGCTGCCGAGCGGAGCCGGCCGGGTGGCTGCCATCCCCCGGGAGCCTCTGAAAAGCAGAGAAATCATCCTAGAGCAGAAATCTGGGGGTTTTTTTGCCCCACCCAAAGACGTCCGCAAAGTTTTCAAGCAAGAGTTGAACCAGCATGGGAAGGAGGAAAAGAAAAAGCCACCTTCACCCTTGCCCGTCCTCACGGGTCTGGGGGGAACCCTGCATCACCGACCTGCCGGAACGTCCATCTTCCCAACCAAAACCAGCCCCTCACCACCACCAAAACCGAAGCACGTCCTCTACAGCTACTGCCACACTGGCCTGGAGAAGAAACTGCCTCCAAGAGAGGCGAGGAGGAAGGAGGAGATGATGCGGGGCAGAAACCCAGCAGCCGTTCGGCTCTTGGGAGCTGTCTGAAGCGCTCAGCGGGGATTTCCACGCCTCGGAGCCCAAAGGCTCCCCGGGAGCGGCGCGGGGAGCTCGGCTCCGGGAGAGGAGCCCACACCGACCCCGTCTTTCCAGCAGCCGGCTTTTAATTACCTGGGCAGCCCGACGTATCCACGCGCGGCCGCTCCATCAGCGTGGAGGTGCTGGAAAAAGCGTTGGTGGAAAACGTGCGTCTCCATGTACCCTCCTCTCTGAAAAGCCCGGAAAGAGTCACCTCTTAAAAACCAAACCTGTCCCTCCCGCTGGAAAAGTGACAGCCACCCCGGCGTGGTGACGTTCAGCTCCTTCTGAGGTTTAAGACCGGCTCAGCATCGTCTCTGCTGGGCACCAACAAGGGAGGAACCTCACCCATGTGCCCCAAAGTGACGTTTAGGGCTTGGGACGCACCGGGATGGGACCGGAGAATCCCCCCGATGCCTGAGGCTGGCGGGGGGATGTGTTAGCTAAGGGTCACGCTGCGTTTTTTGGCCACCTTCCTCATCACAGGCTCAGCCTCATTGGGAGGATTCCTGCTTCGCACCACCCGTCTCCCTCCCTGCAAGCAGGGACGCTGTCAGCAAGAGAAACGGGGACCTGAAACCTGCTCCGGGACCTGTTTTCGCAGCAGCGGTGCAGGTATCGAAAGCTGTTGGGGTAAAACACACCCGAAGGGGACACAGGAAAGCTGCAACCTGGTCGATTAAAAAAAAGAAAATGTTAAGGTACAGTCAAACACTTGTTCCCCGATTGTCGCTGCCCGGGTTTGGAGCTTTACAACCGCGTTTTCATGGGTTTGCAGATTTTTCAAGACACTAAGCACGCGCAGGCGGAGGGGAGCTGAGACGGGGAGGTGCTGGAGCGGGGCAGCACCGATCAGGAGCAGCGAGGCACGGAGGGATGGGGAGAAAAGCCGCTCTCTGCATCCCCCCACTCGTCACCGGCAAGGTCTGAGCTACCTCGCGCTGCCTGATGGTGCTACGAGGTTTCAAGGGTCGGAGCAGGGAAAGCCCTTTTCTGGGACGCAGGCAAGTCGCAGGCAGGCTGGGCGATCTCGGCTCTCCTACCACACAAAATCGGGTCACTTTTAGTCACTAAGGGTAAAAACAAGGGGTCGGGGAAGCTGCTGCATTCGACGCTAACGCTGCCGCGCGTCTCACTGTCCTGGATTCGTACCTCTCTACCGTCACCCTTCGCTTTCTCCTTCCAACCCCACCAGCAAAGCCACCGGCTGCTCCTCGCCTCTGCCTCATCCACCAGACCCTGACGCCACAAGGGAAGCAAACAAGGAACGAGCGGTGGGATCAGCCCAGAGCTCAATTCCTCCTCTCTCTCTTCTTTCAACGAACACTCTTCCTCGACAGCGAGGGTTTTTCCGCAGAGCCGAGCACTTGGTGAGCCTAGGAGGAGCTGGTGAGCTGCTGTTGGTGCCGCCGGACACACGACCGCGCTCCCCGCACACCGTCCCAGCTCCCGGGCTCCCAGGCCCTGACCAAGGGACAGGGACCCAACGGCTGCCGGGCGACGAAGCAAATATGTTTACAACACATTTTTGTCATTCCTGCTATTCCCGGACAAAGAAAGGAAGAGAAATGCTTGTTTCAAAGCCCCCTGAAGCAAACCGAGCGGATTCAAAGACCAGAGCGAATCCCTTTGCTGCAAGACGGCTCATTTTTACACTTTTTTGGGTCACACAAAGGAGCACAGGGTTTTCTGCTGTTCCCTGCCGCAGCTCTAGAACCTGCCTCCAGCAGCAGCTCCAAGAGAAGAAGCAGAGCCAGGCTGGATCTTGTTCCTCCTGCGAACCTCTGCTTTAGATCCCGGCCCCCCAAAAAGGTCCTGAACCCCCGCTGTGCCTCCACCTGGCCAAAACCCCTTTTTGTCCAGGTCACACAGCTTTTAAGACATGCCGAAACCCCCTGTGTCCTCTTCTCACAGCTCGCTCTCGCTGCAGAAACACATACCGTGTCAGGATACCGAGCCGAAACATCTGTCTACACCCAGACTCTGCAGAAACAGCTTTACCGAAACAAAAGGCGGGTCTGGGGGGGGCTATGCAGGGTCTGAACCAGAAGCACAAACTGCCGAGGCCAGAAGTGACGCTGATTACACACAAGGCGGCTCTCGAGATGAGCACGAGAAACCAGGAGAGCACGAGAGCAGCACCACGTTGAGACAAACCAAACCCAGGAAACGCTGCGGTCAATACTGCCAAAAAGTCGAGGAAAAACTGAAAAAGAGGGGAGGGGGAGAAGACAGATCCCATCGATAGAAAAACCAAACCGCTGAACTTCCCCGTCCGTAACGGGATCCGGTTCCTTGCTCAGACTTTGCTTTGGGTTTTGCTGTCCCTGGAAACCTTCCAAGTCTGGATAAGCCAAACAAAATCACTTTGACAAACAAACTTGGCTCAAAAGTGGCGAGTGCAACCTGAGGTGGGCGAGAGCTCAGGTGAGGAGGGACCTCCCGAGAAGGAGGGGAAGACCAAGGGCTGATGCAGCTCCACGGACTTTGACGAGGTTCCTTCTAAGAGCCCGAACGCACACAGCACCCCTTCCCATTTCCAAACTATCAACTCCAATGGCTTGCCCAGGGCCAGCGGCAGCCTCGGGAAGCACACACAGACACACACGCATGCTACGCCCGCCCGGCAAGAAAGCGGACCCGATTCCGAGCGTCTTTCAACGTCAAGGCTGGGTTTTTAACCTGCCCTATGAAACTGGAAGCTCTGTGAATCCTTTGTTTGCTCTGGCTGGGAAGCAACGGCTGCTCCATCACCGAGAGCGGAAGATAATCAGGAAGAAGAGGTAAAAGACCGGGCAAATAGAAACACTATTTAGTGCTCCCTCCCCTTGGAACAGGCAACTAATTCATGATTTAAGGCCACCGTTATTAAGGTCATCGAGGTTATGTGGAAAGGAGATGATCCTTGGAAATGGAGGGGTTGGTTTGCTAAGGTGTACAGCGGAGCGGGGAGCAGCTGATGAATTCTGGGACTCACATTATTATCGCCTGCTGGGCCGGCTCATCCTTTCATGTACCTCCCAGAGCGCCTTTGCACCGGTCCCAGCCGACGCAGATCAGCACCAATTTACTATAAGGAAGACTGAGAGCAGCCCCTCCGCTGCTAGAACAGACGGTACCTTTTCTCCAGCAACCACAGCGTCCCGTTACGAGAGCAGCACGTGAACGTCTGCAGCTCCCGGTGCGGCACAAGTAACCAGGAACACGTGTGTTCCCCCCTGGCCCCACGTCCCCCTCTCCCGACCGTTGGGCACAAACCGATTTACAGCGATTACACTCCCATCGTGTCCAAAATCTGTCGCTGGCATCTTGGGAGTTAGTGTGTGACAAGACTAACCTCGATCCCTTTAACCTCAGAGCTCAAGGAAGCTTCTTGTGCGAAGGTGCAATGTTTCAGGTAGCTAGAGCAGAGGGGGGAGCAGATGCCTGGAAGCAGCATGCTGTTAAAAATAAAATACATTGACAGCACGACTAAATGTCACAGCTTCCCAAGAGCTATGTTTTCCTTTGCTGAGAGGGGAGGAGGAGGGAGGGGGGGGACTTGGAAGAGTGAAAGCGCCAAGGGGATCCACCAAGCATGGAGGTTTAGTGTTAATGTAACTGATACCTGAAAGTGAACCTTTCAAGGTGCTTTTCAAAGTGAGGCTCTGTGTGTTCGGATGACTCTGTGAGTTGACGGATCGTCAACTGAAGGATCGAGAAAAGCGCTCAATCCGCGGCCGTCCTGCGGGGACGGGCGATGGCAGGGCAGCGGCTGGGGGCCAGGATCTGTACAGGCTATGCAGTGTAAGAAGCGCCATAGCTGCCCTTAACTCACTTGAAAAAAAAAGAAAAAATAAAATCCTTATCGGCCCCCACTCGTCAGGGACTTAGTTATGGTCAGTCTCTCCGGCTGCGAGTTCGCGGTTAGCTCCGTGTCACACGCACAGGCTGTGACATCATCTGCCAGCAGACTGCGACTGTGGAGCCATGATGACGTGTGACGGTATCGGCATGCTCAGTTCTGTCCTTTGGCTCGCCATCTGAGTGAGCACCGAAGTGGCAACCGCTTCTGCCGCCGAGCGGACGCTGAGCCCGTTGGGGGAGGCTGTCACGGAGCTGTGCTGGATGACGGGAGCGGGAGAGCCGGTGGGCTCAGAGCTCTCCTTTGGGCTTTCTGCTTGACCAGAGAAGGAGAAGAGGATGGAAAAAAAGAAAACAAGGTTAGAGAGAGGCTGTGCGTGTTGCTACCGGTGTTAGCAGTGAGGCGATGGGATGGGAGACCGCTTCTGCCTCGGAGGGTGTGCAGAAATTAGTCAGGTATTTCCTTAACACTCACCTTTCCAGCCAAAGCAGCCTGGAGCGGAGAGGCTGATCCCTACAGGAATCCCAGCTCCCCCCACCAAGCTGGGCCCTCCCCTCAAGCAGCTGTTTGGCAAAAGCAAGTGAGGACTGGCAATAAAACTGATTAGAGTTGGGACGTAACGACCCACCGGGGCGGCTGGCCCCGTCCCTTGGAGAAACACCACCGAATCTTACTGAATTCACGCCAGGAAGGCATAAAGCGCAGGCTTCACACCAAGGATGGCAGACCCAGCATAACCTTTATCGTAATAAATCTGTTTCCTCATTATAACAAATGAACTTTCCTACACGTTGTTTCCTGGCGTGGTACTTGGTTCAAGGCCATTTAGCCCAGAGACTGAATAGTTCCTTCAGAGTCCTTACCATCTGTTGGGTGAGCACACAGGAAAGCATGCAACAGAAACCCTTCTGCAAAGGCAGGTTTTTTTGCCATTTTTTATATAAACTACCTGGTTTGCTCTTTATTGTTCTCTAGAACATTAAAATCAATTACAGCCCATTACAAACTGTTTGCTTGCTCGATTTCTTTTGGTAACTTGAAGCAATATGATTGAAGGGATGGGAGGCAAACAAAGGCAGAGACCTTCTTCTGTGCTCTTTTCGGAGCGACACAGATTGGTTTCCAAAACTTTGGATTCTCTCCCACAAACAGCCCACTGCGCCCAGGCAGAGCTTCTAACACAGAGGATAATTTGTGACCTATCAAATGCCAAGGCGAGAGCAATCAGACCTCTCTCTTTGGGGGTATACACTCATTATCTACAGATGTCAGGAGGAAATTCCCTCCTGTGCACTTGGCTAGATGAATTACGGGTAAGATGCGGTCACCTTCCTTTAAAAGAGCAAAATAATGGCATGAGCCGGGGTACTTCTTCCACGTCAAGAGGGTAAACCCCATGACACCGGGGGGGGGGGAAATCAGAGAAGAGGTTTACAACCTTACTGGGCATTGGCAAACGTATTTTAGGGCGCGGTTTTGTACCAGGTGCTTGAATATTGTACCCCGTTCCCGAACGGGTTTTACCTTCCCTTGTGAAACCTTGGCTTGGCCTTCGCCAGCATATTGAAAGATGCGGCTAGCACAGCAGATTTGAAAACTGACTTGGCGGTGAGAGAGAAGGTCGAGCAGAGCAATATAATAGTTTGGCATCCCAAAAAGGAGATTTACAAGGTATTACAAATAAAACAACCCAACTGTACATGAGGCAGCTGTAATTCCATCGAGGGAATCTGGCGTTTTTGTTTAAGGACCTGCTTAGTCACAAATCTCAATAATAAAAAAGGCAGCCAGGGAGGGGGGGGGCATGGGGAGGGAGGTGTGAATTTCATTTTATTATTCAGATGTGTGATGAATTCCTATTATTGGAGTAGACAGACTGTGAGGAATAATAATAGGAACTGTAAACTTTGGAAGTTAACAGGAAAAATCATGTCGCCTCTCTGCATTATACACAGAGCGAACACCTGTCTGCAAGGGCTGGGGGACAGCGAGGATTTTCACGACCACATTACTCAAGCTCTGAGTCACCGTAATGAGTGAAAATAAACTGGCTGTGCCAGGCCCTGTACAGCACGTAGTTGTGCCTCACCGCACAGGCGAAGAGCATTTCAGAGACCCAGGAGATGGGAAGCGGGAGGCAATCGGGAAGGACAGCGCCTGCTTTCTTGGCTTTTGTTTTCTCCCCTTTCCTTTTCGTATCTCCATCCATCCCTGCCTCTCGTCCTGTTAATCTAGGCAACGCTAGGGGACTCCAGCATCCTCCCAAAGTCTTTGCACAAATACCACAGCGTGGAATTGTTATTGCAGGGATGACATAAGAATCCAGACATAATGTTTAGCTCCCAGGCTGATTATAATGAAATAGGCAGCATTAAAAAAAAATGAAAGAAAGAAAAGAAGATAAAAAAGAGGCCTCCTTAGTTCCAAACCTGAGCCAATTTGATGTGAATTGCAGAGAATGAGATATAGAGCCCCATGATGTCATTTATAGAGTCTGGCCTTTTCTGACTCTGGCTTTGCTTTCAGAGCAGCAATAGTTTTTAACTTCAAAGAGAATATCAAGTGCTTGGCATGCTGCCTGGGAGCGGGTGGAGAGACGCTGGCCCGCGCTCCAGGGAGAAGCGGAGATATGGATCTCTGTCAAATATTCCACACTACCGAGACACGGAGGGAGATGCGCTACCTCCTTCCCTCGGCGCTTTCGCACCGCGGTTGCCCTCACTGCCTGGTTGCCGGATATTATAAACCAGGTTAAAGTGCCAATTTACAGTGCAAATTTGCAGGTCTGGCCTGGGTGATCCTCCTCCCTGTGGAGGCCATATCAGCAGAAGACACAGGACCAAGGTCTGTCCTGTCCTGCCGGGGGCAGTCGCTGAAGGGTGACAGAGCAGAGACTAAGATGAAGACTCCTTTCCTTTACATCTTACGCAGGTTTCATCTGCTTAGACCTACTTAAAGGGTAGCAAGGACCAGTAAAAGTCATCACTCACCAAGATAGCCCTGTGTTTTCTTCTGTAGTGCAGTGACGGGGCAGTCCTTGTGAGCCAGCAGGAGCTGTTTAAGTTGAGCAACTTCGTTCCTCAGTAGCGTAACTTCATTCTGAGATTGAAAAACAAACACGCACATATGCATCACTCACGCTCTTGAAAGCAGCCTCTAGCAACGGCAGGACATTAATTTATGTGCCCTGCAAACGTACAATTTGTTGTCTAATTTGAGATGCCTCTGGCCCAAGAACACCAAACAAAGTTTCTGGGTTTGGGGAATTTAGTATGCAAGACAGGGACGGCAGCATTTCCCTCCAGCAGCCCCCACCGCTGGCTGGAAAGCCCCTCGCTATGTTAATCACCAAATCCTGGACAGACATTTGCCGGAGCCCTCCTGCTAATGCCAACTGCTTGAGTCAGACACTCCGGCGTGCTGTTGGCTCCAAAGGAAAACTAAACAGAGCGAGAAGCTGAGTGTATAACCGGCTCAGCCCACACCGGGCCGTGGGGAACACCAGAGCTCCTCCAAGCTCTTGGTACCTCTGTGAGCTTCTTCTGTCAACCAGGTCTACTCCCCTGAAAACTTTGTGCAGCGTATTATTCCTCTATTGAAATGTTTGGAGAAACAGCTGAAACCCAGTCAATTGTATTTCACAATTGCCCGAGGAAACAGTTTCTATAATTATCTTGGGAAGAGAATAAAAATACTACAATCAGTGCTATTGAAAAAAATCCCACCGCATGAGTCACTAGCCACCAGCGAAAGGAAAAGCCCAGAACGGACACGAGTTCAGTCTTTGCAGACCCTTCAATCCTCGGCCAGTGCTGAGAGCATTAACAAGGGGGCTAATGGCAACGGAAGTGAAGTCTGTATTTTTCGATGTGTTGCACTTCTGCTAGGCACGCTGGGGGTGCTGCCAGAGAGCCGGGGAAACCCAGCTCTTCACAAAAACCAGTATGGCTGCGGGCCGCAGCTGCAGAGCCTCCCTGCTCACCCCTGTGCCAGGTCCGCCATGCAGGGAAGGGAACTGGGACTGCTTCTGCTGACCCCGTGCCAGCAGAGAGCTCTCCCTCGCGTAGGGAGGTTTCCACTCTGCAAATACAGCTGCTTCCTGGGGCCTCTGCGCTCTGCTCCCGAGGCTGGCGTTGCTCCTTGAGCTACGGCCTTGATGGGCAGAGGCAGAGCCCTTTCGAGGGGGACACGGAGAGAAACAAGAGCACTGAAGCGCTCTTTCCCCGTGGCCTGCTTGAGGCAGAGGATCAGGATGGAAAGCAGGGAGTGAAATCTAGGCACAGAGGCAGCAATCCTGCTCCAGAGAGCAGCATCCGAATGCACGTTGTCTCTGCAGCACTGGGAAGATGTTCCCTCCGGAGCGACGGTCCTAACGCTGGCAAAGGGCTGTGCTCAGCCTCCACGGTTACATACTCACGCTCAGCTGGATGTTCTGGGTCGTGAGCTCCTCGGCTTTCTTCTCCAAGGAAGACACCCAGAGCTTGCGTTTCTGACGGCAGCGGGACGCGGCAGCCCGGTTCCGCTCCAGGAACCGCTGCCGACGCTCATCCGGGTCTTCGTCAACTGTGCGTCTCCGTCGCCCGCCGGTGCTGGGGGTGGGCTGGGCAGGGGAAACCTGGAGATGGGGCACGTAAAAGAGAGATCTTGAAAAGAAGCTCCGGTGCAGGCAGGCAGACACACGCTGGCGTAACCAAGGTTTGGCAGAGGAGATGCCAGCTCTTGCGGCTGGGGCAAAAAGGGATTTGCTTTTGCAGAGCAGCCAGAACTGTACAGGCTGGGGGGCTGGACCAAGGGCAGCCCTGGCTGCAATGGGGGAGCTGGGGACAAAGCCCCTTTCACAGGCGTTTCTGGCAGCCCTTCCTCAGCTGAGTCTGAAGTGCCCTGCAAACTTAAGGTGTGAATCCACATGAACTCTCCCAGATCCTGAACCGGGTGAACGTGTGAATGTCAGGGGAATTAGTTAAATCCCAAACTCCTACAGTCAGCTAACGGCATGTAACTGACAGCAGAAGTTTCCTCCCCTCCATGATGAGGAGCTAATGTGGTAAATGACCACGGGCAACGCAGAGAAAACAGCCTTCCTTTTAATTTCACTTAAGAGAGATTAAAAAGCACTTCACACTGCAATGCCTTAGGAGATTCCCACATGGCCAGCGACCATGTATCAGCTGACGGAGGGTAACTTCCAGCTGCAGGGCTGGGAGCGCTCGATCCTGCTCTGACGCATGTAACCACGCACGGTCAAAGGGTCATCTCCATTTGGGTTCAGTAACTCCACTTGGGTTTGGTAACTCACTCGCGGAGCACAAATGACAGTTTTTGAATGGGTGATTTGCTTTAAAAATTAATCTGGGTTAAATTTTCCCCGAATGTCTTCAGCTAAACAAGCTCTCAGAGGCAACTGGTACAAAAAAATTTCGTAACGCCGCACATTTCCCGGTTTTATTTTGGGAGAACAAAGGAAAAGTCAGCGAGGGCAAACAGTCCTGCAGACACAGCCTTGCCGGCACTTCTGCAAGGGCTCTGTAATTACACTGCCACAATCGGGGAGTGCAGTTACACTTCGGTACTCGCTGTCAGGCAGCATATGGATATTAAACTTTTGGAAGCCTATCTAACTGACGGAGCAGGTGGCGATCCTGATGGAAGGCTGGCATTTGGTTAGCTGGCAGGAGCCAGTGGAGTTGATTGCCTAAGAGGGGAGCGTTTAACCCCAGTAATTGAGCAGGGAGAAGAGAGGGAAATATTCTTTCAAAACTCCAGACCTTGTCAAGCAAATTAACATGTTGCTGAAGTTTTCTGCCTGGTGGTGTTTGAGAGCATTACTACTGAAGCGGCACTGAAAAAACAAGGTTTTTAACCCATTCTGCAAACCAGGCAGCTGCAAGATTTTCCTCCTCTTTCTCCGAGGCCCAGAAACCCGCAGCACCTCCAGCCCAGCCTCGCGGGCTAAGCAGCAGCAGACCTGTGGCTGAGCTGGGGAAGGGGCATCAGGGTGCTGGACAAGTATCTGACTCTGCTCCGGACGTGCAGTCACCATCGTGCTGGCTGAGCCCACCACCAGGTTGCTGCCATTCAGTGAGGAAGATGCCGTCAAGCTGGCCTTCAGCCTCTGTTAAAGGAGAAAAAAGGATGTCAGGGGACCTGTTCTCCATGCTGTTAAGGCTTTAACCAGCTCCTCTATCACCCAAGGAGCCAGGCCACAGGGGAACAGGCTCTTCAGGGACTGCGGCTGATTCAAATCCAACTGAAAGCCATCACCATCTGGCCTACCCAAAGACAGACAGTGGCTTCCAACTTAGGCACGAGCGGACAGGTGTTTGCATCCCAAAATTGCTACTGCAACTGGCACTGATCCGCTCCCCAGCTGGCAGGCTCTGCAGAAACACCACGGACTGAACAGCCTGCAGAGCCCAACTGTCCTTGAGCACCCACAGAGGGGTCTTTCTGGGACGGAGAAGGACCTACGCGTGATCAAGACCACGTCTTGCAAGTTCCTTCTCTGGGCAGCCAGACGCAGGCCAGCGGGGCAGGATGGCTGTTTCGTGCCTCAGAGTTGAAGATCTCTCACCCCACTTGTAGCTCTGATCTGCCCATGAGTCCTGCAGACACCTAAACAGGGTGCAATGGGAGCAGTGACAACGCACCTGCAATGGTGAGCGGCACCGCTGTAAGAGGCAGGTTTGCAAAAGTCTCGACCCTGCCTCAGCCAAAAAGCCAGGGGGTTTCGCTGCTCTTTGTTCGCAAACTTAGTTTTCCTTCCCCCTGCTCTGCGTGCACCTAGTTTGAGCCATGAAGAGCCAGGAGAGGAAAATTCTTTTGTAAACTTTTCGTTAAAGAGGTCTACATGAAAACTATTACCAGGATCCTTGGATTACAGCGCAACATCTCTTCTCTTGGCTCTGCCTTCCTCAAGCCCACCTCCAACCCATCTGTTATCTTGGAACTAGAAGCACCAGCTTTACAAAACAGCCGCGTTTAGGATGGGGCTGAGGTTTGTCTTGACAATAGCGTGCCTGCTCTGCCTGCCAGAGCCGCAGCACTGATTAGTCTAATATTCCTGGTGGCATTTGCAACACCTGCTCTCGGTGCGGGGAGGCGCAGCGCAGGATTTCGGAGAAGCAGTGGCTCTTCGCGAAGGCTGCAGGGAAAAAGCCTCCAGACCGAGTCTCTTCTGGAGGAGCTAGCAAAGACTGAGGGACAACACTGTGGACGTGACACCCTCCCCGGCATGTATTTGGACACTTACCATTTTGGCTTCAGAGTGCATTGGAAGTCCTGATGGTGAAATGGACCCGCTGCTGTTGATGGGCGGCCCAGGAATACCGGGAATGTTCGGCACCATGGACATCGGCCGAGCCAGCTATCGGGGAGGAAGCAATGCATGGGTTTTGGAAGCCGAGGTGCTTTCACGAGCGTGCTCCGCGAAGTGGCTCTGTAATAATTCCCCGACTGTGCACATTTATAAATCTTGACAAACGTTCAGCATTTAACTACTGCCATCAATTATGCCTGCTGTCACTGAAGGCCAGCAGCCACTCCTTTGGTGGCCACGGTGGCTGTTTCGGAATCACCCAGCCATACCAGCCTAGCACTGAGGGCAGCCCTAAAGCCTCCCTTCTTCCCTTCCCTCCCAGAGGGCTTTTCCCCACCAGAACAGGAGAGCGGATGGAGAGGGAGGGTACGAGATTCCCTCTGGTTCTCTGCCCGGCTCTATTGCAAAGTTGCCGCAACACCAAGGGTAAGTCACAGCATCCCCTCCTAAACACGGAGAGCTTTCTCCCTCACCAAAGAGGGGAAAAAAACCAGAATTTGCGCTTGCTTTTATAAGCCACTCAGGTACGCTGTTGCAAAGCACTACAAACGCTGTTTCAAACGATCAGGAAGGTGCGAAGATGTTTCCGTGCCCACAAGCTATGCCGAGCTGCCTGTGGTCTGCCTACTTTGACGTCAACATTCCTGTTACCTGAGGCAGAAGGTTTTGGCCATTACTCACTCAAAACCCAAAAGACATGCCCAGCAGGACAGACAGGATTCACAGGGGCTGCTTGGTCGGGAGCTGAAGCGCTCGGAAGATGTACAAGCCACCCACCAGGCAAATCTGCTCATGAGTTCTGCACCACAGAAAATTCTCCGTATGCAAAAAGCACAACCCGCAAGGCTGATATTCAGACAGCTCTTCAGCACACTGGCGAGGTTAGGGTGGCTTTCCTGGCCTGCAAAGACGAACATGTTCTCTGCAAGCTCGAATGGTTTCAATTGAGGCACGCTGTTCCAAATGGAAGCAGCTAATCAGGGATCCTACCGTTCCCAGCCCTGGATCAATGGCATGAGCCATCTGTCCAGGCAAGGCTTTGTTTTTTTCCAGACTTATTGCCCTCTAGTGTGATCGACATGTTATTACTACCTTGCCAGAGCTGGGCCCCCTCCTCCTCCTGCTCTTCCAGTCGTATCTTGCACAGAGGGGGAGATATATTTTAATTTTTACAAAATGGAAGTGTATGCGTATATTTGGCAGGGGAAAAACACTGTCCCCTCCTCTGTCACGCAGAGCTGTGTTGGAAGTTTCTCTCACCGATATAACAGAAGGCATCTGTACGGGAGGGCCTGGGAGGACGGGCATGGTCTGTCCGTTTGCAAGCTGCACGACAAGTGGAAGGGAACCTGTGGGAGACCTGGAGAAACAACAAGTCAAGTTCTCATGGATTGTTCCAAGTTTATGCTGTCCCAGCAGCCCCATGAGCTCAAGGGCAGAAGCTCGAATTAATTCTGGTTAGTGGATTTGGGCTCATTTTCCCATTTCTGAATGGCACGTTCTGAATGGGTGGGTGCAAAGCCTAGCTGAGAGTGTGTTAAGGTAACTCAGCCTCCCGCACGCTCGCTGCACGGCAGCCAGCACGTGCCAATGTCACGCCAAGGCGACCCAGGCTGCTGCTCCTCGCTCGGGGCTGGCAGTGATGCTGATGGTCAGCGTTACGATGTGCCCTGCTTAACTCCTGGGCGTACATCGGCTGGCGGGAACACCATGGCTGCTAAAGCCCCGAGACACGATGCCCACCTGAACGGACAGAAAAGCACATCCAGGGGCTGCTGCAACTCCTCCTCGGGGAGATTAAAAGTGCCCTCCTGGGCTGAGCCTGGCACCAGGCAGATGGGGGATCTGGGCAGTGGCTCCTGCCTACCAGTAACTTCTTGGCCTGTGAGCCATGTCTGCTGAACTCCCACGAGAGGGTTTGCAAGGATTTAGCTTTCCATTAACAAGAGCTTCTGACTCTGACTCCAGAGAAAACCTCCTAAATATGGAGTCAATGCAGGGCTGGCTTGTGTCTGCCCAGACAATGGCTCTGGGAGACGGGAACGGCCCCGCTCACTGCAGGCTGGGGGAGGAGGCGATCGCGCCGGAGCCTAATTGTGACAAATTAAAAATACCAAGAACTTTTTCCATTGCAGATCACTTTGCAGCAAAAGGCGGCGTTTCTGCATGTGGTGACAAACAGGCACACACACCCCTGCCTCCGCTTCGGAGCGTCACAAACCTCACCGCGCTCTGGCTCTGACCCTCCGGACTCAGGCTTTCTAGGAGAACAGAGGAAAAGCCAGAGCTGATCTGCTCCAGCCGATGGGGAGAGGAAGGAAACTGTCCCTGCCAGCAAGGGCTGATCTCCTGCTCCTCCTCAGCTCATGACAGCGCAGCAGGGAGCCGAATGGAGGCAGAGACGAGCCGGGAAGAGAAGAGCAGAGCTTCTGGGAGCCTGACTTTGGGGGAGGGAGAAAAAAAATTTGCTGCTGCCTCCTCTGCCGAGCCCAGCGAAGGGGTCAGAGGAGGCTGGGCTGCCTGGGATCCATCCTCGGAGGAAGCTGCGCTGGCATGGAGTAACCGCAGGGTGGGGAGAAGCAGGGGATGCGGGTCAGAGGGGGGAGTTCATTGTGCCAATAACTCAGGCTGGAATTTTTAAGGCTGCCTTGGGAACGCGAACGCTCGACTCTCATTCATTTCTATTGGGCATCCCAAATCCTCCAGGCTGCTTTGAAAATCCCAGCCTAACAAGGCGAGTTACAAGGAGGTCGCAGCCTACCCTCCATCTCTGTCACGCTGACAACCCCACCACATCCGCAGTGGCCCTAACACAGGGACCCTCGTTAAAGCTGCAGCCCAACCTCTCCGTAGAGCATGTTCAACTTTCACGCCCTAGGAGGGATCTACCCCCGTGGGCTGCAAAGGGCACATAAAATCATATTAAAGTCTAGCTTACTCCAGTTCTGATTTTTTCATGCCTCCAAGCACAAGGGGACTCGGTTCCAGACAGCCCCACGAGTCTCCGCCTGTGCGGGGTTACAGAAGGAATATAATGCCCTTTCAAAACCCCAGGACAATCACTTAACCCCTTAATGCCTCAAGACAGGATTTAAAACTTTCCATCAGGAAGTCTGGATTGATGGTGCCTGAGGGTCAAAGCAAAAACGCACACAAAAATATGGACTGACAGCCAAAAAGAACGGCCTGGCTAATGCAAGGAGCCAGCCTCAAACAAGGGTAATTAGAAAGAGGCCAGGACCACAGCAAAAAAGAAGCATCCTGACACCAAAGAATAGAAGTGGGGCTAAATATACGTCTCCTGAGGGCTCATTGTAATGTGTTTCCTGCATCCTTCAGGCTCCTTCCTTTTATGTGCAGGGCCAGAGCTACCTAACAGTGTGGCAGGCTCATAACCGCTGCAGCGAGGGCTCTGGAGCCTCCGATCCAGATTGTTAAAGGGGCAAAAAGGAGCAGGTCATTAGATCTGCTGAAACAAACAGCTCCCGAGGCAGAAGCTGACCATGAAGGAGGCCAGCAGGTTGCAGAAGAGGTTACACTTCAGAGGCAACAGCTGTCTGAGAAAACCCAAAGCCATTAAAGATCCAGACAATTTCCTACCATCGGTTTAGCTGAGCTCTCTCCACCGCATCAGGCTGCAAAAGCAACTTGGGAGTCCCCAGTCAGGCCACGCTCCCATCGTAGACAGCGAGCGTCATGTCAACGTGACTGGGGATTGGGTTTAATTTCTCCCTGCGGTGAGTTTTGCCTCGTTTCGTTACACTACGACAATTAGTTCCTGCTTTCTGCACTTACACCCCATTCTGCTTTTGTAGACAGTGCTGCAACGAGGCCCTTATGCCCAAGCAGCCGCAGCCGGAATTGCGGCACCTCAGTTGTTCTGACAATCAAGGAACTTATTTAGGTACCTAATTACTGCCCAGGAAGCCTGACGGTACGGGAGAAAAACCTCAGCGCATGTGTCCCTCCTCTGTACTTACCCAAGCTGTCTGTTGGAAGGGGGAGCCTGGGTAATGACAGAGGTTGGGGAAGGCAGCGTAGGGTGGAGCGGGTCGTAACCCAAGTGTAGTGGCAGCGAGCCTGGACGCACGATGGTTGGAGTAGGCGTAGAAATGATTACAGGCTTGGAGGTGATCTCCTGAAGAGGATCAACAGACAAAAGGAGACACGCTGTTACTTATTAGCTTCATAATCACCTGGCTGTCTCTTCCTTCTGACGGCTTAAAAGCAATTTAGTGAAAGTTAAGCCACCTTCGCCACAGAAACGGAGGCACAGAGCGGAGCGACTTACCCAAAGCCACACTGATTTGATGTCAGTGCAGGGAACGGGGCACAGAAATTCAGACTCCTGCTGCCTGCAGCAGCCACTGGGCAATAATCCCCCTCTCCAAATTACCGCTCCGGCCCCAGCTAGCGTCTCTAGAGTGGGAAGTTATTCAGATGAGACTGCGTCACCTGCAATAATCTGCTCTGAATCACCAGCCAGGACACGGGGAGCTGGTCTGTCGGAGAAGATGCGTTACTTGTTTGGCACTTTCGCCCTGCCAGAAAAGCATTCCCAGGGTGAACAGCAAGGCTTTCTACGTTAGCCAAATCCATGTGGAGACTTAAAGGCAGCAAACGTGTATTTTACCGAACAAGCTTTTCTCTTTCTTTCTAGAATGAGGGGAACCTCACAAGCCCAAATCAAGCCTTGGTACCCAAATGGAGAAAAAGCTTGTTCTCATCCAGAGAAGGAGAGACCAACACCTCCACAGGGCACCGTCGGGGAGACCTACCTTCTCCTTGTTCTGCGGTGACTGTGGGTTAGACGCAGGGCTGTCCGGTGGGGAAGAGTCCACCTCCACCGGCTCTTCCTCCTTTATCTTGATGTCTGGGGTAGAGGGCAGAGACATGTCCAGGGCTCCGGCACTCTACAGAAAAACCAGCCACGGATTGAAAGGACAATTAGCTCATATTGTTTGTGAAACATTCGGCTGCTCCCAGAGGAAGAGCTACAGCTCTGAGCTCTTGCCAAATTATTATTATTTATTTGTACTGAAGTAGCATCTGGGAGCCCGAGGCGGAGAGCAGTGCCGCGCCGCGCCGGCCCCGTCCAAACAGAGACGGAGGCCTAGGAAAGACGGTCTCTGCCCCAGATGGCACCATTTTGTGGTTTCTCAGTAACACACACACAATTCTTTCCATGGGTTAGGGTTGGTTGGTTTTTTTTTCATAAAAGAGCTCTGCTAAGGAGAACAGGTAACAAAGCCAAATGCCTGCGAGTTACAGAAGGCACTTTCATTCACAGAAGAGCTGTAAAGCATTGTATAAATCAGCCTGAATTATTTTATTACCCGATTATCAAAAGCAAACAAAGAGCCATGCAAGTTATTAAATATCTATGAGCGCCCCATTAAAATAAAACCCAACCATATGCCTGAACCTGGCAACTTGCCACCACCCTGGGTTCCAGCAGTGCCACGTGCCCCATTTTAACCAGTTAATGACTTGCTGGGGACGAGAAAAGGGCAGGGTGACAACAAGGGAGGGGGACAAAACTGAGCAGCCACCTCTCCCCTCCCTAGACCCGGAGGAAGAGAAGACCTGGGAGAAGATGGCGTACGGGAGCACTGGAGGAGCACGCATCGAAGCGAGACTCCAACTGCAGGATGCTGCATTCAATTGGGCTCCAACAGACCTCGCAAATCACCCGGTCCCTCCCTCTGTCCGGGGCAGGAGAAACTCTCCCTAAATCAATCCTGACGGCTGTTTGTCCAGCCTGCTCTCCCTCCCTCCACAATCAATCCCAGCGCTTTCCTTCACTCGCCCGACTGCTGACAGTTTGTCCTAGCATCTAACCTAAACCTCCTCCTTTGCTTGCATTTTAAGTCCTCTCAAGGGAGGGAAAATTGCGGCAAGAGGGTAAATCCGGGCATCTACGGATGCTCTCGATGCTCTCGAGTGGGGTGCGGCTCCAGCGCCTCGCTCTGCACTGATTTACGCAGGAGCTTTGCTTGCGGTAAGTGCAGTAACCATTTACCTGCCCTCTTAAGCAGCGATGTTGCACTGGGAATCACAAAGGAGAAGGGATTAACATGCAGGAAAGTTTCAAACCACTTAAAGTGCCTCCAGGGAAGCTCCTGCTGTGCCTATGTTTTTAATTAACATGCTGGTGTGGAGACCACCCTTGGAACTGGAGGACAAAACACAACAGCAGCAACTGGGCTCAATGCGGCCAAATGCTGAAAGCATCTCAGAAATGCAGCAGGCAGCTCTGGCCAGGTTCGGTGAGTGACAAGCCATCTGGGCCCGGGGACCTCGCCTGTGCAGAGATTTTCTAGGAGGGATAATGCTTTCCCTAAACGCCTGAAACCACCCCAAGCTTCACGCCGCCCCGTTCGCCTGGCTGCTGGCAGAAATATTTAGACTGCAGTCATCCTAAAGCAAAAAAGGAAAACATCGAACAGCCTAAGGATCTTAGCTGCAGCTATTAGGTAGCGCAGCTCAGGAGATGGGTGGTCTTACAAATAAAATGACTGGCTAGACTGTGGGCTGCTCAACCATTTATATGTGAAACCACAAACGAAAAGCTACCTTCTCCCAGCGCTCGGGGTCTGGGCTGCAGAGAACAAAAGGCAGGGAATTCAGAGCATAAAATGCCACGCAGCCCCGACAAGGCCCTGCAGCATACCAATGAGAGAGATCAATTTATGCTTTAAAGAGCCCTGTTATTAGGAGAGTGGGTGAAAGACAGTTTTCAGTTTTAATTCTGAATTCCTCCGTTCCCCATCTCGGTGAAGATTTACGCGGCTGTGCTCCTGCAGTTTATTTCCGAGCAGCGCCGCTGACTGTGAGCGTATGTACATACATATATCAATTTAGTAAATGTATGTGCCAGTCTAAGAGCCCAATACGCATCTGCTGTTCCTCAGATCCTGGAAAGGGGGGGGGAAATGTCCTTAATTAGCTGCTATCTGACGAGATCCCGTTGTCCTTCAGACCCTTGTGCTCCTGAGGTTGGCAGGGGCAGCCTGAATCGATACCGCTTGCATATGAGGGAGCTCTTTGTTAGAAAAAGCCTCGCTCCTCCATGGAGCCCCTCTCTCTATTTGCATGTACCGTGACACCGTTCAAATGCCAAAGGATTTGAAGGCTGAGCTCGGTCCCTTCCCTGCCGATTGCACCTTAAAGGCATCATCGTTAAGGATCTTGATCCCCAAGGAGGCTCTGAGTGCATTTTTGCTCCCATCCTGAACACTTAACAGAGTCCTGCTCTTTTCCTGCATCTCCTTCCCAAGGTGCGAGGTATTTCAGGTACTGCCTTTTTTTTTTTTTTTTTTTCTTTTTTGAAGTGAAAAGCCAAACGAATAATAAACCATTAAAATCCGCTCTCACCGGGCCTTGGATTGCAGGATAGCCAGCCAAAGTCACCCGAGTTAAAAAAATAAAGTCCCATGTAAGCCAGCATATTAAATCTGAGACCACACTTAGTTACCCTACAACATATGCCTTTCATCAGAACAGCACCGTCCCCCCTCCAGCCCCCACAATATGCACCCGGCTCAGTTTTATGGCGACGGTGGCCTTTGCCTCTTGCCTTTTTCTCGTCATCCTCCGCAGCTTTCTTGAACTCGTGCTCAAAGGAGCTGGCCAGTTCATTGAAGAGTCCCACTTCTTCGCAGTTCTTCAAGAACCTAGTTGGGGTCGGAGTCTGATCTGTTTGGGTTGTAACACCAAGCACCGGTTAAAGAGAGGCTAGAGAATTCATTTTAACCACCCTAGTCCTCTCCAGGGACCCCTAGCAAGTCTGGTCTCTGTTTTGTGAAAGTCTGGATGCTCTTCTGCTAAGGTGTGTGTCGTGTTTGCAAAGCAAGTGACAATTCAGAAAGGGGAAAATAATTTCTTGTTGATTTTGTTTCTCTGGTAAACGCTGTTTAAAAAAACCAATCATTGCAGCGAGAGGCATGCAGTGATTTCTGTGAAATCGCTGCCTTTGGGTTGTGTCCTGTCCCTCTCACCCCAGGGTTTTGCTTGTCCTCATCTGAATTGCTGCTGCAAGGAAGGAAAATAGTGGGGTTTGATGTCCCTGAAACAGCAGATCTTAAAAATACAAAGTGATGAGAGGGGAACGGCTCATCGGAGCAGCTCCACTGCTGATGTGAAATAGAGCTGGGCAGAGTCGCTTCCCTCCCTGTGCCGGCTCCGTACATTAATGCGCATCCTAGGACAGACGGCTACGTGGGAGTGCTAATAATTACCACCGCTGTCCAAAGCAATCCCTCTGGGGCCCGTTTTCCACCATATTAACACATTGAGTCATGATCTCTCTGGCCACCACCCAGGCTATAAAGCAGAAAGAAATCTCCCCACTCCCAGCGAGCCTCGTTTTTCTGCGTGACGTTAGGTCAGGAGTCCAGGTACTAGCGGGAGCCCGGCACGAGCACATTACACCGAAAGAATCCATCTGGCAGAAAACTACATAGATTTTTAAGCACAAAGAGGATCCCCGGGATAGTTTAGCCTGACCTCCTGCATAAAACATCGGCTGTTTGGCACGGATGCTCCCCGTTCGAGCGCAGGAGCTGGGCTTGAGCTGAAGTGTCTACAGAAAACATCCCATTTGATTTCAAACCGGCCAGTGGCGGAGAGTCTTCCGTAGCCTTCAGAAAGCGACTCTGGTGATTACTTCGCCTTGCTGTTGCAGAACTACACTTTATTTCCAGCCTGACTTCAAACCCTACCTATTGGTTTTGTTAATAAAGCAAAGGCCTCCTCTGAGCGCACTTTGGTTCCCCCCAAATCTCTCTTCATTAAACCAAGAAACTTTGTCAACTAAAGATCTCAGCAGGAGGCTGTTTTTCCAGTGCTTTAATGGCTCTCAGGGCTCTTTTCGGACCATTCCCCATTTAGCAATGTCCTTCCGAGCCGCGCACGCCAGCCCGGGGCCCAAATCTCCAGCAGAAGTTTTCACAATGCCACAAAGCAAAGCCGTATAACCTCTCTCGTCCTACCCTTCCCCAATTCGTACCTCCAGGAATTGCAGCAGCTCTTCCGCCCACAGCATCACCCCAGAAGTGCACGTTCCCATTTAAATAAGTCTCTCTGCTGCCAGCTATAACCAGCAGAGAGAGAACAATTCTTTACGATTCTCTTTAGCTTAACCACAGAGTTACGACAAGAGATGTACGCTGAATCCTCCTGCTCATTAACACATGGGCTGCTGCCCTGGACTCAGCACAAAGCAAGAGGGAGGGAGAGAACAAGAAAACCCAGAGACAAAATGGTGGCTTAAAGAAAAAAAAAAAAAGGACATTAGGAATGTAGGGCAATAACGCCCTAGATCTCACTGCTCAAAGCCAGCATGCTTTATAGCCCTCGCAAACCCCCCGGCAGCTCTATCTGCCAGCAAGATCTCAGCCAGGGAAAGCTGGTGTTAAATAGGCTGGTCTTGCACTGACCACAGCTAAATAAGTTTGGGGTTTTTTTTGCTTTGTGGCTTACCCCGGAGCAACCCACAGAGCATCAGCCCAGAGGAGCTGGGAGAGGGGGCTAGACCTGCCCTCGCTGCTCTTCCTTGTGCTAAAACTGAAGCGTTTCATCCCACCCACAGTTTTACCGGGGAGAGTTTGTGCACAGGAGGAGTATATACCTCCGGGAGCTGCAAAGAGGAGGACTTTTAATGGTGCATCCTTGTTAGAGCAGGTGGGACTTCAGCTGGAGATTGGACCGTACCCCATTTCTGCTCCCCCATCACCGCCTGGCCAGTTTATACCCTGTGTTTATCAAGCAAAAGCTAACCCTCCCGCTGTGCACCCTGTTTAGAAAGGGGGTGAACTGAAGGAAAAACGACCTTTAGGAATCCGAGGTTTCTTTCAGCCCCTGCCCCAAATTCTTCGCCATCAACTCCCATTAGCCTGATCCCATTTGAAATTAATTCTCCCTCTGGGAGCCTGTTTCGTCTCTGTGAGCCCTCCCCTGGAAGAAGCTTTCTGCCCTTCCAGCAGGGGCTGTGTGAGCTCTCTTACGATCCTACCCACATCTACAATTAACTTGAAGGCTTTAAGAAACCAACTAAATTGTTATTTCCTTCAACATCAAATTTGGGCTGGAGATGAACCTGGGAAAAGGGTGCCAGGCTCCTGCAGCAGACGTTTCGTTTCCCCTTCTGAACTCTCAAGGCTTCAGAAAGCATTTCCTCCTCTCTTCTTGTTCGCAGCAACAGCCTTTTCATCCAGCGGTAACACAAACCTCACGCCCTTTTAAGCAGCCCGAATGAAAGGGGACTGACAAGGCAGGAGAGTGTCTGTAACCGGCAATGATCTGCTGCCAGACAACAATATACATTTTTTTTTTCCCCCCCAATCTTATAAAGGCTGCATTGACCGTGCACTGCCAGAGCGCCTCATTTGGGCTCTGTAAATGCACTCTCGGCAGTAGCCAGTGCACTCGATGGCATTTTAATTTATTAACTGCTAGCCTAAAAGCTCAAGAAAATTGACACCTGGGCTGAGGAGAGGAAGCTGGGTTTGTCAGATTTTGTTCATCGTCCTCAAAGCACATGCAGAAACGTGAAAGACCTTTTGTCCATAAATCTTCCAGTCTTAATAAAAAGGGTGAGAGCTAAAAAAAAAAAAAACCAAAAAAAAAAAACCCCACAAAACCTGATACTACCATAAAAAAAGGAAAAAAAAAAAAGAAACTTGGAAGCCTCTGGCTTTCCTTTCCTCCTGATTAAATGCAGATCACAAGAGCTTTTTATGGGAGGTAGAGACGTTTTTCAGTGCATCTGGTCCCTGGTATTAATCTTGCAGTCATGCTATATTAATGTGCACCGTTTTCAGAGCTGGCCTGGATTGAACGCCACATACCTGCTATGATGACTGAGTCAGTTCGAGCAGGGCCGAATTTCAATGTCATCTCATGCTTATGTTTATGAACTGCCAGGTGGTCCTCGTTTGTAAACCTCTGAAATGAAACAATTTAGAAAATCGTGAATAAATGCATTTTGTGTTTTACGGGTACATCCTGCAGCAGGGTGGGGGAGAAAGCCGCCCGGAGAGCAACTGTAACACAATCGCTGCCGAGCATTAAGCAAAACCAGAGCGGGACAGATTGTTTGAGAAGCGGTGTGTGAACACATTGCTCGAAATGAAAAAGCCATTACATGGGGCTTCTGGGGAACGGGGGACAAATATTTTTAATAATCTATTTTTTTAAGCGGTGGGGCCACGCGGTGGCTGCAACCGATCTAGGAAATGCAAATCTGCCCCGCTCGGCGAGATGCGCCGCTTTATTGCTGGCTAATGGAGGGATGAATTAGATGCTATTAGGGGTCAGGAAACTTTTTTTGGATGGCGTGCGGCAGAGCTGGCACCCGCCTGGCAATTCAGGCCGTGGCTTTATGGAGCAGGACGGAGGCGGCTGCCCGATGTCCCTGCCTGTGGCTCTTTGCGATGGCACGGAGCAGCCTGAAGCATGGCTGCAGTCAAACCTGGGGGGGCGGACGACACACAAGCATTTCACGTGCCGTAAAGACGCTGTCTGAAATTCCACCTGCGGGAGAATCGCAGGATAAAAGCCCAGCCGTGATGGCTTTAGGGATGTGCTGGGTGGGGGGCTCACATCCACCCCGCGAGGCAGGGCTGGGTGCACGGGACCATCGTTGACATCCCAAAAGGGCAGTGTTGCCCGTTGCAGGGCTGCTTGGAACGGCTGCGCCAGCCCCACGCATCGAGCTTGAGGAAAGAGGGGGGGGAGAGGCAGGGACGGGGTTAAAGCAAATAATCATAAAGACCCGAGGATGGATTGCGCCTCTCCTGATAGACTGCGACAAACCCGGAGGCTGAGGGCATTGCACAGGCCGTACTGCAGGATTTTTATGCATCCAGGAGCTGCGCAGCATCGGGCTTGTTGTTTCTAGAAAGAGCTGCTGCTGCAGCAAAGGAGTTCTGCCCTTTTCCCCTTCCTTTTTTCTCTCTCTTTACACCAACCAACAAACAAACCAACCCAAAGCCACCTGTTTCTGCGAATTAGCTCAAGCGTGACACCCCGGGTTGGCTTGCTCTTTCCGATTCTTATTTACGACTCAATTTTTTTATCGAGCAAAGCTGCATTTTCCAGGCTGGAAGCTGCCGCAGCACCTTCCCGGGAGCCGTGTGGTGGGGGGGGGACGTTAGCAGAGGCAAGGGACAGCACTGCCGAGACAACGGGCACATCCGCACGCGTCCCATCGATCTTCCCCTTCGGTGCAATAACAAGTGTATTATGCAAAGAGTCCTTCAAAGACGTTGTATCAGAAGGTGCTTTTGATGATGACTCGTAACTAGGGCTCAAATTAAAAGAAATTAGAGCTGGTGGGTCTTAATACACTTGCAGGGAGAAAACCAAAGGTTTTTGCCCGCGTAACTCTGGACACACACTCCGGCTTTCCCAGCCACTGCTCCCCGATCTGGTCCGTAGCTAAACCTTAAATAAAATTTCTCAATGGTTTTGCTAAAGATACGCATGTTCTCGGTTTCTTTCCTTCCTGCAGCTTCCGAAACCCTCAGCTCTGCTCCAGCCCCAACGTAACTCATTTCCAAACAGCGTTACAAATCTCAGCGACGCCGAAACGCCACCGAACAAAGGAGAAGCGAGCGAACCGCCGCCGTTTTCCGAGGGAGACAAAATTTGCAGCATCGTTTTGCATCGCACCATAAAGCGCTCGTGGAAGGGGGGACCGGGGAGAAAGGGTGGGCACCGACACTTTGTCATATTTCTGGCCCAAAACCACCCTGGCTTTTAACATACTCGGCTGCCAACCCCGCTTGCCCCTTGCGACACGGCGACGAGCCGTTAGCGGAGGAAAATAGGTGGGTTATGGTAAGCGGAGAAAAATAAATCAGTTTTTTTGTGAGGACAGAGGAGCAGCCGGTTTCAGATGAATATTTAGCAGGCAGGCGGCCGCTGCTCCAGCGGCATCTCGAAATATTAAACATGCAGAGCCAGGGAAAAAAAGGAAAAGGAAGAAAATTCCCAATTCTCCGACTCTGTTTTGTACTGGGTAAAGAAATAGGAGATTTTTAGGTCAATAAGGGAAGCAGCAAGAAGACAAAGTAGGGAATGGGGTCACATTTCTCTCCCCCCATGTTCTCCCCCCCAGCCCTGGCTCCACGAGGGGCACGTTTCAGCCCGGCCTCGGTATCTCTGAATTTATTTTAATCTTTCATTTTGTTCCATCACAGGATTTTTTTATTTTTTTTTTTTTACATTTTTTTTTTCCTAGGGCACTTTTCCTGCTTTCGGTGTGCGTTACAGCTCTATTTAACATCTTTATGTGGTCTCACTAGCTTGGGAGCTCTCTCTTTCTCTGCACAGAAATGCTCACAGACACAATATATCTTTCTACATACATTTCCAAACGCCGAAACCTAGAGGCTGAGTCTGGCACTTCAGTTCTAAATCATGTCATTTTACACAGAGAAGAAAGCGGGGGGGGAGAAAGGGGGAAGAGTGGGGTGGGGGGGGAATCGAATGAGTTAAAGCCACAGCACTGGCTTTAATATTTAATCTCCTTCCATCAGCAGCTGACATATAGCAGTGTTATTTCAGCCTGCTATTTTGCAGGTGTCTGAATTAAAAAGAAGATGTAGACTGTAAACTCTTTGGGGCGAGGGACAGGCGCTGGGATAACGCCGCTGCCTCCGCGCTGCAAGTCAGCCCCGAAAGCGGAGGCAACCCTTCACGCTGCAATGGCGAAGGGCTGCGTAAAATAAGAATTTAAACACCGCACGCAGCCCTGATTTCTGCTTTCCTCTCCCCCCATGATGGCCCTATGGCTGCCTTTGGTTCAGGGGACGGAGCACGGATGGCATTTGGGATCTGGGTAAACGCGGGGCTGGGTTTATTTACCCCAGAGACGGTAACAGCTTTTTGGAGAAAACAGATTTGAGGCAGACTAAGGCTGGCCAGTCTGCATTCTTTACTCAACAGGCTGTGACAGCTCGATGAATAAATGTGCTCATTTAAAAATCTTTATTTAATAGGACACAATACTTCCAGCTGGACCAACGCGCCATCTCCATTAGAGCAAGAGCCAGAGCATAAATGCAGTAGGCTGAAGCCTGGACCTTTAGTCAGAAGGAGATTTTTTCCATCGGTTTAATAAGCACAACATGAAAAATAAGGGGAAAAATCAGGGTTCTTCCTTGCTTTTGTAAAGCCTACAACTGCGTTTGATGCAAAAGCAGGGTCAGGCGAGTGCCGAACCCACCACATCCAGCCCTCCGGCCGCGCAGGAGCCCAGGCACTCGCTGGCTCTCCCAGCAGCTCCAGCGCAAAAGCTGCATGGCTATTTTTTAACCTTGACAGTAATTTTCAGAGAACATAAACACCGGCTGCGCACCGAGCCAGTCGCTTGGCCAAAATTCAGTTTTAATATAGACCAAATGTAGGCTGCAACAGCACAAACTGTTCCACGGGCACACGCTTGTAAAAAGGAGACTTTACCTTGCCGAAAGCACAAGCCCTGGTCCCGTCTCACCAGACGTGAAAGGGGTGAGGAGCCAAACCTGTCTCTATCAAGCTCATTACATGGATGAATTAATAAGCTGTCATTAATACAGGGAAGCCGCAACGCTGCTCCAACATTAACTCCAGCACAGCGGTGTGTTATTCTGCCCACGGACACGACGATACTGCCGTGACATGGTTGAAACACCTGGATACCAGGGGAAACAAAAGAAATCAGCACGTCTTGCAACTGCAGTGCCGGAGGTAAACGACTGCACTAAGCACTCCGGTGTGGATAAGCTGAGCTCAAAATCACCGACTTTGAAAGGAGCCACAACAGGTTTCACTTCCAAAGTCCGTCTGGTTGCTGTGATGCCCTACAGCGAGCGATCGCGGTGCAATCAGCCCAGGACGAGGGGGCTGGGGGATGTTCTGGGGTCTGCCTTGCTCACCTGGCACCGCCTCCGGCGAGGGGCACCTACCTCCTTCGTTTGGAGACCTGCCGGCGGGCAGGACACCCACGCGAGCCGGCAGATGCAGCATGCAAAGAGCAAGGCCAACGCCACATGGAGATGCTGGACCTCCCGCACGCATCCCAGCCCACCCAGCATCCAACGCAGCACATCCTCCCCGCGCTTCCCGGCTGTGGCAGACCCGCTGCCTACGCCCCATCCATACATCTCGCCGTGACAGGGCTCAGATGGATTTCTAGCCGCGTGGCAGGCTAGATAGATATTCCCTGTTCACTCGGCACAACTGCAGAGGTAACTAATGCAGGGTCACGGATGCCCCCAAGGGCTGGGTGCCCAAAGGTTAGCTGTTACGGCTGTGAGTGATGTGACCCCACAGTTCTTGCACAGATCTGGGCTCCATCTCACCCATTTCCCATCTGAGCAATGACAACGATAATTCCCTCCCTCGCAGAGAGGCTGTAAGGATTAATTCGCTAATGTGCATAAAGTGCCCCGATACTGGAGTGATTCATAGATTTTAAAGGCCGGGGGGACCATTACAATTATCTGCCCGGGACCACGTGAATCCCCAGATGGGCCCATTTCCATAGGAAAGGAGGTGTCACGAGACGACAAGGAGATAACGCCGCAAAGACTTGTTGGTTTGAAAGAATGCAACAATAGCACGGCCAAGTTGTCTTATTTTTACACTTACGAGAGATGACAGGCAAAGATTTTGGACCTGTTTCCTCTTGGAGGGTTCCCCATAAGGCGGTGCTCACCGAGCCAGGTTTCAGAAGAGCTCGGAGCCCAGTTGCTCCCACTGGAAAGCTCATGGCTATGTTTTCGAAAGCAGCCAAGGCACCGAGTCCGTGCAGCTCGAAGGTGGCCGCAGCAGCTTTGGTTACCGAGCGCTTCTGGAAAGCTGGTTTCAGTGGCAGCATCCTTCCACTAGAGGAGGGAAGAGACAGCACCTCTGCGAGCCTGAACGAGGATAAATGAGAAGAAGAGTGAAGGTTTATGAGAGATCAGCTCAAGAACGAAGGGAAAAAAAACCAACCCCAGATCGTGTATTGCACATATAGGTATTCAAAGAGAGCTCTGCCGCTCCTGCTCGAGCACAAAGCCTTTTACAGGAGGGGGAGCGGCTGCTCGGTGGGCTGCGAGTGCAGCACAGGGTTTATATCGAGAACGCCCCTGAGCCAAGGTCATTTCACCCCAGCCCATGCGGGGGAGAAACTAAAACCTGAAACAGGGGCGAGACATAATCTCCACGGCTGCATCAGCCGGGGGACGTCAGCTCAGCGTCCGCTTCAGGGCTTTGCTTTGTCGCTGCCGCAGCGGGGACGTTTCTTGCGTTGCAGCAGGATGCTTGCCTGCAAAATGTTCGGGCATTAAGTGCCCGGTGCCCTTCCCAGGTTGGAGGCAGCAGGAAAAGCTTCTTTCTACTCACTCAGGTCCTGTGAAAATCAGAAAGGCCACAGCCAGCTCAATCACCTCGGAGAGGAGCAGGCTTGGATGCATTTTGTGCAATGCCCCCCTGCAGCTCCCCCCCCCCGACTAAAACTGCATCAAGATTAAACCTCAAAATGTTATTTTTGGCGCAGGCAACTCCAGGGACGCATGTGGCTATGCCTTTTACTTTAAAAATCCGCTTACATCCTGCCCTGTGATTAATTCACGTTCCTTTCCTTGTTTAAAAAAAAAGAAAGAATAAGAATAATAATCAGAAACTTCAGCCTGTTCACAGGCAGCATTCAGTGCTGGTGTTAGGAAGCCACGACCAAACAGCCAAAAAGCCCTTTAACAAGGACTTTGTTTGGGATGAACATTGTGCAAACCACAAAAATTTGGCTTTTTTTTTTTTTTTTGCTTAGAGAGAACCATCTGCCTTCAGATTTTGTTTTTCTGGGGGATTGTGCATTTTGTTTTTAAGCTAGTTATCACAGAACGGTGCTGCACAGCAGCATCTTCTCTGTGTCATACAATCTGCCCTCTAAATGCAGACGGCTCCACGTCAGGCTTCTCCCATCTCCAGCGAGCCGAGGGAGAGCAGCAGCAAGGTGAAGATGCCAACGCGTGACACAGTGACACAGGACGCTTTGGTTTCCCCGAGATCAGCACCTGGGAGGTGACAGACGAGCTATGTTTTTTGTAAGGCAGCGAGGACCAGGCCGGAGGGAGCAGATTTTTTATGGGCAGTTGGGTATTCGGCTCCTACCAAATCACTGGCAATTAGTGCCGAGATACTCCGCTTGCTCTGCAAACTTCCCTGCAATTTAAACAAAGAGTTAACCAGGTTCTGGAGCCCGTCCCATCGTCCCATCCCGTTCCTCCTTGGCCAGAAGGGCAGAGCATTTAACTCAGAGTAGGTAAATAATTTAATTTACATTTCTATAGCTTCACTTATCCCAGAGGGCTTCTCATACACATGCCCCTCCACTGAAATGCAGGTGTTTCAGCAGGGGGGAAGGCAGCAACCATCTGGCCTACAGCACACCATGTAGCGGTGAGGAGGGAAGCATTCGGCCAAGGACACACGGGGCAAACTCTTTAATAAACTCTGTATTCAACTTTTCTTTTTTTTTTTAATTTTAATAAAGTCTCATATGGTAGACACAGCCTCTCCTTCATCTCCAACGCTACTTAAGTTGAGCATCAGCACATCTGGGTGCAGAGAAAAACAAGTGCCAGCCCTCCGGAGCAGCCAGCACCCGACCTGCTTGGCCAGGAAGGCATTCATCCCAGCTGGATTTAACCTGAGTTAGACACCGGGTGCTTTAGCTATCAAACCCAACTCTCCAGCTACCGAGGAATTTCTCCGCAGCACACCGAAGGACCATGAACCAACCTTCTCTCCTTCTTAAAAAGGGGCATATGTAGAAAAATAGCAGATGGTTGAGGTGGTTTATGGAGCACCTGGGAGGAAAGCAGCTCCTTGTTTTGCCCAAAGTACACCTGGTCCCACAGACAAGGAGCCCTTAGTGCCTCGTAGGCACAGGTCCTCCGGGACGGCCGCTGGAATTACAGCCCAAACCCCGGGATGCAAACCTAAGCTTGGAAGACCAGGCTCCTAAATCTCCAACGGGTCTACACTACGTGAGAGCAGGCAGGATTTTCTAAGACACCGATACCCTCCTCCTCTGCTCGAGTGATGCTCGAGGGGGACGGACACCTCGAGGAGTCAGTCTGCTCCTCCCGAGCTCTCTGTCCGCAGGCATCGGCTGCTCCATCCCACCGGCAGCAGATCTCTGCAGCCAGACGCAGACGAGCGATGCGGGGACCTGCCCGCAGTCGCACAAAGCCTGCGGCACTCGGCTAGAACCTGGAAATGCAATAATTATTTACTTCCACACGGTGGAGCATTTTTAGCCTTGTTTCGATAAAAGTGAAGGTTATTAAAATACATGTATTAATTACCGCTGCCACATAACTTAAGAGGAGAGGCACAGCGGTAATTAACGGAGGTGAGCGAGGGGGTGGAGTTGCAGAGCGTCAGCGACTCCACAGCTTGTGCCTATGGATACGCGCCTGCCCCATGGGAACCCCCAGATAGCTCCAGTGTGGATGTGAATCATTATTACGTCCCCGGCTCGAATCCCAGCAGCACCACAGGTTTTCAGTGTGACCTTGGGCAAGCCATCAATTCTTCCCCTACCTACCAGACAGAGCAAATAAAAAGGGAAAAGGCACCATACTTCACGAGGGCGTTAGGAGAGGAGGAAGCCGACCGCGCATGCAAGTACCAGGAGCCATGTGAGAAGCACTGCAGGAAAAAAAAAAATATTAACAAAGGCAATTACAGCTGTGTTTCCCTAACCGTATTTTAAGTGCGGGCGCTCGGTGATTCATCAGGAGCTCAGCATCTCTTCCCGTCACGAGAGCTGGGGAGTAGAGACCAAGGAAAACGGGCAGAGGCATGGCGGAGGGCAGGGAGCTCAGGCTAAGTGAAATTCCTGCCCTGCCCTACCGCATAGAGCTGCTCGGGCTGAGCAGTTTAGGAAGTTATGTGGCATTGAGGGAGGAAAGGGGTGAATTATGCAGCTGCACTGTTGTGTTATTTGTGGGGCTCTGCCCTCGTGCAGTGCGGAGAAAGAATCGTGAGCCCCTGGTGCTGGTGGTAGAGAAGAAAGGGTAAAAAAAAAGAGAACCCCCCCCCCCCCCCCAAAGACTTCAGATCTACCACAGAAACCCAATCTGGGCTCCTGCCTTCCCCTGCAAGCCTCTGCTGTTTACCAAATGAGTCACCCTTCCTGCCTTGAACACTAGACAGCTCCTGAATGAATAATCCGGGAGCAAAGACTTTCTCGGCAAACAAACAGCATCAGCAGCAAGTCCCGCGCGACGCGTGCATGCGAGAGATAATTTATAGAGTGAGAAGAAAAGAATAACAGGAAACTCCTTCTCTGCATACCCCGAGAAACAAGAATGTATGTGTAAAAATAATTAAATCCGAACTGGAGTCGATTAATTTGTCTACAGGGCTGAGGATTTGTGCTTTGGGAGGCTGCACGGGGATCTTAAAAAGTCTCTGGACGGTGGCCAAGTCTGTCAATACTGCACGGGCGAGGAGAGGCTTTGGCAGCAGGTGCCGGAGCACATGCAGCTCCGGCAGCGCCGTGGTACAAGCCACTCTGGCTTCCCTGCTCCCTGCCAAACCATACATCGCAGCTGAGTGCTCGGCCTCATTGGAAACGCAGCCCTTAAGCCCGGGGTGACAACGGGGAGTCTTGCAGCCTGCATGTCCCTGCACATGGCGGGGACGCTGCAATGCTCCTCCAGCAAGGCAGCGCTATCGGCACCGGGGAGGCGAGCTTAGAAACGTAGGTAACGGGAAACCGAGTGGTTTGAGCCAGCAGAACTGAGCCAAAACCAGGACTTGGATGCCTCCCTTGGACCTGAGATACCCAACGCAGTTGTGTCTCAGCAAGGGTCTGCGGTCGGGTCCTTGAGCAGCAGGACAGCGCTGCAGGGAGCTGCTGTGCCCACACGCGGGATGGTGATATCTCCCTTTCTGTACTTACCCTGGGAAGAGCGTAAGAGAAAGCTGTGCTGGGCAAGCGGGTCTCCAGCAGCAGACTCTGCTCCGGACAGCCGGTCCCTCAACTCCAATCCAACCCCCTTATGGTCATTTCCAAAGCAAATTCTCCGCCGAGGGAGCGGAGGTTAAATTTGGTCTCATCCGAGAGGCTTGGTGTTTGTCCTCTCGGAAGATGCCTTGCACCAGGCTAACACGATCCTCTCTGCTGCACTATTGTTTCAGGGCTACGAGAAAGCCGATCCTAAAAAAAAAGTTAGCTCCAATGGAAAAAAGCACTCATTGTGCCAGTGTGCTGCAGCTTGAAAAAGTCGACGTGACTCAGCCTTGACCTTTGAACAACACTACAATTAGAAAAAGGATGCCATGGTCCCCATTCAGTTTTTTAATGCACTGGAAGGTTGATTTCCTTCAATTCATTTGCAATATTGGGTATGCGCCCACCCATTCATGGTGTGTGAGCCTCTCCCTTACAGGCTTTATTGCCTGAAAAAAGGGGTGTTTTTTGTGGACCTGAGCTAGGACCTCTCCTGGGGAAGCCCCAACAGCAACAGTCTGGAGAGGGCATCATGTTAAATGAAGACAGAATTCAAGTGGCTTAGAGGCTTGGGTTTATTTCTGCTTTAACGTTGGCATTTGCTAGTTAGAGGGAACAAGCTGTAAGCAAGCGTAGACCCACATAACCGGAGGTGCGTGGGCATGACTTAAGTATACTCACACAGTCTAAAAATGGGGAAGGGTAATTATTGAGGGTGGTGGATGGGGTATCATCAAGCGGAGAGGAACAAAACACAGGAGGCGATTTGAGATTTATGGATCCTTGGCCACCTTGAGAAGAGGCTGGGACATTCTGGAAATGAGCCATAGAAATAAGAGGGCTCTGGCCCCCTTCACCTATACCAAGAGGTACGAGTGCTCTGCTCAGCAGAGATGGCTTCGGCCAGCTCCGATTTCCACAGATGTCCCAGTGCAAGATGTGAAATGAGAGACCGAGGAATTCACCAAACCCCTGCAGCGACTCCCATCAGGCCACAGCCAGTCCTGCCCTCGCATCCCTTCCATCCATCTGTACTTACAGAACTCCAAATCTTATCTGAGGGCATGACTTCCCCCCACGACTAACCCATTCTGTAGCTCCCTTCATCTTCTTTATTCCAAGGAGCCTTTAAAGCACAAACAGCTTTCCAGCACCAATCTGACCAACACCACTTATGAAAACCCATCCTTTCTTTGTGCCTCTCCACACCTTTCTCCCGGAGATTTCGTCCAACCTGCAGAGCCCCTTTGCTCTTTTGTCTGCCCCTGCTTTCCAGACACAGACGCAAAACTAAGCCCTGCATTTTATATAGACCATGACTGCCCGTGATAAGTTGTCAGATGTCAGTGCACCACGGTAATTAAGCTTTTAAAAGGAGATAGGCAGCAGCAGAAAAAAAATTCCGGGCATTTGACTATTTTTGCCTCTTGGAAGAGCCACCTGTTTTATCGTAACAGGTAGATTTATGGGCATATTAACGCGGCGCTGCCTCTCCCACCCTGATGAGGTTCTCAGTGACCCTATTCTCTCTCGAGATTTATGATTTCTCAGATAGCAGACTATTGCAGAGGGGTCTAACTCCAAGCTCTTTGCCCGACTCCATCCTGCACACCCAGAGTGCCGGGAGATCTCCCACACCGAGGATCTGGATCCCTTCCCCCCCCCCCAAATCATCTGCAATCATTATGCAACTGCACCGTCTTTCAAAAGGTGCCAAGTTTTCCCCAGCAAGTCAGGTCAGGTTTACAGGGAAGCAAGTCTCCTTGCTCTTCTCACGTTCGTTTCCAAATGCCTCGCAACGCCTGCCATTACAGGAGCTCACGACGGGGAGGTTTCAGCTGTCTACACAACAGGATTACGTTCGAGGAGTGCATTAACACGCTCCCAGCTCTCCGGCGCTTGTCTGTGTACTTAGTGACCCGACAAAATCCCCAGCAAAAGCCTTTCTGCGTCTGAAGCAGACTCCCCAGCTGCAATTCACACCAGCCCAGGGCTCTCGCTCACTTCTAATTGCCTCCTTAGCCACTCCTGGCTAATGCTAAACCCTTTTAACATTACTTCCCACCTGCAGCCCTTAATAAAAATTAAGTGGATAAACTCTTAAGTGCAAGAAAAATCAGACAAGATAGAGCCAAGCATAACGCAAGCAGCTTTCCCATAAGCTTTTCCCCACGTTGTTTGATCTACAGCTCTCCTCCCCAGCCCCGTCTGTGCTCCCAGCCTCGCAAGCAGAGATTACCCCCGCTGAGGTGCCAACTGGGTGATGATTCAGCGATGTAGAAATATACAGCTGCGGTCACCAAAATCGCTTTACTCGCATCCTTAGGGTCTTAACAATTTTTCTGCCTACATTATGGGCTGCAGATAATAAAATTTCACATGCAGTCAAAGCAAAATGCATTTAAATTTTCTTCTAAAGCTTACAAATGTTTGAGGTTTATAGCAAACATCACACGAGCCTCTTAAAAGGGAGACAAGCTAACACAGCAATCACAAATTGTTTTTAATACCTAAAACGTGTGCAGGAAACACCTCCCCCAGCCCCAGAAACAAAAGCTTGGATTAATAGCCCAGCAAGTAGGTGAATTAGCAGATTTTACAAGTGCAGAAGCCAGAATTAAGATGTCGACAGTGATGCTGTGCAATGAAGAGCTCACACCTGTATCTTCAGCACTGCAAGTATCTGCTAACACATCGCACAGTGACTTTGCAGATGTCTGGAGTAGCAGAAGCAGTGGGGAAGGCAGGAGTCTCACAACAAAAAAGCAAAGAAAAGAGCAAGCAAGACACACATGAGCAAGACATCAGTGGAATGATCTCTTTCTTACTTTTAAGTCTAGCTTGGATTGCTTAAAATCTGGTCCTTTGAATATTTATTCTTATAAATGAGCTTTTTTGAGACTGAACCGCTCGTCTCCCTGTCTGAAGCCCATATTAAGGGGGTTAAGCAGATCAACATGACAGGTGATGCTTTGAATTCCTGTCAATTATTCCAGTGTCCATAAAACCCTCCCTGTCTGTCCCCCAAAATAAACCCCGCTTCTCTGCCTAAAAGCGGCAACTGACACAGCTACACAAGATACATTTACCATTCATAAATAACCTGAAGAAGTTAAGAAGCCAAAAATCTTTAACTGCCCCAAAGACAGACTGATTCAACGTTTTGCAAGAACTTCATTTTATGAAATGGTTTAATTTAGCAGGCTTTACTGCTGAGATTAATTTATAGCTTGTTTTGCACTGCTGCAAAACTCTCCCGCCCCATCCCCTATACACACACAATTCTTTATTGTCTAGATGTTTACTCTCAGGGGGAATTTTAGGACTTTAATGTTTTTATTGTTTTAATCCGGCATATAAAAAAATTATTTGAGCAAAACAGCTGGTACAAGTGCTTGGAAAGTGGTGGTGCAGTTTCTCAGCTTGCATCATTAAGCAGGTGTTAAATAAACACGATGCCACGCTCCTCCCGAGATTTACCACGGCAGGAGATTTGCAGGGGATTTTTTAAGAACGGCAGGGATGTTACTGAGCTGACAGCTCAACCTCGCCTGCACGGACCTTTGCTTTTCTGCCAACACACCCAGGACCTGCTTTAGCCTAAATTCCTCCAGACAGTACCACTAACCCAGGGAAGGGGTGAACCGTGGCAAAGAAAAAAATCCCCGCTTGCTACCTTCTGTACACAAAGGGGATTTTTGCAGATTGGCCACGTGCCCTCTTCTTTATGCACAGAGAAGAAAAAGCCCAAAAGGTACTTTTTTTTTTCTCTCCGACACACACACGGTAGTCCTTTGTGCGGCTACAGCATCGCAACCCCCCAGCGGCAGGATAACTCAGTGTTTGCCCAGCAAATCCATCAGCCCTTTACAAATCTCATGTTCCCTCCTGCATCAAAAGAGCTGCTAGAAATAAATGTCTTTATTGTGAGCTTTTACACCTCAACCCAAGAACTGACTCTTTAAGGAAGGTTCTCACGCAAAGCAGCAACCACCGAGGGGAGAGAAGTGTTATCCAAAAACCCCCTAAAGCTTAAAAAAAGCATGATGAGAAATCACTTCTATGAATAGCTCCGCTTTCATTCTCAGATCTCACACGACATCTCTAGAAAGGACCTCGGATATTACGGCTTAAACGGTTTTTTTTTCCCCACCCTGCTTTCCAGCAATGAGATGCTCGGGGGTTTCCTCCCCACCAAGTGCATAAGGACACAGCATCTCCTGCTCGCCTGTGCTCCGGCATCACCGCTACCGCTGCCGCCACGGCCGCATCGATCGCCCGACGCGCTGCTCTGCGCCAGCAGCCGTGCCGGCCCGGCTGCCGCAGAGGGGCGGAGCGGCCTCCGCCATCCAACAATGCCCAGCTCCGTCCCAGAGAGCATCCTTGGGAGAAAAAGAGAAGATTTTAGCTGCCTTTCCAATTACCAAGAGCCGTCTCGAGCTGCCTCCTCGTGTCTTTGCAAAGCTCAGTTGTGTCTTTCTGGGATTAGAGAACTGAACAGGGGAAGTGGGCTCATGAAAAAAAAAAATATCCCCCAGTTATTTAGATACTGAAATAAAACCAGGTCACAGGCTTATTGGTTACTAATAACTCCGAGCAGGGTCTAAGGAGCTGGAGGAAAACATGCCTGTCTTTCTCCTTGGGACCCAAAGCAGCCTCCTCAGCATCGTTTTTGCTGGGGAAGGAGATGGAAGTCCCAGGCAGAGCCCCCCTACTTGTTTTTTTGTCCTTAAGCGACAACTCAGCTGGATTTTATGCAAGAAGTTTACAGAAAATACTGCAAACTCATGCACCTTTTTGAAAATTAAATGTATCCGTGATGGCATGATAACAAGGCCTTTGACAAAGCTACGTGCTGCATCCGCACTTGGAGTATAAGTTATCTGTTCATGCAGTAAAATACCAAGCATTCATAATTTTCTCAGAGATTAGCAGACAGGTAGCAAGTGAGGCTTTGAACAACCACCAAAAAAAAAAAAAACCAAACCACAAAACCTAACAGCCTTGTCTTCAAAAAACTGGTTTTAACATAAGGAAGTATTTTACTGGCCAAGAAAAAAAAACCTCCAGAGCTCAAAAGAGGCAGGAAAAATTCAATACTGAGCATAAGGCAGGCTTTGATTGTACCTTACGATCTCTCACTCGTTTCCTAACCAACCCTCCTCCCTCTAAAGCCTCCAAACCCAGTGCCCTATTCCTCATTTGCTTTACAAGAGATGGCGGCTGCCATACAGCACGGATGAAAAACAGGTTTTGCAGTTCTTGAGATAAGATCACATGAGGTTAAACTCACAAGCCACGGTCAACATGGCAACACTTGCAGGTTTGCATTCGACTGCAAGAGCATGCAGCCACCGGCAGCTTTCTGCTCCTATTAAGCTCAAGACCACAAGCAAGCTTTTAGATCAGTCTAATTTCAAGTTAATAAAAGAGCCTGGCTCAATTTATGGCTTCGTGCTAGCAGCACAACGCAGTTTGCATTTTTGATATAGAGCAAGAGCTTTAGGTAAGGACTGGGCTGAGATTAGTTCGTTCCAAGCAGAAACTCCATGGTTGTGAAATTCCCTTAAATCAAAAAGAGAAGAAACCATTCCCTGCAAGTGCACAGCCATGTTCCTTTGTGGGTATTTTTGCAGCCCTGATCATGTTCCCAAGAAAGGGGAAACCTTCCCTCCTTGTTCCCCCCCGCTGCAGAAAGTGGAAACCATCTGCCATAATCTGGGAGCAACAAGGGGTTGCTCACATGGCTCAGTAAAAAAAAAAAACAACCAAAAAAACCCACAAACCCAAAAACCAAACCAAAAACACCCAGAAATTTAAATCATTAGAAACCTGGCAGCGTCTGAGAAACTCCAGACCTGGTTCCATGGGCTTCGCTGGCCTGCAAGCGCACGACCAACTGGTTCTGCAGGTGCAAGATGTGCACAGGGGCTCTCGCGTGCTCGGCGAGAGGGGAGGCGAGAACGGCAATACCCTCTTTGAAATAGCAAGCCCGGAGTAAAGCGCACACATCAACAGATACCCTGCAAAACCTGCGTCCCCTGGCCCCGTGCAGAGGCCACTTTTCAAGCAGGGGATGCTTTCCTACGTCGATGTCCAGAGTAATGACCGTTGCTGGCTTTCCTTCCTGCTGCCCTCAAGTATATGGCATCAAACAGCCGCAACAAAGGGGGACTGGTAGCCAGGATACATTCATATTCATATAAATATATATGTAGATATGCATATGACTGTTTATATAGGAACATATCCTGGCGTGCGCGCGCTCTCTCCCTCTCTCTATATTTATAGTTGCTGAGTCTGCAAGTCACCCATCGAAAAGCAGATGGCTTAACAGTCCAGCTTTCCCTGGAAATAAGGCTTGACGCCCCGCAGCACTACTCAGCGTCCTTCCTCTGAAACGAGGAAGGTTAAACGAAGTTTTAAGCTGCTCCAAAGAAAACTGTGCTGCTGCCTTCGAGCTCTCAACCCCTGTCTCGCTGGCAGGAGGGGCTCCCTTTGCACGGGAGACCAGAAACGCACCTTCCCCAGCGCCGCGGCTCAGCGGTAGGTGCATTTCTGATGTGATTTGTGACTGGTTGAAGAATCCTTTGGGACAAGAGGTGCTCCAAAAGGGCAATTAGATCCATTACTGGCTATTCTATTGCCACATGAAATAGGTTTACTGGTTGTGTGCCGCCTCATATACTCCGTTTTTATGCCAAAATGAACAAGTATGCTAATGAAGCGATTGGAGAGCGTGCCTGATACGGCAGCAGCGGACGGTGAGCCAATGCTTTGCAGCACAGCTCATCCTCCGATAGCGTTTTCTTTGACGGGACCTGCATTAAAGCTGGCTTCTGCATATTTTAAGGCGTTATTAGGTATTCTGCAGCCTCAGCACAGCATCTCTAAGACGATAGTAGGGAAAACCATACAGCTATTTCTTCAAATCCAGAGGTGCTATTTCTTCATTTTAATGGCTGCAGCAGCCAATATGGCTAAGAAATCCTAACAAGGGCTCGTTCTAGAACAGGCATTCACCGGAACAGAAATGTAAAAGCTATTGCCAAACCTCACTGCATCTCCAGAGCAAGAAGCCAGAGTCACAGCCCAGATGTTTCTGAGAAAATCCCAACTAGAAAGGAACTAACATGAGTTGAAGTTACTTATCTCCTCTACGTACACGTTAAACCAATTCATACTAGTAAGCAATTACTTCACACAAAAAACCCCCACAGATATGTTTCATCAACCAGATCTGAGAGATTTCTAGTGAAATATGCAGCAGAGCCTTATGAAGCACATCCACCGCAGCTTCCAGAGACCTTTTGCCAGTCAAATTCTAGTGTTGCACGCACAGTACACACAGGAGGAGGACACTCAATAGCCTAAAATACATATAACAACAGCTTCTGGACTGTTCTTGCTTCAATGCCTGCCCTTTAAAACAGCCCCCTCCCAGAATGGCCTCAGGGGTGGATGTCCCAGCTTGTGGCTGTCCCTGCATAGGAGGGAAAAGCTGCTCCTACACACCCAGCCCTGCACGCGTGGCTGCAGAAGGGAGAGCAACTCCTGTGGCTCCCACGACGAAGGAGAAGGAGGACAAGCAACAGCGTGTGCACGTACAAGCGTGCTTGTAGCATCGCAGAGTTTCACCTACAAACATTCCCCATTTCCAGGTTGCGTTGCTTTCTGCCTAGTGTTTGTCTTCTGATGAAGACTTTTTAAGAAAAAGCCCTATACAAAACACATCACCCCAACAGGTTAAGGTGAAGATCTCACGGGTCTCTGCCTCCTGCATCCCTGATAACAAAGGCTGTCCTGAGAAGGTATTTGCCAGCAGGGTTAAAGCCAGGAAGCTTATTCACCTGCAAAAGAACAGCAGAGAGCAAGAAAGCCAGCAAGAAAACAGAGAGGACACCATGCAGAAACTGTGACTCTCCCACTGCTAGTTCCACTTTCAAGCCGGCCATACGGCAGTACAGGAACCGAGTGTTGCAACAATCCCTGCATCTGTGGCACTGCAGCAACCATCCAGGGGTTATTTTTAAACAGCAGCATTTCACGGGGGCCGGGGGGGGGAAAGAAAGGCAGCAAAATAGAGGAATTAGCAAGTCCAAGAAAGGGGGTAGGGATGAAAACCAAGCCCCACGCTGGGTGGGGTGTGACAGCTGCACAGCCCCATCCTGCCCCGTGGCACGAAGCCGTAGCCTGGCACCGGTGCTAATAAAAAGGGCATCGGGGAGGACTGCAGTCCGGAGCTGCGACAGCAAGCGCACCCCTCCGGGAGGGGGGCAAAGCCTGCGCAAAGCCCCTGCAAAAGAAAAGCCTTTTCTTTTTCCTGCAAGGACAGCTCACTGAGCTGCCGCTTCCAGATTCATCATGGCCAGACCGGCTGCTCCGTCCACGGCTTTCCAAAGTGCCCTGAAAGGCTGTCAGCATGTGCCGAGAACACCAAAGCAGCCATCACGCGAAAAGCACAACTCCTAATTAATACCTAATCAGCCAGAGGGGATGCAAACCCGTTTTCCTGCAAAGAAAGAACCACCAGCGTTACACGTTATTAAAAGTTGAGTCTTTGGCAGAGCCTTACGCGGCAGTTTCTTCCCAGAGCCGCAGGATTTGTGCAGAGGTCCAGCATGTCCTTTGGCATCCAGGCTCGTATTTAGAAAAGGGGAATTTGGAAAGCTGTCCAGACCCATTTCCATTTGACAGACAAGTGTCTGTGTCAGTTCAGCACTGCACACGTGCTTCAAATGCAAAGCAGAGCTGGCATTCTCAGAACTGGCAATGAATCCCAGCCATAGGAATGATAAAGATTTTAACTTACAGGAAATGCTGCTATTAAATAATATTTAAGTCTTAATTATATTTTAAAACAGCCATTTTATAAAAAAAGAAGTTCTATTATAGTGCTTTTGTAGTTAAAGGTCTGTCAACATTTCCATTTTAAACCTTCATTTCTAGGGGGTTTATAATTTGGTCATAAAAATTCATTCTAGACTGGAACTTGGCATACAGGGGCTCAGCCTAGGAGCAATATTTTTTATTATCCAATTTGGTTTAAATTGGTTTGGCCATTTTTAAGTTATAGGAGTGTAAAAAATAAACGTTTACTGGTTTCAGATGCCTTCTCAAGCTTATTATTATTCAAAATTAGCTTTCTCCTCCCCACCTCCAAAAATACCTTCAGCAAGAGGTGGGAGATATCATTTTACTCTGCTGACAATACATGAGTTGCAATTCAAATTAATTCACTTCTTTTGATGCTAACAACCTAAAGAGTTACTATAACCAACCACTACTTTTACACAGACCCATTACATACTGTAAACGCTTGGAGATTTGTGTAGCATCTGCCATTTTGTGCTTGATGTACAGGTACTGCAGCTGTAAAGGCCTTAATTTGAAATAAATAATTAACTCTGGAAACCTGCATTCCTGTAAAATAATAGAAGACCTTTAACCAAGATGTTTCTCTGCAGAATTTTATTTCAGCTGTGGCAGCTCCAAATAAAAAGCTGCAGATGTGAAGCAAGCAGGCATATACAGCTAGGAATTCCTCGCCACAGTGCTTCAGACATTTCCTTCAATTTAAAAAACAGAAAAGAAACTCTAGTTTATGGCTCAGCTCTTCAAATCACTTGGGTGCAGTAGGGACACAACATAGACGTGACTTTGCATGCTAACTACAGGCAAGGGGTATCTGTGCCCAAGCATAACAAAAAGCTCGGAGAAGGATTTTATTCTCACTCCATCATTAACATCCACAATTTTTCATTTTAATATTTGGCTGGTACAGGGGGGCATCGGCCGCAGCTCGACCCCAGTGGGGAGCAATCCTTTTGGGCACGCAGGGGAAGTCTTTGTACCGCCTGGGGCCACCTGCAAGGGCTTGCAGGCAGATGGGAACTGCTTCCCGTGTGATCCAGGCTTTTGCTTGGGTCCCCCAGTGACACGTGGCATCCAGCCCCACAGCATCACCGTGTCCCTGGAGCCGAGACCTGATGTCAATCATGCCACGTAACCCTGGAAGGGGCAGTTGCAAGTCCTGCTCGTGGCTTGCCACTCTCACCAGCCCTATCCAGCCTTGGCGACTGGCATTATCCACCCTGCTCCACAGAAGCCATTCTCCCGATTAATAAGGCTCAGATTTCCAAAGACATAACGGCTCCTACCTCATTAAATCAGTGGGTGTTAGGAGCCTGAATTCTTTAGGAAAAACACCCTGTGCCTGTGTCCAAGTCCAGTCCCACTCAGTTCCCGTGCCAGGACAGTAACAATTTCTACTGGAGGACAGGGTGTCATAACTCTACTTAATAACCATTCAAATTCCTGTTTGCTCTAACAGCAGGTAGCCAATTGGGCTGAAGTTTCTCAAAGATTCAATTTTAACTCTCTGAATTTCTTAGGCAGCTTGTCTGGCTTCCCTTCATAAGCTTCAGGAACAAAGTCTCAAGAGGCAGACCCTAAGGAGGCTGTTAAATCAACACACAAGTATTTCTTTCTGTACATGCTCATATTCAAACCAAACACATTCGTGTCCTGCGCATGCGTGGTCCTAGCCAGGGCTGGCAGCAAGCTCCAGCAGGGCTGAGACATCCCTTTGGATTTTCTCATATGAGTAAAGATGGCTCCTGGCAGCTTCGAGACAGGGAATATTTTCTTACCTTTTGCTTTAGCCCGTAACTGGAAGGACAGAGGGATGGGAACAAAGCAAACCTTTGAAATTACAGCAAGAGAAAGATGCTTTGTTGTAAAGCAAATGGGCACGAGCACTTTCTTCCTCTCACCTCTGGGCTGCTCTGCACACCTACCTACTTGCTTCACTATATTATTCTGCCTCTTTTAATCACAATAGCTTGCCTTGAACGATCTGCTTCCACTGAGGACGTTCAGCCACTCACAGACCTGCAGAAACAGGGACAACACTCATTCCTCGTACTGGTGGAGCTGGTCTCTACCTGAAACTGGGATGAAGATATACGGGTACAAATCACAGCACAGGCTGCCGCCAGCGATAACTCCATGGCTGGAAATCCCACGGCAAACCTCCGAGCAGCCAAGGCACTGTGCACATCCTGGGCCACTTGAAAGTTTGAACCGTGACAAGGAGAGCTTGCCGCTTCTTGGAAAGAGAAGAAGGCCATTTTTTCCTCTCTACGCCAGGACTCATATAAAAGGAATAATCTATATTCGTTTGGATTATACAAGCTACAAAACACACCTTAGCTTCAGTTCCACATTTAACCAATCGCAGAAGCCATTTGTTGCCTCGTATATTACAAAGCAATAGAGATTTAAGGGATAATGGTCATGGCGGCAGAGTATACAAAGCAATAAACTGCTTTTGAGGTTGGTTAAATGCCAAGTGATGCTGAGGCCTCAATGCCATAAACATTATTTCTATTATATGACAAGATAAGAGGATACAATAAACCACAAAGAAGAAAAATCATTTTCTGGCCTCGTGAAAGTTCTGGGCTTCGCGTTTCTCGGACACTGCATGAGCATCACCTCAGTGGCATGGGTTTAAGGGGAATAAACTGTTAAATTAAGGGTGGGTTTAAAAAGCAAACGATTGTTTGAGGAAATGGCCTGTATAACTGTAGCGCTGGAATTAGGACCTGAGTGATGATTTGTGTCACTTATAAAAAGTGAAATGGTGTGGAGTGGGGGGGCAGAGGCTAGGGAAAGTCTTGGTCCCAGTAGAATATATTCAGTATTATGGCCCCTCCATTAGTTTGGGCAACAGGAGTGGACAAAACAGTTTTATTAATAAAGATGTTCCTCTGTTATGACACTTCATAAAGCCTCAAGCATCCAGCGCTCCCGAAGCCTTCAGGAGAGGAGCAGAAGAGGCACGACTGTCGGAGAAGCACGTCTATCCACCAACCCACATTTCACGCTGCCAGCTTGCCTGCCCAAATCAGCCATCAGGCACCCTGCGAAGGGTTTAATACAGTTTTATAAGGGAGGATATAGAGCCAGACATTGAGCGATTCCCTCTGCCACCACTGGCTCACGGTAATGAAGCAGCACCAGAGCATCCGAAGCCCCCGCCTTCCTTCCAGACCTTTGCTCTAGATGCCTTAGACAGGATGGCTGAAGTTTTAATTACCTTGTGTTAATGAGTCAGAGCTGCCTCATTATACAGACTTAGTTAATGGTAACGCTAAAGTTTACAGCTAACACTTGGTTGCGCTAAGGCTGCCTTTCATCACTCAGTATGTTTTAAATAGGATTAGAAGATTTTAATAATGATTAGCAGCGCACACCACCCCCAGATTAGTTTCACTTAACAGATTCAATGAAAGCCTTACTTGAGGCATAGCTCTAGGTCTTCTGCAGACATTTCGGAGGCAGGGGCCTGCCTCTACCTCCCTCCTCACCCTCAGGCAGTGGCACGGGGAGGGGGGCCCACGTCCCTGCTGGAAAATAGCTCTTCTCCCTCTATGCAGAGAGAGCAGGGGGAAGGGGGTCAGGGAAAAATGTGTCACCTGTCCTCTTAGAGAAGAAACCAGATCAATGACCTTGAGAAGAATCTTTTTTAAAAGCCGTATATGCGGCACATTTAGAAGTCAGCTGTGTCACAGCAGACTCACTGTTGGGAAGTGATCGCGTACAGAATCCAAAAATAACAACCATTAAAGACCTAGCAACCAAAACATGTTTACATACCCACTGAAAGCCCACTAGCTGTGATGATATGGGGGGTACAGCAAGATCTGCTCATCTATTTTCGGTGGCCATTCCCTCTTCCCCCTCCTCACTTCCCTGAAAAGTTAGCTTTACAGCCATTTTCTACATAGAAACAGTGAAGGAAAAGGAGGAAAAAAGGGCATACAGCATAAAAGACGGGGCTGGTACCAGCTACAGAGGGAAAGAAGCAGCTAATGGTTCAAAGAAATTACACCAGGAGGCAAAAGAATTTTTTTTTCCTTTAAACTAAGGGGGGGAAATCACCACTGGCTTCACAGTAATTGTCTCCAGTCCCCTGTTCAAATTAGTTTGGCTCTGCTCTCCCTTCTCCTTCTCCCGTGACCTCCCATGCTACTGCACGTCTCAACACAGCATTTGCAAGAGGCAGATCACTAATTTTAGTGAGCGGAAAAGGACTGGGTGATTTGTCCCCAAGCCCGCTGCCCCAGCTGATAGCGAAATCCAGAAGCCCATCCCAATTTACTCAGGACCAAAGCAGCCTGTTCCCGCAGGAGCAGCCCACCAAAACCAGAGTGCACCCCTCAAACAGGGGAATACCCAAAAGAGCAGGAATCTGCAGGGATAAAGACACACCAATGGATCGGGCACGGGCTCAAAGGTTTAGAAATGAGAGAAAAGAATGGAGATGCTGGAGCCACCGTGGTGAAAGGACCCAGTGAGCCAGGCATTATCCCAAAAGTGTTGACGCTGATAACCAAAGAGGCTCAACAGCCACCGACACCCTCCCATTCAAATGGCTTTTTTTCCTAAGCAAAATGCACCCAAAGGTCTTAAAGAATCAGAAAATAAGGCTGAATCCTGCAAGGAAGTCTCCCTCTCAGTGTCGCCCCCAGTCTGGCTTGGTTTTGAGCTGGGAAAAAGCTTCCCATGCTGCAAGCAATAATGCAGCACTGCTGGGGCGTGCATCTGTGTGCCTGGGTGAAAAAAGTCAGATTACCTTCCAGAAAGCTCAAAACTCTGGATCATACAGACTCTGACGGGAGCCGTAGGCACTCAGCACCTGTGGGAAGGTCAGGATATTTCTGTAGCAGATCAGACAGAGCTGAGTGCGTCCCCTGTGTTTGAAGACAAGGGTCTCGATCTTTAGGAATGAGGGAATGAACTGAGATGGGTGCGGTCCCCTCTGACCCTTGTTAAGGTGTCACTTTAACATGAGTCCACAGGAAGAAGCCATTTCTGATGGGATGATCCACAGCGGCTCGTCAAGGGTCAGGGTTTAATGCCAAAAGGCAGCACAAGCTGCTGGGGAAACAATGCAGCACGTGCTTCAGAGGTTGAGCCCTGCAGACAGCTGCTGGCCACCATCAGCCCCCCAACTTCAAATTCGGATTTATTTTTAATAATAAATTCAAAGCCACCAATTGCACTGCCCCGTCCAGCTCATCGCAACGATCCAATTTTACTCCACTTGTCCCAAAAAGCACAGCTCACCGAACATTCATTTTAGCTGATGATCTTTCCACGACGGTCTGTACGACTCTTGGGTACCACTGCGCTTCTACAGCAGTACTGCTGCGCGTTAGTGGTGAGCAGGATTTGTAAAGGCTCTTAAAAAACCTTCAACATGAAGCTGATGTACAGAATAGAGGACAGAAAATGCACGTAAGACACTAGGACTTACACGGCGAGGCTCGGAGATCCATGTATTTAGTTAGACCAAAGGACTGTTAGGGGATGACTTGATCAGTCAGCAAACACCTACAGACATCGGAAATTTGATAGGAAGGATCTTCTGTCTAACAAACAAAAATTAATAAGATCCACAGCCTGGAAGCTGCAGCTGAACACGTTTAGACTGGAAATAAGGCATAATTTTTCCTTACCAGCGAGAGCAATTAACTATTAGAACAACTTAACCAAGGGCTGTGGTGAATTTTCCATCACTGGAAATATTTTAAATCAAGCTTGGATCATCATTATTTAATACATGCTCTGGTTTGAACAGGTATTGAAGGACGTTCTAGGAAACTGTGCACGAGGTCAGGTTAGATCACAATGAATCATATCGGTATGAATTACCCGGATTCTAACATTTCAATATTAACATGAAGAATTGTCAGAATTACCCATAAGCAGCAGTCTGGAACAGCGAAAGGAGGAAGCAACCACCTTTATATGTCATTTGTGGGAGATTGTGGGAGATTAAATTTAAATACATTGTTGTTTGCCTTAATTGCTTGTTTGAATCCGATTTTAAGGTTGTATGATTGAAGTCCTCACATCATTAAGTGCTCAAATACAGCTAATACATTTTATAAATGACTTGCACAATTTCACAGGCAAAGAAGTTCAAGATAAAAAGCAGCCTACAAAGAAAAAAAAAAAAGAGGACGATCACCTGCAACTGGATAGAAAATGCTTCAGATGAGACTAGTGCTAAAGTGATCAAAAAGCTGAGAAGTCCTAACCATGTATTTTTAAAGACCCCCAGTCCCCAAGAGTTACCAGATGAGATTTTTGACCCATTTCTGCACTATAAAAATGAATGCGTCACAGAATTCACATGTGGTCTCAAAGGATGTGCCCTGGGGACGCAGAATTATCTTTAATTTCAATTGAGAGACCCACAAGAGGCATTAAGATAGTAAATACACTGAAGAACTGGGGGGGGACACACACGACAGGGGGAGTACCCTGGGACCGGTTAGAGCTCCCAAACGTGTCACGGCCATAATAGTTTGGCAACCCGACATCCAACAGTTGCAGCCAGGAAAACAAAGTGTGCGTGCATCACTTAATATCTAATTAAAAGCCACAATTCCCCCCGCCTTCCTTCCCCTGCAAAAAGCATCTTAGCATTTTGAGGTTCAAACACTTCAGAACAGACAAACCCAATTCTCCCTGGACTCTGCACAGGGCTGTACTTCCGCAGAAGCCCCAGTTTCTAATGGCTCCCATTAAAATAGCCCCAGCAGTAATTTCACAATCCCCCTGTTCCTCCCATTAATACGGCGTGTGAGCCGCCAAGACGCTGCACCACCGAGCGCTGGAGAGACCCTATGGAGAGACCCTAAACTCAGCTGCGGGAAAGCATTAGCTTCATTGCAAAACTAAGCAAAACACAATGGAAAGGTGCCTTCCCAGGCAGGGGAGCCTACGAGAAAGGTCGTATGACTGAAAAGAAAGGGGATGTGACTCATTCAAAGCAATAATCGTATGCCCTAGGAAAGCGAGCAAAAGTTTTACAAGGCCGTAGCCAACTCTAGCATGCTGTCCATGGAGGAAAAATTCACAATGGGTCTTTTTTTTTTTGGAAGCCCAAAATAGACTACGGCAGTTTGAGGTTCACATAACACAAACCATCAACTGCCACATTCTCAGCTGCTTTACCGAATATGCTATAGCAGCTAACTCATCCCGACAGAGAACGAATATCTGTCCTTTGGTTAAATAGCCTTGAAAGAAGATGAGCAATGTTATCAGAAAACATTAACAGGAGATCAGCATGTTTTCTCTGGGCTGTGTGGGTCTCATGGAAAACACCAGCAGAATAACAATACGCCACAAAGCAAGGCAGATTTCATTACTTTGGAGTGCCTGCACTTGCTCATAACCTGGATTTACACACTGCAAATCCTCTGATCTGATTACCTCCAGTGATCACGTAAAACACCGGCTTTAAACTCTTTGCCTCAGTGATAAAACAGCCACTTTGATTCACAACGACACATTCACAATAAAGTATACTGTAAACGTACCTGTCCACAGCCGGGGGCATTGCACACAAACGGCCTGTCGTCTCCCATATTTCATGCAGCTGAGCTAAGCTGAGGAGAAAGGAGAGAAGAGGAAATTGTTAAATAAGCTAAAAAAATTAAAAATATCAAGAGCAGAAGCTGCCCTTTACTGGGCTGTAATTAATCAACACCGCGCTCACAGGGAAGGAGGATCTCTTTGTGCCCTAGACAGAATCAGGGAAGAGAAATTAATCCAACCCAAGCTTAAATAAGACTTTGGAGGGTCCAGTCGATTTTTCACGTATGAGGAGAAAGCGCTGCATCGCAGCTAGAAGGGCTCATTGGGAACCGTGACAGGGAGACAGTGCGGGCCAGTGGGTAGGAAAGGAGAAGTTTTCCACGCCTGGGCTCCCACCAAGGCCTACCACCTAGTCTCTGAAGGGCCAAGGGGCTTTCTGCATCTCAGCATCGCCACCTGCAAGACGGGGACAACGCTCACCTCTCGCAAAGGACCGCCTGGCACAGCAAAGACATATGAAACATCCCCCAGACGGAGGGTGTCGAGAAAGGGCACAGCCTGCTTCACCCTCCCTTAGTATTTACAGTAGAAAGCACAGATACATAAGCAAAGACAGTGACAATCTACAGGAGAAAAAAAAAAAGTGCAAGCAAGAAGCGATCAAATAAATCCAAGTCCTCTCTATGTAGAAGTTATATCTTCAATGGGAGAGAACTAAAATTTGTCATTTAATTAATTAAGGGATTATAGGAGTGGTGCTCCGTTTTACAAGGCAATAATCTGGCTCCCTAGTGGGTAAACTACAAGGCTGATGGCAGGGGTAGTTTATCACAGATTATAGCCAAGGATAACAAAACACTCAGTCCTATTACGCTACAAGTGAAGCTATTCTTATTAATAAAAAATAAGAGTAAATAAAGTAACCCCCACCACCTCAAATTCAAGAAATAATGGTTCCCTCCCCCCACTGATATTTTTATAGCAGGATTTTAAAAAGCTATAATAAAGCAAATGCTATCTCTTCAGGGGGTTTACTGTGCGAACATGTTCTGGCTGTTCATGTTGCTTCCAGCATCTCTTACTCCAAGTTTGGCACTTGGCTTCAGCGACGCATGTCAGCTTGCTACAGCCAAGAGCAGAAATGAAACCAGAACGCGGCCAAAACACATTTGTGAAGACACAGGCTCTTTTAGTTAGCTTTTTGCATTTCTAACCATTAATACACGCACGCACACACACACTGAGCAGCAGCGAGAGGGTGGGGAGACTTGTTATTTTTAGGAGCTATATGAGAAAGTGCTCCAAGAATGCAACTTAGCAGCAGAGGGTGAATGCATGTCCTACAGCAAACAGTCCCCTTTTGCTTTTCCTGAAAAGACACAGAAATCAATTATTGTTTAATATGAAAAAAAGATTATTTTTCTACTACCATGTGCTAGGGCAGCATGCTGCTAAAATGGGTGGCTACAAGAGGTGGAATTCCCCTCCTCGAACGCTGGCTCAGCCACAGCGCACAACGGCAACAACCAAAAGCTATGAGAAAGTAGCTGCCAGTTCTTCTCCCACAAAAAGGGGAGCGACGTCCACAACACTAGACTATGTTTGGATTTATTAAGCAAAACTCCAGGGCCTATGCAAACACGAACTCACAAAGGATAAATAGCCCTCTCACAAATGGAACGGGCGAGCAGCCAAAACGCTCCCTAGCATAGGACAAGCCTAATAATAAAGGCAATATAAAGATGGCCAGGAACATCCACCCACCACAGCAGCCCCCCAGAAAAGCCCACAGAAGTGAAACAGGGCTGGCAGAACTGGAGGGTGGTGCGGTAGGAGACGACAGCAGCTCTGTATCAGAAGATGAAACCCTGGCGAAGGCTAGTCTCGAGGTGACATGGGTGCAGATGACAGCAAGATGAGGCTGCGAGAGGATATGTTAAAAAGATAGGACTCTTCGTACCATCCTTCTGAACTTCCACCAAAGCTCCAAACTGGGAACACAAGAAACCAAAACACTGACCCATTGCTCCTGCCTGCTAAACAAACGGGGATCTCGCCTTCATCTCTCCACAACCAACTGATCCTCCTCCAAGAGGAATCTCCTTCGGGCCCTGAAGCAGCTGACTTACACGCATCGGCTGCATCCTACCAGTGGACATATGAGCTGCTGTCACGACCCGCTCTGAAGGCGCAGAGAAGCCCAGGCTTCCTCAGGAAGTTTTAATGTGCAAAAGTAGTCTCTAGCAAGGAGGGATGAAGAGGTCAAACCTTCTTGTAATACCGAACCACTGCTCAGATCAGCTCCCTGACACTGCCAAGAAGAGAAGCACAAAACTGATTAAACACTTTTTATCACCTGCACTTGAGGTCCAAAAATATTGCACCTAAACCTTCCAGTTAGCTGCACAAAAAGCTACAGCTCTGAATGAGTCAAGACACAGGGCTTAGTCCTTCATCACCCACTCCTAGCAGAGGGCTGCCCAATTACTACTCTTTCTGTAAGAAAATAAGAGAAATCAGACCAGACACAAAGGAAACATCAACTCAGTAACTACTAGAGTTATTTTACCACCACCTTTGCAGTATAGCGGCCGGTAAGACTATGATATCAGGACACAGACCAAATAAAAGTCAACAATTGCTGTCTTGGGCAGCCTGGACCTTGGTTTTTCCCCTCCCAACAGCCTTACTTTGCCCCCATCTTCCTTGCCCATAAGAGACCAGGATCTGTCCCACAGCTCTTAGCGTAGCCAAGGCTCCCAGGAACTGCAGTCCGTGTTGTCTATCAAGCTGAACGTAGATGCAAGAGTCACTAGTTCCAGATTTCTTAATCCCTATTTAGACAATGATTTGTGCATGCTTTGACAAGTTGGTTACCAGCCTACAAAGCGAGGGGCACAAGTTTGCACTCGTGGGTGCTCATGGGTTTGTGTTTGAAGGGCACTTTGATGATGTAAATAGCACCAGGAATGACCATACTTAGAGCTGGCAAGCTAAGCGCGTGGCCATGTGAGAGCCCGAAAGCTCCTCTAGAGTCCTCACAGCCAGGTACACTGGTGAGCTGGTCTACAAAGCGAGCCTGGGGCATCAGTTTTTACAGTCTGTTCTCAAACTAACCACAAAAATCCAAAGTCCTCTGCCAGTCCAGCACCGCATTCGGCAACTGTCAAGTCATTAAGCAGCTCCAAGTTAAGAGCTATGGTACTGAGACAGCAGCAAAGTCACAAAACTTTAAAGGACAGTTGTAATGCCCCTTGCTGTCAAAGTCAGGCTGGTGCTGGAAGTGTCTGAAGACTGTTTAAATCACCCCCGTACATTTAAACTCGGTTGTGTGGGATGAGGTTGGGGATGTGTTTATTTCATCAACAAACAAATCTTATTGTTAAACATGCAGCATAATTGTTATGGAGGGTGACTGCTGTATTTCACAGGGCAGCCAACCCTATGCTTTTTTAATTAACACAGGTCAGAGATCTGTCCTTACCGCTGTCACTTAAGCAGCTTGCTGCCTTCGCCAATATGAAGAACTTCAGGGTCTCTCTACCTCGTATTTAGGCTTCCGATGCATATAAAAGCTATTTAAGAAATTAAAGAAATGGATCAGCTGTCACTCCCGGGACTTTGATAACACTAACTGAAACAGAGAGCAGGAAAACAAAACAAAAACCCAATGGCATTTCAGGCTGCCTGCCAGCTACTTCTGATAGTGTAACAAGCAGCTCTATTAAAAAAAATCGGGACCAACACACTTCAAAAACCTCAGTTTACTTGATCTTGCAAAGTGTCAGGAGGATTCACTCATTCTTTAAAGAAAGATTTAGCTGCTCGTTCACTACAGAATATGACTGGTATGTACATACATGTGCTCAGATTTATATCACATTTAGTCAGGATAAATTGCTTCAATAAATTCTATTCTTAAGAACAGGCAGAATAAGCAGATGATTGGATACTGGGAACACATTCTCATTCCTCTTCCTGCAGCCATGGGACAGTATTTCACTGTTTTGATGATTTTTAGCATGTTGGAAACAGCAAGGGGAAGCGAAGAAATGCAGACAGATTACTGAAGCGTGCTTCAAAGTTCTGTCAGCACAGACCTGACAAGCAGCTGCCGCCTCACGGAAAACAGAAAAGACATTTTCAACCAAAATAGACTGTGCTCCCCAAGCCTGTATGTGTTTTTCTCTCTCTCTTGCCTTATTAACTCATGCAAATAACCTATAGGCTGTCTGTAAAAAGAAGTAAACCCAAAGCCACACTTGGCAGAAGTCTCGAGCGTGTGTTGTGCTGATAATCAGGCACCCCTTGGAGTTTGCACAGGGTATTTAAGAGTACAAATTTCCTGAAGACTAGCTCGTATAGAGCAGCACTCTCAATGGGAGCAACTCCTCTGGAGCATGCACAGCAGGCAGGAAACAGAATAAACATGAGCTTTGCATCCAAGAGCGCATCTGCTCTGTAGTGGATCTCATTCCCTCCTTCAACCACAACTTTAACTCCTCACCAAAGCAACTGCAGCATCGCAAGGGGATGTTTGCAAAGCCGGACAAGCGTAGCCAGGACAACAGCCACACTTCACCATTTCTCCAGCACTGCTTATCCATGGGTGTCAGCACTGACAGAGCAATGACGACTTTTTCCTGAAGTTAATCTCGTTCCCGATTTGTTGGGGACATCGCCTCTTCCTACTTCTGGCATGCAGATAAATGTGAAATATTATGTGGAGCGGTTCAGTGCATGCCAGGATGCTGAGCTGACATCGAGCTGGCACGGGAGGCACATGTTGTGATAGCATCCGAGAGACGAGGGGCTCTTCTGTGAACAAAGCGAGGCAGAGCCCCAGAGCAACGTTCACCCAAGTCCTATTCCCAGCTCCGTCACTGCCTTGTGCTGTGATCTTGGGCAACCCACTTACGATTGCTTTGCAGCTAGAGAAAAACGAACCCTCTAGAGATTAAATGCACACCCACATAGGCTCCACTTATTCAATTGCTGCGTGAATTGCATTTGTAGGGTATGAAGGTATTTAAAGTTTTGATTCCACAAGGAACTCGTGCGCGAAGCCTTCTGTTAATTCAGGTCCTTAGCTGGGAGGGATCGCATGCGTTTTTAAAGGAAAAAGTAATCAAGTCACAGGTGATGCATAATAAAGTTAAGTATTTTGCTGTGTGTGCTATGAGGCAGCATGTTTTAAATGTGCATTAACAAGAGCGCATTTTGGGCAGCCTGAGGCCTTACTGATAGCAGAGGGCTTTATTAAGCTCAGAAGAACTACAAGACTTTGTTTTGGAGATGATTATTGGTCTGATGAAGAAAGAATTGGAGACAATCTACTTTACTTTGAGGCTTTGGAAAATCTGAGTCAAGAGTGTGAACGTGGTGGTGCAGACGCCACATCAATTTTGTGTGCAATACACCAAGAATGCTGCAGATTGCTTAATAAATAATTCAGTCAGCAGACCCACCTGAAACTTGCTGGAAGAATTCCCTTGTGAAGAGTCAAGAGAATTAAAAAAGAAAACCCTCAAACAAATCAAAATATCAAATTAGCACCTGCAGAACTCAAACCATAGAAAATCCCCTTAGAACCATAGAGGCTCATAAATGAAAAATCTATCACAGGCTGAACCTGGGCACAAGAGCTTGCTCTCAGTGATGAAGAAGGTGGCAATTTGCCCCTATAATGGACGTTAGGAGACCTATAGGCTTGGGTACAGCTGCACTGAAGAGGAGACTACTTACCACTTTTGAACTCTTTTGTCCTCTCAAAGTTTAAACCTAACAGAAGAAGGTCTTCTCCGCGTTTCAGAATATATACCTATTACCTTAGATCAAATATATTTAGAACTATGTTTTAACTAACCTGTTTGCAATGCCTGGTGTAGACAGGATCAACTGCAATCCAAGGTAGCTGTGAGGATCCCTAATCTAGGCAAGCCCCTGCAAAGGGAAGGCAGACAGATGGAAGTGAAGAGTTTTGCCGGCAGCACCAGTGCCAGCACGGGAAGAGATTACATGCTGCGATGTTCGCTGTGCCTCCTTCTACACAATGGAAAGAGAAGGGTCTTCCCAAAGAGCTGTGTAAGGCCACAGTCGGAGCTGGATAAGCCTTTGCCAATTTTGTGATGACAAAGCATATCGTGACTTGGAGGAGATGCACAAACCTCCCACTATCACCATTTTAGGGACGTAAAACTCCACATGCTTTTCAAATGGGTGCTCTGGAAGTTGCTTTGCTACTATTCTGCCCTATGACTCTTCACAGAAGAGTCATTTGCCAGGAAGCAAGAGAGTGCAGATAGGACAAGGAGTAATGGTTTTAAACTAAAAGAGAGGAGATTTAGGCTAGATAGAAGGAAGAAGTTATTTACAACGAGGGTGGCGAAACACTGGCATGGGTTGCCCAGAGAGGGGGTGGATGCCCCATCCCTGGAAACATTCAATGCCAGGTTGGATGGGGCTCGGAGCAACCTGATCTGGTTGAAGCTGTCCCTGCTCATGGCAGGGGGGTTGGACTGGATGAGCTCTAAAGGTCCCTTCCAACCCAAACCATTCTCTGATTCTAGGATTCTTAATGAGTTGCTGGGATTGGGAAGCAGGAAGGGGGTCAGGACTAGGACCTTCTACTTGAACATCTTTTTAGTAGACAGCTCGTTTACCCCTGCAGAGGCCCTCCCTCTCTTGGACACAGTTCTCCCCAGTCTAACAGGAAAGTTCTGCCTTTTCCCACCATTACCGCTGAGTTTCTCAATCATCCCTTTTCCCCCACCAACATCCATGCACGCACACACCTTACTCACCCCGATCCCCTACCGCCTCCCTGGATAAGGTACATTAAACATTAACAAAATGTATAATTTTAAACTTGGCAATGAACCACAATCTAGGTGTGAAGTTCTAGAGAGCTTTAAAGTGATGCCCGGATTCATACATAGACAGGATGATGCTGTCACCTTTAAAATTAAAATATGTATTTTACCCATCTAAACAGGCTCCTGGTACTTGCAAGAGCTGGAGAGGAAAAGGCTGCAGGTATTGAGTGAAAGCTGAAGCCTCCCCTTCCAGTCCAAATAAACTGCACTGCCTGTCAGATCCTCTGTTCATGATGAACAACTTGACTGGGACACTGGTCTGGGGATAAGCTGGTTTTGCTTACCTCAATAATCAACATTTCCACTTATTTAAAAGTTTAATTCTTCCTGCACATATTAAAGTCAGCCCATATGCTGCTTTCCCCCTGGTATATCAGTCCATAAACCGAAGTGGTCCCAAAGCATGTTAACTAACCCATTAAGAAAAAAACTAAGCCCGTTATCCTAGTCTAGACAGACACCTAGGGGTAATATTTTAACTCCCTTAAAAGGAATTAGACATATTACATGCATCAACAGCAGCAATGAAAGACCAGCCTTCCTGAAAAGGATTTCCCTCAGGACGTGTGTTGGCACCTCATGGAACCCATTTTAAAAACTTCCATTTGGAAACAGTCTAGGAAGAGGCACGAGAAGCAGGATCCACGTTTTCAAAAGCACATTTGGCATTTATGGATCCTTTCATCCAAGATGCTCTATAGCCTTTCAAATGCACTATTTTAGCTTTACAGAGGAAAAGAGTGTCCGAGGTATGCCTGTAGCTACCTCGGAAGTAGCTGGTTTTGGTTGGCAGCATTAGCCTGATGCCACGGAAAGGGCCACAGTCAGACTCTTAATTGTCTTTAGTATTGTTACCCACAGCCACACTTCCACAAGCGCACATAACCACAAATATCCCACACCCTAGTGGTAAGTACACTCGGTTGCCCTAATACGTGTCAGGATCCAGGTACGAGCGGTGTGGGGTTTTTGTGTTCATGAAGCTTTTACGGACCTGTTCCAGCTGAATTACTGACAAGTAGCTGAGGTCTGGAAGCAGTCTCAAGCCAAGATTTGTAAATCTGAGTCATGCCTCTTCTGGTTTGCGAAAGCCGTGAGCAGCCGGCCCCTCATCCCCTCCGAGGACGTTGCTGGGTCTCTTACCCTCCCATGTCCAGCTGCCTCCCACGGTGGCCCAACATCTCCTGTGCCTAACACTGGCACTCACAGCTCCCACCAACTGGAAAGCACTTTTTTTTCCTGGATCACCTCAAATCGCCATCAAAAAACCCCTTTTCCTTAAACCTCAGTGTTAAGATAGAAGAAACTCCCAGGTCATTAACTCCGCTGAACGTTGGGGGATAAAGTTGGTATGAAAAATGCTCTAAAAATAAGGCTCTATTGTTGTATTTGCATGTGACTATTGTTATTACAGGAATGCTTGTGCCCAACACACTTGCATCTGTGCCTTGCAAGACAAGCTGAAATACTTCAGATCCCAATGAACACTTGAGTGTACGCAAAAATTGTTCTGCTTCGAGTTTGCCAGCACAGCTCCCCTCTCCAGCATGAATACGCTTACTAGTATACCAGTACAAGCACATTTATGGTTTATTCCCATAAATCATAAGGATAAACTTTACATTAATATGACCACAAAATTAAAGCTAGAGGTTGCACCAACTATGAAACAAAACCAAAAGAGCTGCAGAGCAACCTCCTAAAAATAGGCTTAAAGTACAACAGAAAACAAAAGCAAACTGCACGCTCTGCTGACAGAAGTCTCTCTCTGCTAAGATTTACCTGCCTAGGAAGACCCGAGTGAAGAATGAGCTGCAAAATGAGTTAGAAGAAAGAAAATTGCTAGAGATAGGGACATCAAGAGAAAGGACGTACCTAGGCAACTGACTGTAAGTTAAGATTGGCAGTGAAAGGTGCGGTGCAGAAACAAAAGGGCTGTTAGCTTCCAAGAGATGAACAGACGCCTGCAGGTACGATCAAGCCTCCCTCGCTCTGTATTCTGTCTGTGCACGAGTTTATCAACGGTTATTTTTCAGATTCCAGTAAAAGGCTTCAGTCTCCCATTGCGCTCTCTTACCCCTCAGATTTGCAGCCTCCAAAAGAACAAACAATTGCTTGAGTGCTGCACTGCGAAAAGGGACAATTTAGGGAATTTCAGCATCCGTTTTAAAAGTCTGCCAAGAGTTACGGCAACGATAGAAGGAGAGGTGGCGAGGAAAAGCAGACAGATCACACAGGATAATTGCGTTGGTGACTCGCTGTCAGGATCAGCGCCGACGCTGCGGTGACTGCGGCACCCAGCGCCCCAAAAAGGCTCTTACCAGGGGCTCTAGGACGGGGGAGTTCTTCTGACATGGGCAATGCCATCTGCAAGAAAAAAGTGGATACCCAGATGGTTCAGTGCAACTGCCCCGTCCTGTATCACTGCAGGACATGTACTGGCACAGAGATTATAACTGTTTTACTCTCCAAAATGAAAAAGCACAGCCAGTCAGATGTAAAACCCATCACAGGCACCAGCCTCAGGCATGCAGGAACAAGTCCAAGCAAAGGTGCAGCTAAAGGTAAGATGTCTTTCTACCAACAGGCAATACAGAAAATCTGTTTGCAATTGTCCCAGGCTATTAAATAGGGCAAAGAGTTTTCAAGAAGGGTGGAGGATCCAGGGAGGGCTCTGAGTTTTGTAGGAAAATTACAGTACTTAGCTGACAGCAGGAGCAAAGGCACAACTAGATCAGAAACGGTGTTCTTATAGTAATCCCCATATTTTCCCAAAAAAGAGAAACAAGTCTTCCCACAGAAGGCTTTGTCACCTGGGATTACTGCAAGGTACAGCCTGGGTACTACTACACCTACAGCAGGCGAAGCTTGTTTTCTCCTCGATCAAGTCACTGTGCTCCTTGCTACTCTTCCACTTTTGGCATGCCAGTTTAATGCAAAAGGTAAAACAGAGCTAGGAGTTAACTTTTTATGAGACTGAGCTACATGGGATTAATTCTCAGAGACTAATGAGTCGCAAGGCCATCCCAGATCAATTTGGGTAACTTTGTTGAGACCTGGGAGCCATGCCAAGAGCATTAACAACCAGAGCCATGATACAAACAAGCCTATTCAAACACAAATAGTGCTCAAGACACTAGACCAAGCCCCAAGGACAGGCAGTACACTGCTACTGGGAAGAAGAGATAAAACCACAATAAACTAGATTATTATAGATGGCTGCACAGAATCTGTGCTGTAGCATACATCTTACTACAGGAGATTATACAAGATTGCAGGCAGACTCAAGACAGAATCCGTAATTGCCACTGGGAGCTGCAACTGGAAGAGAGGTTGGTTGCAATCAAAAATCAAATTGCTTTTTGGTAAGTACGAGGGAAAGAAAGTCAGACTAAGATGGCCATTTCTACTCCGCTAGCCAAAGAGAAGGAAGTATAAGGCACTGCCCCAAGCTCTCAAAAATAGTAAGAGATTTCCCACTAAAATGCAAGGAAGGAAACATGTTGCTTTGAGACCGTTCCAGGAAAGGCTCTTTATTATTTTTCTAAGTGCAGTCATTAACAGCTCTCTGCCTCGAGCTTCCTGCCCATCGAAATGAATATTCAGCACACAGTGCTCTGAATAGGTTGGGATCAGCAGGGTCACAGAGGCAGCAGCAAGAGGCAGCTGCACCCAGAAAACGCACGGAGGGGAACCCAGGCCTTCCCACAGCACTTGGCTGGGGTTTAGTGTCGGCATTCCCCACGCTACCCTGGATTAACGTACAACACTGCAGAGACGATTCAGAGCACCAAAATCCATCGTAAAGTGGGGTAAAAACGAAGAGGTCAGGTTCTTCCTTAGAAAAAAACCACACCAAGAAAACAAGCCACTTTAACATTTAGGCTTTCTTGTTGCAGGGTTGGCTCTACAAGACAGAGGGCTAGGTGCCCAACCTGCTTTTAGGTGCTTTGTAAAGTCAATTTAGCACCTCATTTCCACCGGTGAATGACTGCTGACTCTCAAACTAAATTAGGTGCCTGCAGGGACTTAGGAACAGAGCTTGTTCCGCACCTTTGGGTGCCCAGATCTCTGTTTGACTATTTATTGCCAGCTATTATACACCCAAAGACATTGCGAAAGATTTTAAGTTTTACAGGGAGAGGCCACCACCGAGCTTAGTGAAAATGCGCAGGCTGCTGTTAGTCCTAGGCTTTGACTTTAAAGCTATTTTGGGGTGTGAGGGAAGGAGTGAGAATGTTTGCTTTGTAACCAAAAAGCTACAAGAGAGCTTAAAATTGTCAGCTGGGAAAGAAGGCCAAAAGCCGATGCTATAAAATCTGCTTTAGAGGCATAACACCCTTATGCTTTATAAGCTTGATAAAGCAAACCCAACTGTATAAACTGGAATATTGGCAAGGAACTCGCTTGAAGTAAATCTCCAACAGACATACAGTATTTAACAAGTCATTACGAGTTAACCTACAGCGCAGGGTGAAAGCAAAGTCCAACCACTTACCATCTGACTGTACCTTTCCGGGTGTTCAGCACTGCTCTCAAGCTTGTGGAGGATCCCCTATCCACAAGAGCATCCCCAAATAGTTGGGACACTATCGCCTCGATAGCAAAGACGCCCTACACTCTCGCTTCCTGCTTGCAAGAGCCTTAAAACAGCCCTAGAGCTTCACCACCCCAGCGAGCTGCAGTTGCTGCTATCAGGAGAACGACCTTTTCCTACCAGGCATGACATTTGGCTCTAAAGTGACTTAAAAAAGCAGCTCTCCTCAGCTCACGCAGGAGCAAATTAACAGCCCGGCTGCAAAGAGTATTTCCATATGCTTTGGGAAAAGGGTCAAACCTCACATGAAGCAACAGCCATGAACAAGAGTCGCTCTCCTCTTCTCAGTGCGTGAGCGATGGGATAGGGAGGCATTGTCAGCACCCTGTCAAACGTAAAACAAACTCCAGCAAAAGGAATAACATGGGCCCCAAACCAGCGCATCAGCCGTGAGTGACTTAACTGGGACCAGAAAAGCTTTTCCCCTGCAGTTAGAGCACAAACCCCCTCAGCCGAGAGCTCCAGGCAGCCAGAAGGCTTTTCCCAGCACAGCTTCCACTAGTCCTCCCAACTACACAACTTACACTGTTTATAACCCTCTTACAAACAGTAACGAGTTTACCATTACCATAACAAAAAGTGTAATTTGTTAACGTTGCCTCCACATTCGGGTCTGGCAGGATAAAAACCATTATAGAAGCTTCATTGTCCAAGAGCCTGCTCACACTGGCCAGCCTCCAGATCAGATCTGGCCTGGCCTCCGACTTCGGAGCAAGGTGTTAGAGAAAGTCTCGTGTCATCTTGGCGCGGCTGGGCCCCAGCCGAGCCACGGGGCTGCCTGCACATCACTGGCAGCACAAAGGGAAGGATATTATTTGTTTGGTTTTTTTCATCTATGCAGAACACCATGGCAAAAAAAAGCAAGAGAGACCAACCGCAAGAAGCTTTAAGTGATCTGGAACCGTCTTCAGGAGGTCCTTCTGCTCTCTAACATCGAGCTGAGGAACACCAGTGTGCAGATGTTTTGTGAGCACTTCTTGGGTTCAGTGTTTTTGAGGTGCAAGGAGGTCAGATTTCATCACACTAACAGCACGCATCCTCCTACTCCTCCTTTCACAGTCAGATTCCCGAGAGAGAAGTAGCTGCTGCTCCTCAAATACCTACTTTAATCCTTGCCAAACATCACCGAAGCAGCCGTAGCTTGGCAAAACATGCTTTAACGCAGGCAAGGTTTCTCTAGTTAGGTGCCAAGTATCAGATTTCTAATATGAAAAGGCATCTGTCCAAAGGGTTTCGAAGCCTCTGGTGAACATGAGACAAAATCCAACATAAACCAGCAAGTCAGCAACTTTCCCGGGGCAAGAAGATGAAGAAAGACCATCTCTAAACCATCATCCAATTACTCACGTGCCAAAGTTGTGCTTCCACTCCCAGCTTCTGGAGGAAATATGGACTGTACAGGATGTCCCTAAGGTACGTGCACAAAGGCACAAGGGAGAGACCAAACTGCAAGACCCTGATAGTGGACAGAGCAGGACTCACTGGCAGCACCTAGACAGGGTATTTGATGGGAGCACCTAGCCAGCTCCCACCAAATACAGCATCCTGCCTCAACACTGTAACAAGCAGCAAGGCCCCAGGCATGGTTTATCATCAACTGGTTGCACCAGGACCTCCTCCAAAACGGGAAGAACTTCATGGAAGTCCCCGAGCCTCTCCATTGAAGTCAGACAAGCCTCCGCTTAATTCCCACCGTTGCTGTCATCTCCAAGATCAGAGCAGACACCGCGTCTTTGGCTAGACCCAGAGGTACATCTGCCACCAGGAGCAAGGTGCCAACCTAAGCATGAACCCAGAGTGACAACAGGCAAGAGCACACCTGTATCCAACACTAGCCAAAGCAACACTACACAAACCTTCCCCACAGTCTCAAGCAAAAAGCTTTTCTTTCCTCCTTCACACCACAATCAAGTGAACCCTTGCAGCCCGCAGAAAAAGAGGCTCTAAGCAGAGATCACCAGACAGGAGATTTTTTTCTGGCGTTGCTTCCAGCAGGCTTGAATTTGTAGCACGACAGCACACTGAGTAAACAGACACTCTAAAAGGCAGAATCCAAGACGCACACAGGCAGCCTCCAGATCTTGGCACTACAGCTCTCGGGTCGCCTTGTGCTTCTTCATTAGCGGTGATACATCTTCAGCTATATACTTCTTCACAGCAGGGACAACATATTGCAAGAGATCTACTACAGGAGAGAGAAATAATTCAAGTTTAAGAAAGGGAGGAAAAACCTAAGAGACCCACTGTTTCTTACTGAGTAGAGATAATTATAAGAAAGCCACGACAAGCCTTAGAGAATGCGTTATTTTACCTAGGAAATGCCTAAGTGACCTAGAAACTGGAGTCCCATTTCCTGAAATTATTTAGCCACTTAAGAGCCCTTGTTTCAATGAAAGTGAGAAAAAAAGCTGCTGAAAATGGGACGCAAGAGCCCAAGTCAAGCTGGAACATATTTTCCCCACAATGGTGTGTGAATAGTTTTAAAGGAAGATCAAAGTCAAGGCTGCACGGAGTTAAGAACAGGAGACCCTCTTATGTAAGCAACTACCTATGGATAACACTCTTGTCAATGAATTAAAATAACTGAAATAGCACCAGCGGGACAGGGGACAGAAAGGCACAACGCTCTTGCATGTACGCATGGTCATAAAGTAAAAATATTTTGTCCCACCTGTTATTATTTACATCACATGTGGGCATTTTTATTTATTTAGCATTCAAAGGCACACACATTTTATGGCATCATTATTTGATATGCGAGCCCTAAAATCAGAGGGGAGCAAGAAATATTCCAAATATAAGCAATGTCTAGAAATCTGGTACATTATAGTGAGTTGTTTAACTAGAACTGCATTCTGCCTTTGGAATGATTGCGTTTTAGCGGTGAACAAAGCAATGATTTCCTATATATAGTTTACATAATTCAAAACGTGAAATCTTACATAGATGAACGATACAGCGTTCTAAATGTGGATCATACAAACGGGCTCTCTATACATGTTAAAATAGAGAGCTTTCCAAAAACAAAGCAAAGGCAGCGCGGGGTAGAAAGATGAAAAACATCCACACGAAGAAGAGCGAGCATCCCTCAGGAAGTTTCTCACCACCTCCACCAGAAAATGTACTCGCTCATCAAAACGCTGCCAACACACTCAGGATTATGTTCAAAAAGTCACATTTTATCACGTGCGCTTTGCACATGGCTCGGTCAGAGCGAGGATCTGGATGATGAGCAATGCTTGCTCTTATATAAACTCTCCAGGTTTGTAACAGTGCACTCTGCCATATAAAGACTTCTAATCCGATTAAGGTTGTAGATAAGCTTCCTCAGCTCCCTTTTCATACGGTAAATCCACCCCATGCTGCGGGATGCTCAGCTAAGTCTCTGCCTTCACATTTTCAGGACCCAACAGTTAATTCCAGGAGAGCTGGCACCCAGCTGCTGTCACCCCTGGTGACAATCTGCCTTTGGATCTCATCTCCCTCTGCTGCTCCTCCTCCAGCTCTATTTTATCAACACTCAAAAAAAAAAAAAAGGGGAATATTCTTACTGCAGGAACAGTGGAAGAATGGCTGCCAAGCCTACCTTTAGATCCCGCTGCAATGAGAACAGCACGAGGTAGAGGAAAACTACATTTCACTGCGAGAAGATTAACTGGCAAAGCTTTCCCTGCCCACACGCAACCTACTTCAGCTTCACCAGCAGCCGTTCAACCTCACTTTTGAAACTTCTGAGGATTTCCAGCATCTTCAGCCATGGACAGGACCAGCTGTACCTCTAGAAACAAGTCTATTTTAAACACCAGCTATTTTAAATAATTGCAAGTATCAACTGCTTAGCAATTTGAAGATTTGTTCCCTTCATCTCAGCAGACTCAGCACCAACAAGAGCTTTTTGGCAGCAAACCCAAAAGCCATGTTCTGCTCCAAGTCTGGTTTACTCACTTTGGAAACAGTTAAAGGGTATAAGACAGCTCGGTACGGTTAGTTACACAGGTATAAATACGCTCATTTGGGCATTGCTTATTCCCTAGCACTGCCAACTCTACGTCTAGCCAAGTCCTTAATACACTGAAGTCTGTGAAAGACTGCTTTTTTATTATTATTATTTTAAATAGTAACAATGGTATTCAGAACGAGGTCTCTGCCAGCCAGGGCTGAAAACATTCTCCATAAGCACAAAAAAAAGCAAGCTGTGCAAGAGCTCTGCTAAAGGCAGCACTGCAAGCGTGGCAGTGCATCCCCTGAAGGCAGGGAAGCGGTGAACTTTGCAGCTTTACACACTTTTGAACTCGAGGCACAACATGCATTTCATACTAAAGGAGTTCAAACATCTTCTTTTCGGGAGAAGGGGAGGAAAACGTCTTCATACAGCTTCTCTTTTCGGATTTATTTGGTAGCCGTGCCTCACAAAGAGAGCTCAGAAGCAAGGCTAGCTCTGCAGAACGTGCACAGAGAAATACCCCCAGTGGGTAGCATGGCCCGTAGCTGGCAGAGGAGCTTTGTTTATTCATGAACCAGCTTGCAACGGCTGGCACCGAGTCTCCACCGCCGCTTTATTCTCTCGCGCAAGGGTGGGACAGCAGAGCGGCATTCCAGACCGCTGCAGGCTCTCCGCGGGCTGGCTCGCTCCTGCGACGAGAGCAGCAGCGCTGTTCGCAATCCCCACGCTGCTCTCCGTGAGCCAGACACGTTGCTTTCGTTGGGAAACTTCAATAAATGGCTGCTGTCGCCTGGGAGCTCAGCTCTGCACTTGTCCCGATGCGGGACAGCAGCCCCTACTCACGTACAGCAGCAAAAGGGAGATGTGGAGGTAGGAAAATTCACCCCAGCCAGCTCGGCCTCTCATCGCCACCCCAGCAAAGCGTGCAAAGAGCTTAGAGGAAAGAGGTGCAATCCAAAAATCCCTCTTAGCATTAATTAGCCAGCATTAAAATTAGGTTTAGCCTCCGTGAAACCACAGTGTGTTGGAGTTGGTTAAGGCACTGAATTTATGTTTCAAAAACAAATGTCAAACTTTGGCATGCATTAAAATACAGCGCGTGCTAAATAAAGGCTACTGTACAGCTGACTTCTGTGTCAGCACGAGCCCCACCAGGTGTATCAGGGAGGTGGGGGGAAAAAAAAAAGCAAGAAGCTCTTGGAAGATTATGAAATTGAACTTCAAAGAAGCAATTAAGCCAAACTCCCACGAGCCAAGACTAATTGCAGCAAAACACATTGTAAATACCAGCTCTAAAGAGGGAGAACAAACCCAAGCGCATGAACATCAACCAGCAGCTTGGAGAGGAACCTCTGTGGATACCACCACCTCCAAGGGCTGTAAACCAGGAAATCCTGGTGTCCTGCGACACGTGTGCTCTCTGTGGCCCGGTCTCACAGCTTACTCGCCTGCGTGCGCATTGCTGAGGCCACAGAAACAGCTTGGCCAACCTCAAACTCCTGCTCCCGCTGCTTCTGCCGGCAGAGTAGGGCTGCGCGCAGGTTGAGCCTTAACTTTTTGGATCTGGGCAAAGCGATTCAAAGAAGCGGAGAAGGAGCAGAATTAAGAGATTCGCTGAGGACTTCAAGTGACACGATGTAGGAATTCATCAGCCAGACAAAAAGATGGGACAAATATTGTGATGTGAGGGCTGAGCATTACGCGGCTGATATTCAAAAGGAAGCAAGGCTATAAATGTGCTTTTGTTTTAGTCTCTATAGGCAGCTTCCTACGCACCTCTACACCAAACAGAAAGCATTTCTAGCTCCCCAGGGAAACCCAGTCCCCTTGCTTACATCTCTGCTCAGCCTACGCTACTCAGCATTCACCCACTGTATTACAAGTTCCTTGAAACCAAAACCAAGAAACAGGATTACTTTAAAAGGGGGGGAAAAAAAATAATTAAATTACAGGAAGCAACAGGTCCTCAATCCTGAAGGTCTGTTACAAAAAAATATTTTCTCCCAGCACTGGGAAGCCCTCTCAAAATACATCGTAGTTGGGTGCTAAATGACTGGGGGAAGAGCGGTTTTGGAAATCTGGCCTCAATTCTTGGTGCTGGGAACGTCAAGAAAAAAAAAAAGAAGAAGAAAAAAAAAGTCCCAAGAAAGTCAGAAGGATAAATAAAACCAAACAGAATGTGGAAAAGCATCACATGTGATGCAGCAGAAAATGAGTCCAAAACAAAATCCAACCCAGAGATCCTCTACGAACACATGCTGCAAAAAACAACACGTGCACCACGAGGCCTGCCAGAAGCCGACTGTATTTTACTAAGCCATTTTAAAAACGTTTCCACCACAAAGAGGCAGCAACCGGCTCTGGGCGAGGATGTGTCCTAGTTGCCCTGATCCCCGCTGCACACCCTTCAGAAGAGCTCCAGTTCCTCCTGGCTGCCTCATCAGGTGAAACTGGTGGACCTTGCAAGCAGGCTCCTGCGTGTTCAAGGAGGATGGAAGGAGGATTCCGTTTCTTCCTCACAACCATCCTCTCGCACCCATCCACTCGCGCTTCCTCTCTCAAACTTCCCCTTCTTTCAAAACGAGTGAGGGAAATTTCCTGCCTGCCCCATGCCACGTCCACAAACCCCCTTTTAGTCATCCTGAGAACGTCCTCCAGTCAGCGTCTCCTCCAGTTGGGCTCTGAGGGGTTTCAGAAGAGATGAGAATAAAGACATTAATGAGAAGCTTGATTTTTTTAAGCCACGTCCTTTTATTTTTGCCATCTTCCTACACGGCATATCTATGCAATCATCATCATAGTCATGCCACGCAGATTGTAAGGCGCTTCCAAGTTAACTCGGACCGACAACAGCCCTGTCAACCAACTTAAAAAGAGTAACAACACTTGCAACCTACCAAGGTGGGCTGAACATCTAACAGCGGGACTCAGCAAGGCTCAACAGCAAGTTCATTTTCACCTGACATCTTCGTAAATCACACAGAGAAAAAAAAATGAGAGTGCTAAACACATACGGTGGGCGTTGCTGGAGAAGACTGGAAAATAAGGAGCCTTGGGAAAGCAGAAATACGAGCAAGAATAAGTAGAAATTAACGTTAGAAATACCCTTCAACAGGGGAAAGCTAAGCTAGAGCGGAAGACAAATGGCAAGCGGAAGGTTTAACATATTCACAAAGTTTGTGTAAAGCTTTTCCTTCTTATAATGTGAGCAGACAGAGAGCAAGGAGGGAAAGTCCCCATCTCCAGCACTCTGATGCAAACCACGTTCAACTCCAAGCTATTCGGTATCAGAAGGATATTGGCAAATTGGAAGGCATTCAGGAAAATACAGTTAAGCAGCTGGAGGGATTGATTTACAAGGAAAGATTAAAATAACTGGATGTCTAGTTTGACTAAGCGGTAAGTAAGGTGGACACGATAATTTTTTACAGTTAGTTGACAGGCAAGCGCCAAAAGAGAGAGGAAGCATTTAACGTACTACCATTAGGTATAACCAAAGGATTGGCACGCAATTAAGGAAATTAATGGCTGCACCGAAATTCTCAAAGCAGCGAGGTCTATTGGATACTAAAATAGTCTCCCACTTCTCAATTCCCAACCAACTTCTAGGATCAGAAATAAAACACTCTTCTGAGAAAAGACCATCCCGGCCGCAGGCAATCATTACAAACCTCGCAGGTCGATTGCTGACTAGCTGCTTCCACCAGCGGAACCCACTCCTTTTTTGTTTGTTTGTTTTTAACACTAAGAGCAAACAAGCACTCCAGCACTCTCCAGCCCGCAAAGTGATTACAGTTGGCAACAGTAATTACCCCACTCATGTCACAGAAGGTGAATATGATCTCTCGCTTTAAGGAAACAAGGAGCAAGGATGTTAACCCTACTCGTTTTCCAAACAGGAATCTGGCTGTTGAATCCACCTCCCACAAACTTCTCCTCCACATTCAAACAGTGAAGTTATTCTTAGTCTCCGCTGAGAAAACCCCAATCCAAAAAAACTGTCCAACAAAGCCAGTGGTTCAGAACTGCTGCTGAATTCCGCTCCAGAAATGACTGCATTTTAGTGACAACTATTTTTAAAGCAGTTTGCAAAGAACTAGACAACCCCTTCAGACTGTGCCCTTCAACACTGCTGGCGGAAGAAAGTCCCTGCCCAACAAGCACTGTAGTGAGGCAAAATAAATTGGGAAGTCCACTGAAGTATTAACGACACTTGTATGTTGTACTCCTGAACGTTAAATTGAAATGTTGTCTTTAGAGGGACTTGAGCAGGGAAAGAAGTGATAACTTCATAAAGAAAGATAACGATGGGACTCAGCGAAGAAGAGGCAACAAAGAGGCAGAAAGAGCAAAACGGGGAAACCTGAGCAGAACACGGAGTTTTTGTTGTCACACACATTTCATCTCACACCTGAACCAGCCGATCTCTTTTCCTTAGTAAGGTTGAGGGACTCCACACCAACGCTTCTGGCAGTAGGAACAAAACAGCTTTGAGACGTGACCCGGGTTGTGCTTGCAAAGTCAGAGCTACTGAGAGGCAACAGATTTCACAGCACCAGCAGCAGATGAGCAAGTGCATGGTGAAACCTCACCGCTTCAACAAGCTCCGAGAAGTTTGAGCTCTCAAAGTCCCCCAGTGAGAACTAACCGCTGTTTCAGACTTTGGCAGAAACTACTTAATTCTCTAATTTCTGCTGTTTGCATGTCTTCCTTTACTCAGTGCTGTGGGAGTCACTGATCCCCCTGGGACTGCACGGGGTGGGATGGGGCTGAGAGCCCCCCACCTCCCAACACCCTGCAGACCCACAGCCATTCACCACTCTACACCCTGTTCCCCACCTCACCCCTGTGGGCACCTACAAGCTCTCCACATCCTTTCTATATCTGCTTGCCACTGGGAGCCCCCCATACGTGGGCCTGGATCCTCCTCAGCTGCCCCAAAAGAGCCACAAGCCACCACGCTGAGCCCAAACCCCTCTTCATCCAGAGGTGGACAGAGTCCCAATTAAAGGGGTTCCCCCTGCACCTCAGGGGGTCCTCCCCAGGATCCCCTCTAACCACTGAGGTCCCCATATCTGCCATCCCCCAGGACACCCCATATCTCTTCAGGGTCCCCCAGGACCTGCACACCAAAAGGTCTTCCATATCTACAACCTCCAAAGATCCCCACACATTTCTCTCTCATCTTCTAAAGCTCCCCCACCCCTCAACTCCCCCCGTCCACAGTCCCTCAAGACTCCCCAGTGCCTCTCCAGGGTTCACCCCCCAGAATCCCACTGCAAGACCTCCCCCTCCCTTTAAAGCCCCCCATAGTTGCAAACCCCCAAAACCCCTCTCAAGACACCCACCCCTCCATGCCCCCCTATTTGCAATCCCCCAAGCCCCTCCTATTCCCCAGGACCCCCTCAAGGCCCCCACCCCAGAGGCCGCCCCCAGACCCCAACCCCTCGTGGCCCCCCCATACTCCTGACGCCCCGTATCCCGCTGACCTCCCCATACCCCCGCCCCTACCCCCCAAGCCCCCTCATTTCCCCGGGTTTCCCCACCCCGGGGCCCCCTGGCCTCCGGGTTCCCCCTCAGGCACCGCCCGGGCCCCTCGCTGCTTCCAGAAGCCCCGCCCACCCGGGGAGGGGCTTGCCCCATCGCGGCGCCCCCTAAACCACCATTGGCCGTACCGCCCGCCACTCCGGACCTGGCGGCGAGCCGATTGGCCGGAGGGCGCCGTCAATCAGCGAAGGGGCAGGGGTGGCAGAGCGGCTGCCTCACGAAAACTCGGGGAGAGTTGTGGGGGGAGGGGCCGGCCGGGGCTCCCCGCGGCCCCCCCGGGGACTGCCCCGCCGCCTCTCTCGCCGCCTCCCCCGCCCGGGGCGGCCCGGAGGCCCGCCGAGCCCGGACGCTGCCGGTTACCTGAGGGAGGGCCGGGCCGGGCCGCGCCGCCGCCGGGGCCTCGCGCTGGCTGCCTCTCGCGCTGGGGCTCCCGCCTCCCCTCCGCGAGCCCCCCCGCGCCTATCCCCACGCGCGAGACTCTCGCGAGACCCGAGGGGAGGTAACGGCGCCGGGGCCAATGGGGGACTTCGGGGGCGGGGTCTCGCCGCGGAGGGGCGGGGCTGACCACGCCTCCTCGGGGATGGCCAGATAGAGGGAGGCCTCCGGGGGGACAGAGAGACCGGCCCGGGGGGGGGGGGGGGGGGGCCCTCCGTCCTGCGGGGCCAGCGAGACGGGGACACCCCTGATCCCAGGACCCCAACACCCAGGAACACCCCAAACCCCAGCTCCTGGCCCTGGGGCTGCCCGCTGATCCCGGCTGAGGTGTCCCCAAAGGGGTGATGTCCCTGGGCAGGGACAGATGGCGGTGCCAGCCCAGGCTGCAGTCCCGAGGGCTCTTGGCTGTCCCCAGGGATCAACGATGTCCCTGTCCCCTTGGGGACGTGGCTGAGGGCTCAGGGTGCCAGCAGGGCTCAGCGCCAGGCAGCTGGTGTCCCCTCTGGGGACACTGCCACCTCCCCAGGGTGGGAAAGCGAGCCCAGGGCAGCGTGGACCCCGCTGCGCCATGCCCCAGTGCCAGCCGTGGGCAAGTGACACAGGACAGGGACACCAAGGAGACACAAGGAGCTGAGACCCCGTTATCAAACCGTCTTTATTCCCCTCCCGCCCATGGTGGGGCCGGGGCTCTCCCCTGCCCCCCAACTGGCATTCACGGCTGGGCGTGGGAGCGGGCACAGCGGGGTGCTGGCTCCATCACCGTCGCTGTCACCGGCTCCATCACATGGCGAAGAGGATGAGGAAGGCCACCATGAGGCAGAAGAGCCCCATGGCCTCGGAGAGGGCAAAGCCCAAGATGGCGTAGGAGAAAAGCTGCTGTTTAAGTGAGGGGTTCCTGCGGGGAGAGGGGAGGCCGGTCAGCAGGGGCGCAGCCAGCCTGTGACCCCCCCATTTCCATCCCCCGGTGTCTCCCCCCTGACCTGGCGTAGCCGATGATGAGGCTGCCGAAGACAGTGCCGATGCCGGCCCCGGAGCCGGCCACCCCCACGGTGGCAGCGCCGGCGCCGATGAACTTGGCGGCGGTGTCAATGTCCCGGTGGGCCGCGCTCGTCTGGATGGCCCGGTGGGCACCCGGCCACGCCTGGGGGACAGGAGGGTGGGCAAGCGTGTGTGTTGGGGAATCTCACCTCAGCCCCTCCTGGGCCTCAGTTTCCCCCATCGAGCTCCCCACAGCCTCCCGGGGAGCCCCAGAGCAGGCAGGGGGCACATTCTCCTCCCTACGCCCCTCCCAGGGCCGGTGCTCAACACCCCCCGGCACCCCCGTGCCCCCCAGTCTGAGCTGGGTGCATTACCTGCTCTGTCCGGGCCTCGGGGCTGCTCAGCACAGAGGCAGAGAGGGGCTGGCACAGCACCCGCGAGCTCCTCCTCACCTGCAAAGCACAGCCACCCTCAGATTTGGGGGGCATGTCCCACCCCGCGCTCCCCCAGGGCAGCGAAACTTCACCCAGGGGTCCCCCGAGGCCACCGCTGCCACCTCTCGTACCCCCCGAACCTGCTTAGCCCCTCGGGGTGCCCCGTGAGATGGCAGCACCCAGATGGGAGAGCCTGTCCTGGCACCCAGCACCGAAGTGGAGCTCCTGGGCACCCCATGGCCCCGCCGCAGGCACCCCACGGCCACAGGCGTTGGTGTACGGATCCTGCGTGCTGCCGGGGCCGGCACCCAGCCAAAGGCGCTTTACTCCCAGCGCCGTATCTGGGTAATTAGTAACCATCGAGGGATGGCAAATGATCTTTAACCAGAGCGGCTGAGCGCTCGGGGCTCCGCTCACCTTCAGTGTGGCCCAGGATGGCTCCAAACCTGTGAAAGTGTCCCCAAACCTCTCCCCCTGTCCCCGAGGGGGACACGTGTTGTCCCCTGCACAGCCTCATCCCGCAGAGGGGATGTGGAAGGCGAAGGAGGGGTTTGTCACTACTCACTAGCGCAGGAGCGGAGACAAACTTTGCACAGGCGTACATGGTGAGGGACGGAGGGACAATACGTGTGGGACACGGCTGGAAGAGACACACAGACACCAGGGTGTGAGGAGCCGCAGCACAGGGGATCCGGCCTCACGGATGCAGGGTGGCCCCTGGGACAGGCAGAGGACTTGGGGACACACAGGAGGTCTGAGCCATGCGGGAACGGCGAGGCAGGACGTGTCTTTGTCACCCAGGTGACAGCTCCTGGCTGAGTGCCACCATGGTGGCAGTTTGGGACTCAGGACTTTGGGGTCCTGGGGGGTTTCACCCTCCCAGGGGGACAACAGGAGCTCACAGGGCCCCTGGTCCCCATGAGGCGGGACAGGCCTTAGGGATCCCGCCTCGGCCCTGTGGCCCGCGGCAGGCGTGGACAGAGAATGGGGCAGCGGGGGGGGGTGCAGGGCCTGGGGACCCCCAGCCCTGGCAGGGGACGTGGGGGCTGGAGAGGACAGAGCGTGGGGGGCGAAACCCCAGCGTGGAGGGATGCCGCCCCAAAACAGTGGGGGGGTCACCCCCAAAACTCTGTGTGTGGGAGAGGTGTCACCCCAAAACTCGGAGGGGGGATGCCCCAACCCCAACCAGCTCCTTGGGGGGATCGCCCCTCTCTTGGAGGTCCCCACCCAAGGGGGGGGGGGGTCTCTCTTCGCCGCCCCCCACCCCTGAAGGGATCGCTCTCGCCCTCCCCTCCCCCTGAGGGGGTCTCTCTCCCACTCCCCCACCCTGAGGGGGTCTCTCTCCCCCTCCTCTTGCCCCCACCAAGGGGGTCTCTCCCCCCCGGGGCTGCCTCCCCTCACGGCCCGGCCCGCCGCCGCTCACCTGGCGTACCGGCGGCGGGCAGGTCCCGGAGGCACCGAGTGCGCAGGCGCGCCCGGTAGCACCGCCCGGAAGCACCACTGAGAGGCAACGGGTGCCGCCGCCCAGAGCGCCGCCCGCCCCGCGGCGCCGCCTGCGGGCCGGGAGGCGGCAGGGCCGGGGGCTGCGCGCCCTCTGCGGGGCGGTGAGGAGCAGGGCGGTGCGGGGGCGGGGCCGGGCGGGGGGGGCGGCGTCTGGACCGAGCGGGCGGGATCACGCACTGCGCCCCCTGGCGGCCAAGAGGGGCGCTGCGGGCGCAATATCGCGGGGGGGGCACAGGGAGACGGGGGGGTGCGTGGGGCTGGGGGGGGACGTGTGGGTGTGCGTGGGTGTGCACACGTGTGTGCACGTGTGTGCGTGTGTGTGCACGTGTGCGTATGTGTGTACAGTGTGTGCACGTGTGTACGTGTGTGCGCACATGTGTATGTGTGTACAGTGTGTGCACGTGTGTACGTGTGTGTATGTGTGTGTATGTGTGCACACATGTGTGTATGTGTGTGCAGTGTGTGCGTGTGTGTACGTGTGTACAGTGTGTGCACGTGTGTACATGTGTGCGCACATGTGTGTATGTGTGTACAGTGTGCACATGTGCACATGTGTGTGCACGTGTGTGTACAGTGTGTGCAAGTGTGTACGTGTGTATGTGTGTACAATGCGTGCACGTGTGTGCGTGTGTGTATGTGTGCATGTGTACGCGCATGTGTGCGTATGTGTGTACAGTGTGTGCACGTGTGTGCGCACATGTGTGTATGTGTGTACAGCGTGTGCACGTGTGTACATGCATGCGTGTGTGCGCACATGTGTGTGTGTGTGTACACATCTGTCTACACGCGTGACACGTGTGCGTGCCCAGGTGTGTGTACACGTGTGTGCACAGGGGCATGCGCATCGCTCTGGTCTGCGTGCTTAACCGTGTGTGTTTGCACATGCGTGTGCAAGGAGCATGCACATGTGTAGAGGCCGGGGGGTGCCGTGTCACCCCGGGGTGCTGGGGGACCGGTGTCACCCCAGGGTGCTGAGGGTAATGGTGTGACCCCAGGGTGCTGTGGGCACTGTGTCACCCCAGGGTGCTGGTGGTAATGGTGTCACCCCAGGGTGCTGGGAGGCAGGGACACCCAAGGGTGTAGGGGGGACGGTGTCACCCCAGGGTGCAGTGGGCACTGCGTCACCCGAGGGTGCGGGGGGAACAGTGTCACCCCAGGCTACTAGGGGCCCCCAGGGTGCGGGGGGGGGCATGTCACCCCAAGGTGCTGTGGGCACTGTGTCACCCCAGGGTGCTGGTGGTAATGGTGTCACCCCAGGGTGCTGGGAGGCCGGGACACCCAAGGGTGCGGGGGACGGTGTCACCCCAGGGCGTGGGAGCACCCAGGGTGCAGAGGGGGGTGGTGTCACCCCAGGGTGCTGTGGGCACTGTGTCCCCCCAGGGTGCTGGTGGTAATGGTGTCACCCCAGGGTGCTGGGAGGCCGGGACACCCAAGGGTGCGGGGGGGACGGTGTCACCCCAGGGCGTGGGAGCACCCAGGGTGCAGGGGGGGGTGGTGTCACCCCAGGGTGCTGTGGACACTGTGTCACCCCAGGGTGCTGGTGGTAATGGTGTCACCCCAGGGTGCTGGGAGGCAGGGACACCCAAGGGTGCACAGGGGGGTGGTGTCACCCCAGGGTGCTGTGGACACTGTGTCACCCCAGGGTGCTGGTGGTAATGGTGTCACCCCAGGGTGCTGGGAGGCAGGGACACCCCGGGGAAGGGGGGGGGGGGGCGGTGTCACCCAGCGTGGGGTGCGGGGCCAGGCGGGCTGTCAGGCAGCCGTATTTATGGGCAGCCCTAATGCGGGAAGCCATAAAGGCAGCGAGCGCCGCTATTAATTAAATCATTGTTATAATTAACTTTCATTAAAGGAAAATCAATACCGAGGAGCCGGGAGTGAAGGGAGGCCATCCATCAGCCCTGCCCCCGCCGCGGGGGGCTCCGGCTGGGCGTGTGCCAGGGCTGCGTGTGCAGGGGGCACGCGTGGGTGGGCACACGGGTGGGAGCGGCTGCGTGTGGGCACGTAGGGGGTGCGCAGGGGGGTGCATGGGGGGTGCACATGGCGGGGGGGGTGCAGAGGGGATGTGCGGGGGTGCGTGGGGAGGGTGCACATGGGGGTGTGCGGGGGGTGTGTGCATGGGGGGTGTGCGTGTGCGTGTGCGTGGGTGGGGGTGTGTGCATGGGGGGTGTGCACATGGGGGTGTGCGTGTGCAGGGGGTGTGCATGGAGGGGTGTGCGTGTGCGTGGGTGGGGGTGTGTGCATGGGGGGTGTGCACATGGGGGTGTGCGTGTGCGTGGGGGGGTGTGTGCATGGGGGGTGTGCACATGGGGGTGTGCGTGTGCAGGGGGGTGTGCATGGAGGGGTGTGCGTGTGCGTGGGTGGGGGTGGGGGTGAGGGTCTGTGCATGGGGGTGTGCATGGAGGGGTGTGCGTGTGCGTGGGTGGGGGTGTGTGCATGGGGATGTGCACATGGGGGTGTGCGTGTGCAGGGGGTGTGCATGGAGGGGTGTGCGTGTGCGTGGGTGGGGGTGTGTGCATGGGGGGTGTGCACATGGGGGTGTGCGTGTGCGTGGGGGTTGTGCATGGAGGGGTGTGCGTGTGCGTGGGTGGGGGTGTGTGCATGGGGGGTGTGCACATGGGGGTGTGCGTGTGCAGGGGGTGTGCATGGAGGGGTGTGCGTGTGCGTGGGTGGGGGTGTGTGCATGGGGGGTGTGCACATGGGGGTGTGCGTGTGCAGGGGGTGTGCATGGAGGGGTGTGCGTGTGCGTGGGTGGGGGTGTGTGCATGGGGGGTGTGCACATGGGGGTGTGCGTGTGCGTGGGGGGGTGTGCATGGAGGGGTGTGCGTGTGCGTGGGTGGGGGTGGGGGTGAGGGTCTGTGCATGGGGGTGTGCATGGAGGGGTGTGCGTGTGCGTGGGTGGGGGTGTGTGCATGGGGGATGTGCACATGGGGGTGTGCGTGTGCGTGGGGGGTGTGCATGGAGGGGTGTGCGTGTGCGTGGGTGGGGTGTGTGCATGGGGGGTGTGCACATGGGGGTGTGCGTGTGCGTGGGGGTGTGCATGGAGGGGTGTGCGTGTGCGTGGGTGGGGGTGTGTGCGTGTGCATGGGGGTGTGTGCACATGGGGGTGTGCGTGTGCGGGGGTGTGCATGGAGGGGTGTGCGTGTGCGTGGGTGGGGGTGGGTGTGTGTGTGTGTGCGTGGGGGATGTGCACATGGGGGTGTCCGTGTGTGTGTGCGTGAGGGTGGGTGTGTGTGCATGGAGGGTGTACACATGGGGGGCGTGCATGGAGGGGTGCGCACACGGGGGTGCATGCGCGTGTGCACACAGCGGGTTTGCACAGGGACGCAGTGCCGGTGCTTGTACAGGCAGGGGGGTGCCCCCAGGCCCAGCCGCACCCCCGCCATCCCGCACCCCAAACCCCCGGGGCACCACGCATCCTCCCCCAACCCTCCCCCAGTTCCCCCTTTTATCCCCTAAAACCCCCAGAAGGGCCCCCCCAGCCCTCCCCCACCCCTCAGCCCCCCAAAAACCTCCTCCGCGGCCTGGCCGTCCGTCCGTCTTTGTCCGCCTTTCCTCCCCCCTCTTCTTTTTTTTTTTTCCCCCCTCCTTTTCCCTTTTTTTTATTTTTTTTTTTTATATTCCCTGATTTAAACCACGGCTCCATTTGCTGCCACTGACCTTAACGGCTTAAATTAAAAAGCAATGTTCTGTGCGCGCCTCCAAAGCCACCGCGACGGGAGGGAGGGGTCGAGGGGGGCCCCCCCCATCCACCCCCCCGCCTTTCCACCCCCCCGCACTCCCCCCGTGGGCTCTGATGGTTTTAATATCACCGTAATGGCTTTGACCTTGCGATTAATAGCGGGATTTGCAAAGCCGCCGCGGCGTGACGGCGGCCGCCGCTCGGGGGAGGGGGGGGGTAGGGGGGGTCCCACTTTTTGGGGGGGAGTTTTGGGGTGGGTGGGTGGGGGTTAGTGCTGGGTGGGGAAACTGAGGCACGAGTGGGGGAATGGTGGGGACCGGGGGATGCTGTAAATTGGGGGGGGAGAGGGTGATGGGGGCCGGAGGTGGAGTGGGGGTGCAGGTGGGTGTTGGGGAGTTGGGACACGCGTGTGTGGGGACACGCGTGTTGTCTATGCGTGTGCATGGCTGGGGGTGCGTCTCTGGGGTGCGGGCGGCTGCCGTGGGGTGCCCCCACCTCCACGGGGGAAAACGGGCGTATAGAGGATGGGGGGGGCAGTGGGTGGCACATGGGGGGGCTTAGGGGTGCGGCAGGGGGTTCAGGGGGATGGGGGTGGGCAAGGGGCTGCCGGGGCCGGGGGGGCCGGGGGTTACCGGGGGCCCGCGGGGTGGGGGGTGCCGGAGGGGGTGCTGCTGCCCCAGCCCGGCCCCGCTGCCGGTCCCCGTCCCTGTCCCCGCTCCCGGTCCCTGTCCCCATCCCCGTCCCGGCGCTGGCGCAGTCGCCGCCCGCGCTGCATCCTAATGAGGCGGCGGCGGCGGCGGGGAACGGGGACGGGAACGGGGACGGGGACAGGGATGAGGACAGGGATGGGGACAGGGGTGGGCATGGGGATGGGGCCGGGCTGCCTCCCGCCGCCTCTGCGCCCCGACGGACGGACGGGGGGGGCTGGGGGCCCGGGGGGATCCCCCCTGCACCCACAGAGCCGGTGACAGGCGGCGGAGGGACAGTGACACACACCGGGCACAACCGCTCACGCCCGCGGGTGTGAGCACAGGCACAGGCACCCCCGCAGCGCCCAGCCCTGCCACACCCACACAGCTGGATCGGGGGGGGGGGTCACCATCACAGCCACAGCTGGATCGTGAGGGTCACTGTCACACCGACAGCTGGATCACAGGGATCATGGTCACAGACACAGCTGCATGGTGGGGGTCACTGTCACACCCACAGCTGGATCATGGGGGTCACTGTCACGCCCACAGCTGGATCCCAGGGATCACCATCACACCCACAGCTGGATCATGGGGGTCACCGTCACGCCCACAGCTGGATCCCAGGGATCACCATCACACCCACAGCTGGATCATGGGGGTCACTGTCACGCCCACAGCTGGATCCCAGGGATCACCGTCACACCCACAGCTGGATCATGGGGGTCACCGTTACGCCCACAGCTGGATCACAGGGATCACCATCACACCCACAGCTGGATCATGGGGGTCACCGTTACGCCCACAGCTGGATCACAGGGATCACCATCACACCCACAGCTGGATCATGGGGGTCACTGTCACACCCACAGCTGGATCCCAGGGATCACCATCACACCCACAGCTGGATCATGGGGGTCACCATTACACCCACAGCTGGATCACAGGGATCACCATCACACCCACAGCTGGATCACAGGGATCACCATTGCACCCACAGCTGGATCCCAGGCACCACTGCCCCCGGCTCCCACCTCCCACCCCAGCCCTGGAGACCTCTCCCTCGCCGGCCACCCTGTCCCCAGGCCTGGCCCGGGGTGTCAGGGTGCAGCGGGGCCGGTGCGGTGCCAGGGGCCGGCTGCCATTTTGCCGTGGGAGGGCAGAGGGCAGTGGCGGTCCAACCATACCAGGACTGGGCCCATTTCTGGACAGCGGGTGACACCGGACAGCGGGTGACACTGGGCTGTGGGTGACATTGGGCTGCGGGTGTCACTACGTGGTGTGTGTGCGTGGTCCTGCATCCAGCCCGGCTCTGCTTTCCCCAGATTTGGGTGGCATCCAGGCAAGGGGACCAGATGGTGTCCCCAGGGTGGCACCCAGGCTGAGTGCCCAGTGTCCCCAGCGTGGCATCCAGGCGGGGTGACACAGCATGCACAGAGCCAGGCGGATGCTGCACAGGAGCAGAGTGGGACCGCTCACCCCACCACCCCCCAGAGCACCCACCGTCCCCGCGAAGCACCCGAGACCCCCACCCTCTGCCAGCAGAGGAGCACCCTTGGGTGCTCACCGCCTCCCTTTGCATCTCCCACCTCCTGCCTCCTCCGCGGTGCTTGGGGGGGACTTTCCCCACCTGCGTTTGCACCAACGGGGCACGACCAGCTCCGGGCTGGCAGCCATGGCCCCCGGGGTGACAGCCAGGACCCTTGGGTGCCACACGAGGAGGGTGCTGCGGCCATGGGGAAGCGCTCGTGGCCGCGCGGTGCCACCGCACACCTACGCGTGAAATACGGCCCCATAAATCCATGCCCTGTTGTGTCTTATTGCTTAATTAGTACATGAAACGACATGATTCAGAAGAGCCCAAATGGGATGGCGTCATGGGAGGCATTGAAATGGAGGGGAATTAGCGGCTGGCAAGCCAGGTGGGGAGAAAAAACTGGAGGGGTGGGGGGGTCTTTTGGGGGGATTCGGGGGTTTTTTGGCCTCCCTGGGGATGTGGGTGGAGGGTTGGGATGTGCCCAATTTATCCCCTGGGATTTGGGATGCCAACCAAATCATGCTGCAAAAACACCCTTAACCCTCCCGCCATGTGCCCGAGCCGTCCCCATCCCCTCTTATCCTGGGCGCAGAGGCTTGGCAGAGCCTTTTTGGAGTGGGGGGGGGTTAAAATGGGTCCCCCCAAACCCCACAACGATGGGGACGGGGTACCCAAAACATCCCCCAGCGCCTTCAGATGCTGCCACGCTTCGCTCCGGCTCCCAGCCCGCCTCGATGGGGTATTTTCTTTTTTTTTTTTTTTTTACAGGCTTTTTTATGACAAACTTTACTTTACGTTTGACATTTAAAAGCTGATCAGATCTTCCCTCCAGGACAGAAGGAAATGGAGATATTTATTGGGGTCTCGGCGATGCTGGGAGAGCCGCGAGATTTACTCCGACAGCGCGGCAGGATTATAGATATCGTCTGTCCGGCCGGGACGCCGGTGCCGCGGGACGCGCCGCAGGCAGAGGACAGCGATTTATTGGGGGCTTGGGGCTTGTTTTAGTCCCCCCGAGGAGGGTTGTCAGGAAGGCGATGAGAGCCCAGGCTGGCTCGGCCCGTGCTGAGCCGGTGGGGATTCTCCAGCGGCAGGTATGCGGCTGTGCTGGGGTGATCGTGCCGCGTTCTGGAGGGGTTTTGCTGTCTGAAAGTGAGAGGTTTGGTTTTTCCATGTCGCCCTGCAGCTCCTCTCTGCTCTCCAGACCCCTGCCTGCTGCTTTCCTGCTTCCCTACCTGCCCCTCAGTTCTCCGGTGTCTCCTGCCTGGGGACGTGCTGGGCTGGGGACAGCATCTAGGACCTGGGGACATCTCCAGGGTCAGGGATGGTCTCTTGCACCTGGGGACATGACTTGGAGACCGTGTCTTGGACCTGGGGATGGTCTCTCAGGTTGAGGACCATGTTTCAGACCTGGGGTTGGTGTCTTGGGATGGTGTCTTGGAACTGGGGACTTGTCTTGGGTCAAGGGACAGTGTCTCAGACCTGAGGAGAGTGTCTTGGGAGAGCCTTGGACCAGAGGATGGTGTCTCTGGTAGGGGACAATGTCTTGGACCTGGGGACATGTCTCGGCTTAGGGGATGGGGTCTTGGGTCAAGGGGTGGGGTGGAACCCCCATTGGACCTGGGAACGATGTCTGGGGATGGGGGACAGTGTCTTGGGTTGAGGGACAGTGTCTGGGACCTTCAAAGAGTGTCTTGGGACAGTGTCTTGGACCTGGGGTCATGTCTGGGATCAAGTGACAGTGTCTAGGACCTGGGGATGGTGTCTTGGGTTGGGGACAGTGTCTCGGACTGGGGGACAGTGTCTCAGACCTGGGGACATGCCTTGGGTGAGGGACGCTGTCTCAGAACGGGGACAATACCTGACACCTGGGGACGCACTGGGGCCCAGGGCTGGTGTCTCCAACCCTTTGGGGACACAAGTTTGAGGACAACATCTCACAGCTGGGGACACCAGCAGTAATGGGGCGAGGGGGGACGGACCGGCCACGTGTTTCTCCTCCGGCACTGTCACGCTCCACCTCTCCAGCAGCCACCGATATATCACGCTCCCCTCCTTGTGCCAGGGCGGCTTTCAAGAGCCCGCCTCGTAAAAAGGCACAAATAAAATATTATCGCTGCCTTTTCCTGCCTGCGCTGCTATTTTCCACCGCTAATGAAGGAGATTTCCCCTGCGTGGGAGGCAGGTCACCACCACCGCCGGCTCCACAGTCCTGGGGACCTCCTGGGGACCCCCCACGTCCTCTTAATTTGCTGCATTTGAGCACAAATATTCCTGAGGGGGAGGGATTTTAATGTTGCTGCAAAGGCGGGGGGGGGGGATCAGCCTTTCCCCTTCTGCTCAGGCCACCTGGCCAGCAAAGCAAGCAGCAAATGCCCCTCACCGGGGTGTCTGGTCCAGAGCTGCAGCCATGGGGTAGAAGAGGTGATGTCACTGCTTGCCTCGGTGATGTCATCAGTTTTCTTAGCAAGCTGGTGATGTCGGCAGCCCCCCCCCCCCCAAACCAATCCTAAAATGGTTATTTGGCTTCTGGGCTAATCCAGCCTCAGCACTTCACCCTGCCCTGCTCAGGCCCAGGCAGAGCTGCCCACCCCAAGGCCGGGAGAGCCCTGGGGGTACAGGGTGAAATTTGGGGACAAACCCCCCCAAACTGGGCCATCTCCAAGCCCAAACACCCACCTCGTTCCCAGCAGCCCCAGGAAAGCCAGGCTGAATTTTGGGTTAAAAACTACCAGTATTGGGACAATAAGCCCAGGCTCCAAGCAGAAAAGCCCACTTTCCCAGCTGCACCAGGGAAGCAAGGCTAACTTTGGGGCTAAACCTCCTCAAATTGGGGCAAAACCCCCAGTCTCCGCCCCAAACACCTGCTGGGCCAGCAGCGGGATGGGAGGCTGAGACTGGGCAGCTCGTCACACGAGCCCAGGGCCGGGCCCCGTCACGGAGAGAAACGGGGATTTGCTGCTTTTCTTCACGAAAAATGTAGCAGAATTTGTTTCTCCCCTTCCTCCCTTTCCCTTTTTCTTTCCTTTTTTCCCCCCATTTTCCTCTTTCCTTTTTCCTCTGTTTCCCCGCGCAAACGTGATGCCCCTCCGTGCGAGTGTGATCCCCCGCCGTGCGAGTGTGATCCCCCGCTGTGTGAGTGTGATCCCCCGCCGTGTGAGTGTGATGCCCCTCCGTGCGAGTGTGATCCCCCGCCGTGCGAGTGTGATCCCCTGCCGTGTGAGTGTGCCAGCCCTCGTGCAAGTGTGATCCCCCTGCATGAGTATGATCCCCCTGGGCAAGTGCGTTCCCGCGTGCACGGGTGATCCCCCGCATATAAGCGTGATCCCCCATGTGAGCATGATCCCCCATGTGAGTGTGATCCCCCCATATAAGTGTGATCCCCCCATGTGTGCGTGATCCCCCATGTGAGCGTGATCCCCCATGTGAGTGTGATTCTCCGCTGTATGAGTGTGATCCCCTCATGTGAGTGTGATCCCCCCATACAAGTGTGATCCCCCCATGTGAGTGTGATTCTCCGCTGTATGAGTGTGATCCCCCATGCAAGCGTGATCCCCCATGTAAGCATGATCCCCACGGGCAAGTGTGATCCCCCCATGCAAGTGTGATACCCTCAGGCGAGTGTGATCTCCACACATGTGTGTGATTCTCCCCTGTACGAGTGTGATCCCCCCATATCAGCGTGATCCCCCCATGTGAGTGTGATTCTCCCCCATGCAAGTGTGATCCCGTGTGAGCATGATCCCCCTGTGCAAGTGTTGATCCCCCGTGTGAGTGTCGTACCCCCACGCAAGTGTGATCCCCCCACGTGAGTGTGATCCCCCCACGTGAGTGTGATCCCCCACGTGAGTGTGATCCCCCCATGTGAGTGTGATCCCCCCATGTGAGTGTGATTCTCCCCTGTACGAGTGTGACACCCTTGTGCAAGTGTGATCCCCCATGTGTGTGTAATACTCCCAAGCCAGCATGATCCCCCCATGCGAGTGTGATCCCCCCCCATGTGAGTGCGATCCCCCCGTGCAAGTGTGATCCCCCCATATAAGTGTGATCCCCCCATGTGAGTGTGATTCTCCCCCGTGTGAGTGTGATACCCCCGTGTGAGTGTGATCCCGTGTGAGCATGATCCCCCTGTGCAAGTGTTGATCCCTCTGTGTGAGTGTGATCCCCCCATGCGGGTGTGATCCCCCCACATGAGTGCGATCCCCCCATGCGGGTGCGATCCCCCCCACATGAGTGTGATCCCCACGTGAGAGTGTGATACCCCCACATGAGTGCGGTCCCCCCACATGAGTGCGATCCCCCCATGCGAGTGCGATCCCCCCCACATGAGTGTGATCCCCACGTGAGAGTGTGATACCCCCACATGAGCGTGATCCCCCCACGCGAGTGCGATCCCCACGTGCAAGTGTGATCCCCCCGTGTGAGTGCGATCCCCCCACATGAGTGTGATCCCCCATTGCAAGTGTGATCCCCCACGCGAGTGTGATCCCCCCACATGAGTGCGATCCCCACGTGCAAGCGTGATCCCCGTGTGAGTGCGATCCCCCACATGAGTGTGATCCCCCATTGCAAGTGTGATCCCCGAGTGTGATACCCCCACATGAGTGCGGTCCCCCACATGAGCGTGATCCCCCACGCGAGTGCGATCCCCACGTGCAAGCGTGATCCCCCGTGTGAGTGCGATCCCCCACATGAGTGTGATCCCCCATTGCAAGTGTGATCCCCCACGCGAGTGTGATCCCCCACATGAGTGCGATCCCCACGTGCAAGCGTGATCCCCGTGTGAGTGCGATCCCCCCACGAGTGTGATCCCCCATTGCAAGTGTGATCCCCCACGCGAGTGTGATCCCCCACACGAGTGCGATCCCCACGTGCAAGTGTGATCCCCATGTGAGTGCGATCCCCCCACATGAGTGTGATCCCCCATTGCAAGTGTGATCCCCCACGCGAGTGTGATCCCCCCACACGAGTGCCATCCCCCATACGAGTACCATCCCCCCCACGCGAGTGCGACCCCCCCACGCGAGTGCGATCCCCGCGCGGGGGCCCAGCCGGGCCCCGGGGGTCCAGCGGGGGCCGGGGGATGCTGCGGGCTCCATGGCGACGGTTGCCGGGGCGACCGCGGGGCCGGCGCGGGGCCAGCGCGGCGGAGCGGCGGGAGCGGAGATGCGGGCGGCCCCGCGAGATTGATGGGGAACCGGTGGGGCCGGAGCGGGTGAGTCACCGCCCGCCGCGGCGCCGGGAGCCGCGCCGGGACCCCCGGGACCCCCGGGCGCGGCGGGGCCGGGGGGGGCGCGGGGGGGGCGTCGGTGCGGGCGGGCGTGTATGTACATGTGTGCGTGTGTGAACGCGCGTGTGCGAATGTGCGTGTGCATGTATGTGCGTGCGTGTGCATGCGTGCGTGTGCGTGTGAATGTGCGTGCGTGAATGCGCGTGTGCGTGTGAATGTGCGGGTGTGTGAATGTGCGTGTATGTGCGTGCGTGTGCATGCGTGCGTGTGCGTGTGAATGTGCGTGCGTGAATGCGCGTGTGCGAATGTGCGTGTGCATGTATGTGCGTGCGTGTGCGTGTGAATGTGCGTGTGTGAATGTGCGTGTGCGTGTGCGTGTGAATGTGCGGGTGTGTGAATGTGCGTGTATGTGCGTGCGTGTGCATGTGAATGTGCGTGTGTGAACGCGCGTGTGCGAATGTGCGTGTGCATGTATGTGCGTGCGTGTGCATGCGTGCGTGTGCGTGTGAATGTGCGTGCGTGAATGCGCGTGTGCGAATGTGTGTGTGCATGTATGTGCGTGCGTGTGCGTGTGAATGTGCGTGTGTGAATGCGCGTGTGCGTGTGAATGTGCGGGTGTGTGAATGTGCGTGTACGTGCGTGCGTGTGCATGCGTGCATGTGCGCGAATGTGCGTGTGTGAATGCGCGTGTGCGTGTGCATGCGTGCGTGTGCGCGGGTGTGTGAATGTGCGTGTGCATGCATGTGCGTGCCTGTGCGCATGTGTGTGCGCATGTGCGTGTGCATGCGTGTGTGTGCATGCATATGTGTGTGTGCATGTATGTGCGTGTGTGCTCGCATGTGTGGGTGGACGTATGTGCGCGTGTGTGCATGCATGCGTGTGCTCATGTGTGTGCGCATGCGTGCGTGTGCGTGTGCATATGTCTGTGTGCACGTATGTGCGCGTGTGTGCATGTGTGTGCATGTGTGTGCGTGTGTGTGCGCATGTGTGTGTCATGCGTGTGTGTGTATGCATATGTGTGTGCATGTATGTGCCTGTGCGTGCATGCCTGTGCGTGCGTGTGCATACGTGCGTGTGTGTGCATGCGTGTGCATGTATGTGCGTGCGTGTGCGCATGTGTGTGTGTGTGTGCATATGTGTGTGCATGTATGTGCGTGCATATGTGTGTTCATGTATGTGCGTGCGTGTGCATGCGTGCGTGTGCGCATATGTGTGTGAATGTGCATGTGCATACGTGTGTGTGTATGCATGTGTGTGCACGTATGTGCGTGTGTGTGCATGTGTGTGCGTGCATGTGCATGCGTGCCTGTGCGCATGTGTGTGTGAATGTGTGTGCATGCGTGTGTGTATGCATATGTGTGTGTGCACGTATGTGTGTGTGTGCGCATGTATGTGCGTGTGTGTGCACACGCTTATGCGCGTGCGTGTGTGCATGTGTGTGAATGTGTGTGTGTACATGCGTGTGTGTACATGCATGCATACGGGCATGCATACGGGCATCGTGTGTGCGTATCCTTGTGTGTACATGTGCATATATAAGTGCTTGCATGTATATGCCAGGGCAGGCACTTGTGCACACGCATGCAAGCGTACACGTGGGTGTGCACGTGCAGGCGTGCACCTGAGCGCCGGTGGGTGTTTGGGGAGGGGTGCGTGTGCGTGTGCGTGTGTGCAGGCGGGCGTGCATCCGTGAGTTACGTGCATGCGTGTGCGCTGGTTGGGCGTATACAAGCATGGCTGTGCGTATACACACAGGCGTGTGTGCACGTGTACGCATGTGCATGCGCGGGCCCCTGCGTGCAAGCGTGTGAGTGTGTGTGTCATCCGCAAGCACGCGCGTGTGTGGGCGTGTGCTAACGTGTGTGCAGGCAGGTGAGTGGGCGTGTGTGTACACGTGCACGCGCGTGTGCATGCACACGGTGGTGCGACCACCGCCGCCCTTACAATTTACGGCCCCTTCTCCTCCTCCCAGGAGCTCGCCCGCTGTGGGGTGCACATGGGGGACCCCCGCCACGCTCGCCCCAGCCCCGCTCCCAAGCAAGCCGAAACCCAATATTTTTCCCCATCTGCAGCCCAGCAGAGCCGTGCTCCCCTTATTTTTTGGGGGAAAAAGGGGCATTTTGGGGGATCCCTTTGCCAGCGCTGCTCTGCAGAGCGTGGGGGGCGGTGGAGGGGGGCGAAGGCTCGGCTCTTTCTTCCTCAGCTGCTCTCTGCACTGCACCACGATGCTACGGAAAATAATATCCCCGCAGCGGCGAGCGGGAGAACATAAAAAGATGGGGGGGAAAAAGCGAGGAGCGAGGGAGGGGAGGGGGAGGCAGAGCCGGGAAAGGTCGTCCGCTCCGGGCAAAGCCATTTGGGGACGAGTCGGGTCCTTCCCTTAGCCGTGCCGTGACCCCCCCTTTTCCACGCACCCCCATGCTGCAGCTGGGAACCCCGCAGAGCCCCAAAACTGCCCCCCGCAGAATCTGACCCCTTATAAATCCGCCCCCTCCTCTGTGGACCGGACCAGGTTTTGGGTGCCTTTGGGTGCCTACAGCCAGATTTTGGGGTGCTGGCGTGGGGGAAGCTTCATTAGGGGCCCAAATTACAGCAGCCAAGTGAGGAGCAATGATTTATAGGCACAAAGCTCCCCCCCCCCCCGCACCGTGAACTTGCGACAAAAGACTGGGGGGGGGGGAATCAATCCGATGTCTTTTCTCCCAATATTTTCTGCCGTTCCTTTGTTCTCCTAAAGAAGGTCTTGAAACGAGCAGCGCTGCAGGGACGAGCAGCGCTCCGTCCGCGAGGTCTTCATCTTTTCCCACGGTTTTAGTATTTTCTCCTTCTCCTTAAGGGTTTCCACCTAAATCGGGATTTCTTTTCCCCTGTTGTCCCCCCCTCTGGGCCCCCCATCCCCAACAGCGTGTTGGGGGTGGAGAGAAGAAGGGGGTTGATGAGTCCAGGCATGGGTGGTGGGTTGTGGGATGGGTGGGGAGCAATGGGATGGGGTGGCAGGACATAGGATGGGGTGGTGGGACATAGAATGGGTGGTGGGACATGGGATGGGGTGGTGGGACATGAGATGGGGTGGTGGGACATGGGATGGGGTGGTGGGACATGAGATGGGGTGGTGGGACATGAGATGGGGTGGTGGGACATGGGATGGGGTGGTGGGACATGGGATGGGGTGGTGGGACATGAGATGGGGTGGTGGGACATGAGATGGGGTGGTGGGACATGGGATGGGGTGGTGGGACATGGGATGGGGTGGTGGGACATGAGATGGGGTGGTGGGACATGGGATGGGGTGGTGGGACATGGGATGGGGTGGTGGGACATGAGATGGGGTGGTGGGACATGGGATGGGTGGTGGGACATGAGATGGGGTGGTGGGACATGGGATGGGGTGGTGGGTCATAGGGTGGGTGGTGGGACATGGGATGGGTGGTGGGACATGAGATGGGGTGGTGGGACATGGGATGGGGTGGTGGGTCATGGGGTGGGGTGGTGGGTCATGGGATGGAATGTATGGAGAGCCAGGGGATGGGATGAGATAGGGTGGGGTGGGATGGGATGGGATGGGATGGGACAGGATGGGATGGGATAGGGTGGGGTGGGATGGGATGGGATGGGATGGGATGGGATGGGATGGGATGGGATGAGATAGGGTGGGGTGGGATGGGATGGGATGGGATGGGATGGGACGGGATGGGATGGGATAGGGTGGGGTGGCATGGGATGCAAGATTCCAGGATGGGAAGGGGAATTGCAGGCCGGTGCAGTGGGTCATGGGATGGGGCTGTGTGTCACGGGATGGGAGACAGGCACCCATGGGTGCCCCACAGGGAAGCGATGCAGGCTGGGACCTGGAGCACCCAGGGGTGCTCAGGGAAAGTGACGCAAGACGGGAGGCTCTGGGAGGCTCAAGGGGGACCAGAGCACCCAGAGCTGCTTGGGGGGAAGCGATGCAGGACAGGGGCACTGCAGGGACTGGGGGGGACCCGGGGCACCCAGGGGTGCTCGGGTGGCACCCAAGGAGCGGGCGCAGGGCAGACTGACTCCAGCCCTCGCAGCCGGCTCCCCGGGGCTGGAGTTAGCCCCCTGAAATGGGGAGGGGGGAGAAGGAGCCAACAATTCCCATTTTCGGGACAATTGCTCCACCCTCCGGGCTCGGCCAGGAACGCAGCGAGGCGGCCGCCCCTCGCCCCTGGGACCACCCCGGGGCCAGCCACCCACCCGGGGGGGTCCCCGAGGGGCCGAGGGCTCGGCGAGGCTCCCCAGCATCCCACACCCCCCAAAAAGACCCCCAGTGACCGCAGGCACAGCGCAACCCCCCCAGTACCCAGCCGCAGTGGATTCTTCGATGTCTAATAAAGGTTGTGCTCGCTGAGCTGTTCCCCACAGGGTCACGCCAGCTCTTTGCCTAATCCTCCCCCCAATTTGGCCAAACGGGTGAACTCTGCAGTTTTTTTCTCCCCGCCTTCCAAATTTGGTTGAGAAAAGCCAAAAAAGTGGGAAAGTTATTAAGGGGGGGAAAAAAGCTCAGGTTTGGGTCAGGGGGTTGCAGCGGGGCTGGCTGGGTCACACACTGACCCCCAGCCTCCCTCCTGCCATCACCCCCAGCCCTGGCTCCGTATCAGGGTACCCCAAAGCCAGGGCAGAGGCTTTGCCCCCCCCATGGCAACGTTTTGGGGGAGTTCCTGGGTCCCACGGCCACCCCGGCGCTGCCTCTGAAAGCCAACGGTATTCAAAGCGAGCTGGGAAATGGGATTCGTTCCACCAGCCCCGGCGACAAAAGGAGGGGAAAAGAGCCGCCAAAGCCGCTGGAAAATGAATATTTAAAAGAGAAGGAAACCCATTAAAACGGCTTCATTTTTATTCCCATTACAGCCCATTAAATCAACGCCGGGGCAGGCAGAGGCAGGGAGGCTGCGGGAGGGGAAGGGGGGGACAGCCCTGCACTGAGGAGGGGACAAATTCGGCCACCAGTTCTGCCCTGGGGAGACCTGCGGCAACACGGCCCAGCCAACACCTCCCTCCTTCCCGTGCCTCAGTTTCCCCACGTGCAAACCCATGGGAGGACGCCCAGCTCCCTCCGTCTCTCCTTGTTTTCCCACCTGGAGGGGAAATTCAGGTGTGGGTTAGTGGAGATGAACCTGCCTCGGGGTCGGGAGCTGCAGTTTGGGGCTGGAAACAGCCCCCCAAAATCCTGATAACATCAAGGCCACGAGGATGTGGTGCCGCCTGAACCCCAAACCTGATAAAACCGGAGCTCCCCCCGGCACCACCGGCTCTGCGGCTGCTTTTACGGTGCCGAACATCAGGACTTTGGGTAATACAGGCAGGTCGTAAAGCCGACATGAGCGGAGCTGCAAAATGGCCGAGGAGACCCATTTTGGGTAGAAAACAGGCAAAATAGGGAGCGGTGCCCACGCCGCTTTCTCACCCTTCCCTGCGGGAAAGCTGCGTGGAGGGGTTTATCCTCTGGGGATGCTGCGGGGATCTGCTCCACCCTGAACCCCAATTCGCATCCCCGGCCTGGGGGACACCAAGGTGACAGTCACGGTTGTTTTGGGGACCCAGGCGTCCGGGGCTGGCCTTGGGTCCCTATCTGTCACCCAGTATGTGGCCCGTCCTCGCCCGTCGCCATGAGTCCTTGCGGGGTACCACGGGGAGCACTTTCCAGCTGAACGGCCGCCACGTTGGCCAGGGATGCTTGGAAAGTTGAAGAGCAGCCGAGGGAAGGTTTCCATGGCAACGGCCAAAAAAAAAAAATTTACATTTCTCCATTTGGGGGTAAAGGCTGTCATTTGTATGCAGGCGGGCGCGCGGCGCCTTTGAAATTCAAGCAGAAAATCAAAAAGGCGAAGGCAGGAGCGTAGCTGCCGGGTGATTATGCAGGAGGTGGGAGAGCGGCACGGCCCCGCTGTTATTTAGTGCCGTCCCCGGCGAGGAGGACAGGGATGGGGACAGGGATGGGGACAGGGATGGGGACAGGGATGGGGACAGGGATGGGGACAGCGAGGAGGTGTGAGGGGTCCAGGCGCTGTGGCCGGGCTGGTGTGGGAGCAGCCGAGGCCAAGGTGAAGGAGAGGGGTGGTGGGGAGGAAGGAGATGCACAAGGGGGTGCCCGAGGAGAGAGAAATCCTTCTGGCCGTCTGTCCTTCCTATCCTGTCTGTCCTTCCTACCTACGTATCTTCTCTATCTGTCTGTCTGTCTGTCTCTCCTTTCTCTCCGTCTGTCCTTACGCATACAGCCTTCCTATCCCTGTATCCTCCCCATCTAGCCCTCCCACCCACATCTCTCCTTTTATCCCTCTGTCCTTCCCACCCATCCATCTACCCTTCCTGTCTGTCTGTCTGTCTATCCTTTCTATCCATCTATTTATCCTTTCTGTCTGTCTATCCTTTCCATCTGTCTACCTGTCCCTTCCCTCCACCCATCCTCTCTATCCGTCTTGCCTACCCACCCGTCTGTCTGTCCTTTCCATCCATTTATCCATCTCTTCTCTCTATCCTTCCTATCCATCCTTCCTATCTGCCTGCCCTTCCTGTCTGTCCGTCCTCGCGCTCTGTCTGTCCTTTCCATTCATCCATCCTCTCTCCATCTGCCCTCCCTCCCCCTCCATCCCTCCGCTTTGTGCTCTCCCTTCCCCATACGCCCCAGGCCAGCACTGGGGGTGCCCCCGTGGGCCCCCCACCAGCACCCACACCAGCCCCGAGGGCGATTCCCCCCTTTGGGTTGCAAAATCCAGATTATGGCCCTGGGGGTGCCCCAGGCCGGTGGGGCTGAGCCTCCCAGTCCCCCCATCCTTACCCCAGTGGGCCTGAGCCTCCCAGTCCCCCCATCCTTACCCCAGTGGGTTTGCCCCATCCCAGTTTCTGACCAGTTTCCTGCAGGTTCAGTGAGCTGAACCGGCCGGGGGAGGGACTGGGGGGGACCGACACAGCCCAGACCTGGACTCACGGACCTGTATTAACCCCTCCATCCCCCAGCGATGCCGGGACAGGGACCAAACCCCACCCCAGGGGCTGACGATGCTGCAGACCCCCCCCACCCTAGGGAGAGTGCGGGTGCCTTGCGGGGGGTGACACCAAGCTGGGGCGTCCCCAGACATCCCCTGCACGTCCAGCCCCGGGGATCGGGAGACGCACCGGCACGGCCGTGATTTAATAACAGCAGCTCCTTGGGAGACATCTGCCTCGGCTTTGTTTCAGCGGGCGCTGCAGTCCTTTGTCTGCGCCGCGCTCCCAAAACGGGGGGGTTTTAACCTTTTTTTTTTTCTTCTTCCCACAGCGGTTTTCCTTTTCCCACAGCTTTCCCGGGGAAACGGAGATGGGGACAACAGGGACACGGGGGTGCGAGGCTCTGGGATCGGGGTTTCACCTTGGTTTTAAGGCTTGGGATGGTGGGGGGAAGCAGCCCGGACACCACGGTGAGGGGTGCCTGCCGCCTCCACCCCCCCAATTCACAACTCTCCCTTCATCCCCCTAGAGCAAAGGCCTGATAGGCTCAATTTGCGTTAGAAACACCCCAAAATACAGCAGAGAAGAGCTTCCGAGTGGTTGCTTGGCCAAAATATCTGTGGAGCAGCACCCGCCACGGGATGGGTGCTGCCGGGGGGGAGCGAAGGCTCAGAGGTCCCCATTCCTCCCGAGGCTTCAGATTTAATCACATTTTGCCCAAACCAGGCGGCGGCAGCTCCTTGGAGGTGTTGCGGGGGCTTCTTTCTCCCTGCCATCTGCCATGGGTGCTCCCCAGGCGCGGGCGAGGCCTGGATGAGGCAAGATGTATTTCGGGCAGGATGCCCGGCTCCGTCCCCTGGGACTGAGACTTTCCAGGGAGATCCTCCCTCCTCCGGGATGGGATGCTCCGTTTTCTCCCAAAAAGCCCAGCCTTATTCCCTTGCACCAACTCCTCTCCAGCATCTCCCGCAGCGACGCTCCCGGGAAGATGCCAAGATGAAAAAAAAACATGAGGATGATGGCGAAATAGCATTTTTTTCCATAATTTTTCAGCCATTTTTTCCTTTCACCTCATTTTTGGGCATGGGCGTTTTTGTTGGAAGCACCACTTCCTGTAGAGAAGACAGGAAGTGTCTTCTTTTGGTGAAGAAACCCCAAATTTGGCCACTTTCAGCCTCGGGGTGGAACATTTAAGAAAATTTGGCCACGGGTCCAGGTCTGGTTACGCAGCCTTGACCCCCACGGGGTATTTTCAGCCCCCAAATCCACATTTTCTATTGATGTAAAGAGAATTAAAGGACATTTTTGGGTCCTAGATTTTGCCCCGGCGGCTTTTGAAGCCCCTCAGGGTCCAGCGCTGGTTTTTGGGTTATTTTTCCATGCTTAAAAATCCCCACCACAAATGGCTTTACATTCCCCAGCCTGGAAAATCACCAAAAATCCCAAATATTCACCCAAAAGCATATTTTCTCCAGCCTTTTTTTTAGCCGGCATTTCTGCTCCTCGCGACAAGAGGAGGTGAAACCTTTGCCGATGGGAGCGGGGTGGAGGTTGGCTCTGTCCCTCTAATATATCATTTTTATTTCCTGTTGTAACTGACAAATTGTTCTGTATTTTATATCGGATCCCTCCAGGCAAAGGGGCTGCGGGATGTGCTTTTTTTTTTTTTTTGGTATTACCTGGGAAAAAAAAAGAAAAAAAGAGTTGTAAAATCAAATAATAAAATAAAAAAAAAAGTTAAAATAGTCCGAAAGAACAGATACGGTGGTAATGAGCACCGCAGAGATGCTCTATAAACCTGAGCAAGGCTGCAGGGATGGGGAAGGAGGGGGAATAAAAAGCGACTGGGCAGAAATCCCCCCCCTCAAAACCCGTTATCGCCTCCAAAAAAACGCTGGGGAAATTTTCGGCCCCCGCACTGCGCCCAATTACCATCAGCAGGTGCAAACGCACCAAAAAACCCACTTATTTCCCCATAACCCAGCACCGCTCGCTGCATCATTTCAGCTGGCAAAAGAAAAAAACCTTCCTTTGGATTAAAAAAAAAAATGAGGTTTTTTTTTTCATGCAAAGCTTTGATTATTCTCCTTAAAACGCTGTTTCCGTCAGGATTTTAATTGTCTTTGAAAAGGTCAGGCGACGCTCCTTCCCGCAGGTTTCATTTCGCTTTATTTATTTGCCCCTGGAGAAAAACCGTGTTGGCTGTGTTCCGCTTGAAAATCCGCTGCTTTTGAAAAAAATAATGTTAATAAAATTAAAAAGAAATGAAAAAAAAAAAAGAGGTTTGTTTTTTTTTTTCTGGTCTGAAATCCTCGTATGGCTCTTGCTGATCTTTGCTGCCAAGGGCTGGTTGGCTCCGGGTTCCCTGCAATGCTGCCCCGTGGCAATTTTTTCCCCTATATCCATGGTTTTTACCCCGTTTTATGGAGATTTGTGGGATTTTGTCCACCTGATTTAATCGGAGGGGGAGCACAAACCCAGCCCCATCCATCCAGTCTGGTCCCAACCTTGGACCCGTGTACGCGATGGGATGGATGGGCAAAGCGGCTCTTTCCCATCACCCTGCCCACGAGTGACCCAAAATCCCTGAGAATTGCCCCATTTTGCATTTTGGGCTCCTTTTCGTGCAATTCCAACCGTTGGCTTGGCCGCTGCTTCCTGCGGTGTCATTTGGGGTGAAACGTCCCCTTTTGGGGAATGGAGAGGTGGCAGAATAGGCGTTTTGGTGGCCACCGTTCTGCTTTCAGTAGCCGCACAGCAGTGACGAGCCCCACAGAGGGACAGCCATGTCCAAGAGCCGCTGAGACCCTTGGGTGGAAATTTTTGGGTGGAAAACCATTATTTTTCAGCCTGAAGAGCCAAATCCCCAGGGAAAAGGAGCAACCCCCCATCTCCCGATGCCCCGTGGCTGCAGGATGCTCCATGATGCTGTAGACCTCGGTGGGCTTTACCCCCCCCCCCCTTGCCACATCCACCTTGCAAATCTCCTTATTTTTATGGGTTATTCGATCCATTCGGAGTGTTTCTGGCTTGTTTATAAATATCCTCGTCTATAAATAGCTGCGCGGGGAGAAAGGAGCCGTTAGCCCAGAGCTCTTCAATCAGGCCGGGGAGCTGCAGGTAAATAAATTCAAGTAGGAAACGAGATGCTCCTTGCCGGCGGGGCAATGGCATCGTGGCAAATACGGATTCACCGGACTTAGAGGCTTCTTATTTGAGATAAAGTGGCTGCACTGAAAAATTTCACCCATGGGAGGGTCATTCCCCTGGGGACCCCAGGGGCAGTGGCTGGGGAAAGGGACCGTGGCTGCACGTGGTGGCAGTGGCAGAGGGACATCCCCGTTTTCCCCGGGGTTGGCTGCTGGAGGGTGGCTTGCCTGGATCAAAAAAGCAATTAAATGGTTATACCGAGGGAAAATTAGTAATTAGTAATTAAATGCAACCTGTGGGCCCCCGTGAATACGGATGCGGGGACCCCAGATTGGTGGAGAAACAACCCTGCATGGCTCCCAGCCCCCCAAAAGAGGCCGTCAGCTGAATTAATGCCCCTTTTCCAGCCTGGCATCCCCCCTCAGCCGCTCTTCCCCAGCCTGAAGCCACTTCCCCAGGGTCAAGCCTCTCCCCAGAGCTTTATTTCTTTGGGGCAAAAAGCCCATGAGATGAGGCAGAGTTGAAACGCTGAAAATCTGGGGGTGCCGGAACGCTGTGCTGAAATCCCCGGGGTCGAGCAGCATTTTTGCAATTCAGCTTTTTCCTTCTCTGAGCTTGCAAAGGGCTTTTTTTTGGGGGGGAGGGGGCAGAGCCAGCATATCATGATGGATGCGATGAGGTTTTGGGGGTGAACCCCCCCTTCCCCAGCCTCGTTTTCTCCCGGCTGGGAGAGGCAGCCCTGGCTCTGCGGCAGCGGCAATGGATCCCGGTTTTCCAGCCCGTCTTCAACAGGGGGAGCGTTATGTCCGTGCATCCGCAGCCCTGCGTGTCCCTGCTCGCAGCGGGGACGGCACCGGCATCCCGCAACCATCAGCGCCCACGGCACCCGCCAGCACCCAGCACCCTGGTCCCCCACTCCCCCTCCCAGCTCGTATTTCAGAACATTTCTTAACACTTTGAGCAAGCATTCTTGCAGGTAGCTCATCCCTCGCCAAAATCAAACCGAATTTGGCCAGTTCTTAGCCATGTTAATAGCAGGGAAAAAAACTCTAAATTATCCCAAATGAGGCAGCTGGGAAAAGGGGAGACACTGCATCGATGTCCTCTGCAGAGGGCTGGAGCACAACCTCATATGAGACACCAGAGAAGCCAAGCAGAAGGCAGCGAGCCCCAGGGAGGCAATTTCAGCCGACGGCGCATTGCAGCCTGGCCGAATCCTGCTGCAGGTGCTCTCCGAAGGGCCAAATCCTGCAAAATCCTCTGTCGTTTGCAGAGGAGCATCGCTGGCGGGCGCAGGACCCGGCTGGTTTGGGTGGAGAAAAGACAAGAAAAGGGGGGAAATAAAAAAAAACTAAAAAAAGGCTGAAATCCCCCCCATCGGTCTCTGTGCTGACAGTAAAAAAAAGACAGAAAAAAACCCCCGACTAATTATATTTTATTTGCTGATCAAAAGGAAAACGACTCGCTGCAGGCAAGGAGGGAGCGGGGTTTGTAAGGGCGTTTGGTGGAAAAGGCGGCGTCTGAAGGTTTGCATAATCCGCGAGGGTTTTACCTCTCCAGGGTGCATTTTCTGGGCAGCCGCCTCCTGTCTGGGCTCTGCTAGTCCCAGCTTGTTGCCGCGCCGGCGTTTCGGGCTCTGCGGCAGGTTGGGCTCCTTTGTAGGCCTTCCAAAGCGGCCAGGCCGAGGGCACGTGGGGAAAAGTCCCCGCATGGAAATGCTGGGGTGGGAGGCAACAGCGGCGGGTGCGGGTTGGGTTTGTGCAGGGCTGGGGGTGCAGAGAGGCCACGGGGCTGGTGCGGGACCTTTCTGGGTTTGCTTTTGCATGGGGGAACATCTTGGTTTTGCTCTTGCGTGGGGGGAGCATCTCTGTCTTGCTTTTGCACCACGGGAATATCCCCACCTCGGTTTTGCTCTTGCACCGCTGTAGTATCCCCACCTCAACTTGATTTTTGCACTGGGGGAACATCCCCGCCTTGGTTTTGCTTTTGCACCAAGAGAGCATCCACGTTGCAAGCTTTGCTTTTGCACCCAGGCAGCCTCCTCATCTTGGCTTTGCTCCCGCACCAGGAGAGCATCCCCACTTTGCCTTTGCTTTTGCACCACGGGAGCACCCCCGTCTTGCCTTTGCTTTTGCACCACTGGACATCCCCGCTTCGGCTTTGCTCTTGCGCCGCAGGAGCACGACGCAACCACCGGTGCAAAGACCTCACCCTGGTTCTGCACCCACTTCGCACCAAACTCTCCACAAGCTCCGCTGGGCGATTCTTTACAAGAATTGCATGGGGATGCCAAAGGGAAGCGGGGGGGGGGTCGGGGAGAGAGAAAAAATGCGGGGAGAGCACATTTCTCCTTGTGCTCCATCCCGAGAGGAGCCGGGGCGAGCCGGGCACAGCGGGCGGCTGTAGCCTGGGCGGCTCGGCCTGTTGCGGCTTGTTCCCTGCATATTTTACGGATGCGTCGGCAAGGTTCTGCCTCCCTTTGGGGCTCCGCGAGGCTCCAGAGGCTGCAAAGCAATTACCCCCTCCTCGCTCCCGCGATTTCGGCATTCCTGCCAAAAGACGGCCCCAAATTTCCCTGCCTGCCCCAAGCGGGGCCGGATCCTGCCTCCATCCTGCGCCCTGTTTGCAGGCGGGATGGAGCCTCCCTGCATCAGGCAGGAAGAAGAAGTCCTGTGGCTTGCTTTTTTGCATGAAAATGAATAAAAACCCTAAAAAACAATGACAATAAACCCGACAGGGGCCAACGTGCGCCCAAGCCGCAGCCGCACAATCACCCCCGCGTTAGCCTGTAATTAATGCCATGATGAAATTCAAACAAGTTTCGCTCCACAGAAAGTCCGTCTCGCCTTCCAGTAAACCCTATCTTGGTTTAATTGGTTCTAATTTGCATGAAAACAATTATCGGCCGCGTTTTGCCTCTGGAAAGGTTGGGAAAGTTATGGAAGTGTCTGGAAAAAAAAAAAAGGATTCGTGAATCACCGGCATCAGCAGCCACGTTGCATCTGGGGAGAGCCAGAGCCTTTGTGTTTTGGGGTGTAAAGCTTGAAATGTCCCACGAGGTCAGAAGGGGAAGGGGGAGGCTGGAAGGATGGGGTTTGTGTGCAGAGAGAGTCAAGGCTTGGTTTGGGGGGGGGAAATAGGTGCCCTGATGCCCTGGTGATAGGCTGGGGGATGGGGAAGCCAGGCCCAAGCATTGCTGAAGCAGGTTGGGATGAATCAACCCAGAGGAAAAACGCTCCTTCAATCCCCATGTCACCTTAAAAGGGAGAAATTGGGGTGGCAAAGCCTAAAATCAGGGTTCACCCGGGTGCACGGGGTGCTCAGTGCTGGCGGGTGCATCCCCAGCCCGTTCCCAGCCCAGCTGCACCCTCCAGATACAGCAGCAATCCTTGCAGGCAAAGCGAATTTTTGCCTTTTTTTTTTTTTCTTTCTTGCTTGCTTTTTAAAGCCAAAAAAAGCACTTTGCGCGGCGCAAACAAAATAAACCCAAAATCCCCCTTGCACATCCCATCGGCCTCCGCCGGGATTTCGGGGGCTCAGGGCGGGCGCCCATGGGAGCTCGGCCACGTGGCAGCGTTTAGGCGAGAGCCGTAAATCACAGCCAGCTGCTGAGTGGGGAAAGCAGAGGAAAAACCCCGCGGCGGCTGCGGTTGGAGCCGCCTCGTGCTCAAGGCCTCCCAGGGCGGGAACGCCTCGGTGTGCCCCGTGTGTCCCCAGTTTGGGGACACGCGAGAGACACGAACCCCTCCTTTGCATTGGTTTGCGTTGCGTGGGTGGCACATCCAAGCGGCCGCTCAAAAGGTTTTGATTTGGGGGGGGGGGATATTTTCCAGGAGCTCGTGTTCCGTCCAGTATTTATTCGGCTCCTAAATAATTTGGGAGTATCCCAAATGATTTGCAGCATCGTGCATCTTGCTATGCGTGCTGTGGTCACTAGATGGGGAGATAACAGCTTAGCATGAGCGTGTGGAGCTGCTGCCTGCTCCTGCCTGGCTGCCGGAGCTCCTCCAGCTCCGCAGAGCTGGGATTTCTCGCCATGTGCTGGAGATGGATGGGTGCCGGAGGTGCACCCCAGCACCCCTGTACTGATGCAATGGGCACCCATCGAGCTTCATCCCAGCATGTCCGGGTCCATTGAGATGGGGCTTTGTGGTCCAGGGCTTGTCCTGGCCCCGTGGCCACCTGGATCCTGCTGTTCCCGGGGGTGGGAGATGATGGAGGATCCCCCCAGCCCCTAAACGTCTGGCCCAACACCAAAACCCAATGGGAGCAGCTGCAGGAGATGCAATGGAAGCTCCATCAGCAGCGGTGCAGTGCTGCGTCCTTCCTCCCCAGGAGGCAAAGAGGATGGCGAAGCTGCTGCACAGCACCTTAAACGGGATGCTCAAACCCAGCATCCCTCCCACAGCCTCCCCTCCCTCCTCATCCCCATCTCCCCTTTCCCACAGGCCACGAGGGTCCCTGGTTCAGGGCACCGAGCCCTCCCTGCCACCCACCCGCGGCAGCCAGGAAGCGGCGAATCCTTGGTGGTGAGCGTTGAACAACCGGCCGGAGCCGTATCTTCCCGGTGCCGCAAGACTCCTCTCTATCTCACCTCCCCAGGCATGAGTTATGATGTGCAATAAAAAGAAAATCAGTGCATTGATGCCAGTTAGTGTGACTAATCCAAGACCCAGCCTATTAACTGGTGAGTGGAGCATCCGTCTTGGCTCTCATTAGAAACTCAGCCAACTACCCAGGGATAAATCTTTCAGCGCATGTGGGAGCGCGGCTCAGTGGTCAGAGTATCCGGGTTACCGGGGTTTTGCTCCTGGAGCTGGATTTGGTGCTTTGAAGGAGCCAAAGGGCTCTGGCTGTTAGCTGGGGAATGCACTGGGATGGATGGGAATGGGGGGGGCTGGTGCATTGCAGTGGGGGATGAGGAAGCAGGAAGAGCCCCAGGAGCATCCCATGCCGATGGAGGTGGGGAAGGGAAACAGACACAGAGCAGTTAGCGCTCAGGGAGCGCTGGATGGCATCCTATCACCGACAGCACCCCATCGCCAACAGCACCCCATCGCCAACAGCATCCCATCTCCAGCAGCATTCCATCACCAACGGCATCCCATCACCAACAGCATCCCATCACCAATGGGATCCCATCGTCAATGGCACCCCATCACCAGCAGCATCCCATCACCAATGGGATCCCATCGTCAATGGCACCCCATCACCAGCAGCATCCCATCACCAATGGGATCCCATCGTCAATGGCACCCCATCACCAGCAGCATCCCATCACCAATGGGATCCCATCGTCAATGGCACCCCATCACCAGCAGCATCCCATCACCAACAGCATCCCATCACCAACGGCATTCCTTCACCAACAGCATCCCATCACCAACGGCATCCCATTGCTAACGGCATTCCTTCACCAACAGCATCCCATCACCAGCAGCATCCCATCACCAGCAGCATCCCATCACCAACAGCATCGCATCACCAACGGCATTCCTTCACCAACAGCATCCCATCACCAACCGCATCCCATTGCTAACGGCATTCCTTCACCAACAGCATCCCATCACCAACGGCATCCCATCACCAACGGCATTCCTTCACCAACAGCATCCCATCACCAACAGCATCCCATTGCTAACGGCATTCCATCACCAACAGCATCCCATCTCCAGCAGCATCCCATCGCCAACGGCATCCCATCACCAATGGGATCCCATTGTCAACGGCATCCCATCACCAGCAGCATCCCATCGCCAATGGCCTCATCCACCCTTCCCTGAAGGACACGGTGGCTCTGCCACGGCGCTGCCGCTCCTGCACGTGCCCTTATTTGCTTTATCTTCAGCTCTCTCCATTAATCTCGGCATGATTTACGGGGATGTGTTATTTATCTTTTTCTCCCTCCTTCGCCAGGCTGGGCTGAAGATCCACACCTTTTTATAGTGCAATAAAGCCCGCACAATGAAGAGGATTTTGCGAGGTTTTCCAGCCGTGGGGGAGCAAGGGGATGTCGCAGGAGGCGAGTCAGGGACCTGGGACACCATGGCCGCCCGTGCGAGGAAGCAAGGGCTTGTGGACAAAGGCTTAACCCATCCAAATCACCTCCCAGAGATGTTTGGTGGCATCTTGCGGAAGACTGTGGCTGGCCACAAGGGATGTGGGTCTTTGTGCCTCAGTTTCCCTCCTGGGCATTTGGGCATTGCAGCTTTACCGATGGGGACATCCCTCCGGACGCAGGATGACACGGTGGGGAGACCTCTCAGCCCAGCCCAGCGGTGTGGTCCCCCCTACCCATCCCAAACCAACGGAGCTTGGGCTGGACCCCCAGATCCACCCCCTTAAATTCAAAAGGCTTCCACAGCCCCTTTCTCCCTGCAAAACCCTGCCTCCAAACCCCACCTTTGTCTTGAATTTTAAATAAAATCCCATTACATTTGCTTCCAGCCCAGCAATGGCGCAGACGCTGGCTTCCAGATGACCGGCACTTTACGGGAATACCTCCCTATTAAGCTGCCAGTGCCAGCGCTGCATTGGCCAGGGGCGTTGATTTAAAAGCGCCTTACGGCTGCTTAACATAAAGCGATCGTCTACCGACTTAAGCTAAATCAATAGAAAGCAGGTTCAAATCAATTTGAAAATACCTAGATCCAGGGCCTGGGTGCCGTAAATCAATATCAAAATCAGACGTCGAATTAAACAGGTGCAATCTGGAGGGGAGATGGTGAGTTAAGATTTTCCTGCGTGTTTCTGAGTACGGCCAAGAGACTGGCTGGGGAGCATGGATGGTCCCACCTCGCTGTGGCTGCATCGCTCTGGCATTGCCTGGAGAGTGGCCGCAGGGTGTGAAGGGCAATGCAGGGTAGCAGGAGGTGGAAAGGGACCTCTGGTCCCTCCATGCCAACTAGGAGACAAATCTGGGCTCTTGTTGAGGCTTTTTGGGGTGTCACAGCGGGATTAGGGTCAGCTGAGGTTGCAGGGACCAGCAGTGTTGGCTGGAAGGGACCCTGAAGGACTCTTGGCCAACCTTGGACCAAGGCTTGGACCAAGCTGATGACCAAGGCTTGAAGACCTCAAGGATGGAGATGCCAAGGATGGAGATTGTCCACTTGCCACTTCCACCCTCCTTATCCCATGCAAGCATCAAGAGCTGGGCTAGAGTCAATGGGGAGTGCGAGGACCTTCATGGTGGTTCCTCTGCCCTGGCTTCAATGTCACCCCTTCAACGGGACAAGTTGGAGAATGCCCTTGGCTAGAAACCACTGCTGAAGATCAGGGAGGTGAGACCCAGCCAACACATCTTGGGCTTGGATAATGTCCTCTTCTCTCCAGCCTGGAGCAGACCTTGCTGTTGATCTTGAATTGACCAATTTTGGGAGGTTTTCCAACTCACCTGCACATTGCGGTGGACAGGGAGCCGGCATCCTGCCGCCTGCCACCGGCCCTCCTCCTGGAGGACCTAAATCTTTTTGGAAGCAAGTCGTAAAATCCCAGGCACGGAGGTGTTTTTACAACCCCCCCCTTCCCACCCGCGGCTGCGGCTGGGGCCGGCGCGGAGCAGTGTCCCCGCAGGGAGCTGGCCCTCGCCTCTTGGCCGGCGCTCATCTGGCATCACCGCGTGTGAGTAGTCGCCTTGTCAAGGAGCTGGAGCGTCTCCAACCTCATGTTTTTCATTTCGTTGTCAGCTCCTTGCCAGCATCCGGCCTCGTTGGCTCTCCGGCAGCAGCTGACCGTGGGGGGAGCGTCCGTCGGGTGGGAGAGACCTGCCAGAGTGGGTGGTGGTATCATCCTGACTGCTGCTGAGCACCTCCCAGCCTGGGCTACCCCACTGATTGGTTTCCCCCATGTGCCCTTTTTTTATTGTTTTTCACAGAAATACCGCCCAGGCAGGCTCTGGAGGTTGAGTCGTGGTTTCTGGATGGTCCCAGAGCACCTCTACCACCACCGAGGACATGCGTAGCTGTTGGTACGGTGCACATGTGGTGGGACCAAGACGTGCCAGGGGCCGGGGTCATTGCACATGCACGTTGCTCCATGCACATGGTCACCTTTGGGTGATCCTGGCTGCTCTTCCCAGCACCAAACGCAACGGCGTCGTCAACTCAACGGTGTTGACTGGGTGGCCACAACCCATCATCGTGGATTCAGCGACCTGGGGGACCCCACGGGGGTTGTGCCAGCCCCCCGTGATGGGGACGCATCTCAGCTCCCCGGCGCAGAGCCCGGCTCCTTGTCCTCAGCCAAACAGCAGCCTGGCCGAGCGCCCGCATCTCCCACCTCGTTAACGTCAGGGGGATTGATGGGGCTTTGGTATCGCCCCAAATGCCTTGACCTTGGAGAACCAGCCATTTCACATGGACTTAACGGGTAAAATGACACTTGAGTATTGGCCGGGCGCGGGCTGCCTTATCGCTTTTGCAGGCTGTAGTGTTTGGGGCTATTACAGTAGCATACTGTACCGCAATCGCTTTATAAGGATGGATGGTTAGATAGAGATAATAAAGCCCAAGAGCATTAAATCTTTGCGAGACACCGGCCACACTGCCTCATCCACCAGGCTGAAAAGGCTATATATGTTTTTCATAATTTGTAATTACTTTTTTACAGTTCTCTCCCATAACTCTGTCCATCATCTGGGTCAAAATATACAATGTGTGTGGGAGTAAGAGTCATAAAAACGTGAAAACAAACAGTTTGTCTTCGGGGAGATTAACACACAGTTAAAAGACCCATTTTAACACTCTCTCCATGCCGTCAGCCAATTAGCCGATATAATGGGCTCCACTTGATATTTTAGTTTTATTTTATTTCGCAACGATACCAACGTGCTTAATTGTGAACACATGATCCCTAATTGGCGGTGGTGTCATCTTCGAGGTATGCAGCTTATGCAAGAGAGCAGCGATTTGGGGCTAACCCGGAGCGGATTGGGCAAAGGAATTCTCTCTGAAATTCCACCGCCGGAAAAAGGCATCCTGGGTGGAAAGAAGAGGATCCTGAATGGCAGACGGGGCAGTGTTGGGTCCATGGTAAGGGACTGCGGGGGATGAGCTGCCTTGTGGATTCTCTGATGTCTACAAAGGGTTGAGGAAGATCTACCAAGATCCTTTGGGGATCTTTCTTCTCTGCTGGTTCAATGAAATTTGGCAGATCTGAGCATCGCTGCCTAACCCAGCTGATATTGGCCTCCAGGTTCACAGTTATTAGGTGACACAGACACTCCCATGCAGAGAACAATTGCATAAATAGCCATTTTTTACCCCTTCACCTTTTCCCTTTTTCTACTTTTAAAATAAATGACATTGGAGATGTCTCAAAAAAAACCCAACCCAATCCTGCAGCCCTCCTGCCCCTTCTTCTGCTCTTTGAGAATCCCTTAAAAAAATTGTAACTGGTTTCCAAACATCCCATTCATGGGAGCTGGAAAGGGGCCACATTTGGCTCCAGCGGAGCCGTGTCTTTTCTTGGCTGCAGCTGGAAAGATCTGGGGCAAAATATCATGTGTTTCATTTCTCTGCTGGCTGGCTGGAAGGGATGCTGTGATGGAGGGATGGGGGTAGGGAATGATTTTGCCCCAAGAGAGGAAGCTGAAGACCATAACTCCTCATGAAAGAGATATTTTTGGAAAGTTTGCCTCGGCTGGTGGTGCTGGAATGCGGCTCCTTGCAGCGAGTGACAAGGAGGAATTATGCTGGGACAGAAAATGGCCTTTCTTCGCCCTCCTGCCCAGCTCACATCAGGGCTGACACCCAATATTTTTTTTTTAGGAGAGGAACGGCTGCATTTCCCAGGGCGGTCCCGGCCCCTTCCCACCTCTGTGGCTGCGGGCGATGGGTTTGCTCGGGGACAGCATCGTCCCTCCCAGACGTCCCGTCCCATGTTGTCCTCGCACAGCAGCCACCCTCCTCCCCCCAGACCCCATCTCCAGCCCCACACCCTTTCTCCGGCCATGGAGAACCACTTGCTTCAGTAGACGGGGTCACCGTCAGAGCTTTTCCACCCTCTATTCCCATCCCAGGGGCTTTTTGCTACGAACTTCTTTCTTTGCTGTAGATTAATCCATCTGAGCAGGAAAGCAGCCCCTGAGCAGGAGAGATCCTGGCTTTTTATCTTGAAAAATAAAAGCTGGTTGCTGGCAGGGGATGGCTCCCTAATGCATCCCCCACCCTGAGCAGCCCAGGGCCCCCCCACCCATGCTGGGAGGACTGGGGTGGAGAGAAACGGCCAAGAGGGACCTTTGGGGGATGTCGTGGTCCTTGGGCACCCCCATGGCCTGTGGATTTGGGGTCCTGACTTGTTTCTACCCCTGTGACATTTAAAAAGACATTTTGGCCCACAGGAACCGGCTGAGGGAGGTTATCCCCGATGGAGGGCTGGGGTTATCCCTGCGAGGGGGAGAGACCATGAGGGTTTGTAGCTTGGAAAGAAAAGGGGGGGAAAAAATGCATATGGGAAGGGAAAAGGAAAAAAAAATTAGGAAAATGAAAGCAACTGATGACTAAATTGCTTTGGTTAAACATCTGCACAGTGTTACGGACACGGTGCTGTCTTCAAACCAGACATGCTGCTCCAGCCGCTCTGCTTCGCCTCTCCCAGATTGTGTGAGCCCTCCTCGCTCTCCTGCTCGGCTCTAATGAAAGCAGCAGCTTTTATAAATAGCGGCTGAAAGGTCCTGGATGGGAATTTGCCTGACTTAACAGTCCTCTGTTTAGACTAAGTTTTGGCAGCTCCCACGAAGGGGAATCGAGCGTGAGCCAGCATCCCGGGTGACCTGATCCCGGCCTGTCCGGGCGGTGGGAGACGAGGGTCTGGGGCAGGGGGTCAGGTTGAGTTTCCCTCTCAGCAGCTTGGTGGTACCTCTGGCACCTCCCAGCCACCCACGGCCATGACCCACAGCCGGGCTTCATCATCTTCAATGTCAGGAGCTCCCCGCAGAGCCATGAGAAAAGGTGTATTTTGGGTTGGCTCTCCTCTCCCTTCGCCGTCACTGGATAATTTGGTGGGCTGTAGATCAAATGACCACCTTGAAGTCTCCTGAGACTCATCCCAGGCTGCAATCGGGGCCGGTGGCAGGTGAAATCCCCCCCGACCGCTCCATGCTTTGGTCCATCTGGATGGGTCTTGGGCTGCACGTTCACAACAGGGTCCCCAGCAGCCCTCGTGTGCCCACCCTTGCGGGCACAGCAAACCCCACCCGCATCCCGCCGGGATTTCGGGAGCACTGCAAGGAAGGACTGCAGCCGCCGGGTGTCCCTGCCGCAGCGCAGAGCAGCCTGAACCCCCCGCGGAGGCAGGGATGCTCGGTGGCCAAGCAGCCGCGGGACGAGCCAAGAAACTGTTTATATCCAGCAACCCGAAATCTGGCAACGGCTCCGTCTGCGCAAAACTTTTCATTTGGCTACCAGGCTGTTTTCCATCCTCGGGTTATTTCTCCAGCTCAGTTCATGTTTATAGTGGATTAACCTGCTGTGAGGAGCCTAGGTATTATTTATGGCTAATTATTGGCATTTGGCTGGCTGGGAGGATTGCAGGAATACGATACCATGGTGCTTACTCGGCTTGTTCCAAACTGCGTTCCGCTCCCCTGTCTGAGTGTGCGTGTTTACGATGCCAGCTCACGTTATTTTCATTACCCCCTTTCCACTAATAAACTTTTGGTTGAACCAGACTTGAGAAGAGAAAATCCTTTGCAGAAGATGTTTTGGTGTCTTTCCAAGGAGCCATTGTCAAGAAATCAAGGGCGCAGCCTTACGCCGGGATGTAAGGAGTTCAGCTGTGGTGGATTCGCCGCATTTGCATCGTATTAACTCCGGCTGCCGGCTGCCAAATGGCTTGTTCTTTGCATCTGAAAATAATAAGGCTGCGGGAATAATAGTCCTAAAGTGAATTTTTCAAAGCATCTTTTAAAAATACCAAGGCCAGGCTTGTGTTTACACTCAAGGCTTTCTGCATGGTCGGGAGACGCCGCCTGCTTCAAAGGCAGGAAGAGAAAACGTCTTCGGGTCAAGAGCTCAACCTGGAGAGTTTGTGGAAAGGAGATGAACAAAAGGTGATGTCCTGCAGATCCCATCCCCCGGACAAGCTGAAAGGGGTTAAATGCATAAATGCTAATGGCTCGGAAAATTCGGGATGGTTTTACAAACTGGTGGTTGAATGCCATCCTGAAGTGGCAGCAGCTTCTTCTGCCAGGCTGGGTGGAAAACCCACCCCTTTTGGCCAGGAGACCAAGAAAAAGGTGATTCAGCCCTTGGGCCGGTGGCGAGTCAGCACCAAGCAGCTCTGACACAGCTGCTTCCACCCAAAATCCCCAAATCCTGCCCCAAAACACAGAGTGATGCTCTGGAAGAGGCGTCCTGCCAATGGGTGATCCAAGATGGGTGATCCAGGATGGGTGATCCAAGGGGAAAAGGCAGGAGCAGCGAAGCAGGAAAAGAGCCTGAACCTAGGACTGGTTTCGAACTGGTTTTTGAGCACGGCGGCTGCGAAGATGCTGCCCATGGGGCCATGCAGTGGCAAGCAAGAGGTTTGTTGGCTACCATCCTCGGCAGCTGGCTCTGCTGTGCCCACAGCTCCAGCTCGATACTTTTTTACCATTCATTTTGGGTGAGAATTCGCCCCTTTGCTGACCCGTCTCCGTGGACATGACCTCTCCGACCAAAGGAAAAGCTGCACAACCCTACAAGCCACCAGAGAATCCACACCAGGGAGAGACACTGGGATACAGGGGACTGCGCGGTGGAGGATTTTTGGGGGTGGGTGGGTTAGCAGGGGACCACGCTGCTCCCACAGCTTCGTCATCTGTTGTTCAACTCGCTGGAGGGACACGAGGTCCAGCGAAGGTGACATTTTCATCCCGACTGGAGCCGGACGCGTCCCATCGCTGTTGGGGACGAGGGTGTCACGGCAGCAATGCGTCTCCCAGACTATTTTTAACCACTCTGGGTTTAAAACCCAGCCTAAAGACCCCGGTGGAGCAGCTAAGCCCTTCGCGTGATGCTCAACTCCCAGCCCTGAAGCACCTCCAGACCCAAGCTCCCTGGAACAGCTTCCCCGCTCTGCAGATGGACGCGAAGGGTGTGTTTTCTAAAGTTAAAAAAAAAAAGCAGTTTTTTTAACCGATGTAATTATCCCACCATAAGTCCCGGCTGCAGCTGGTGGTTCCTCAAGCTCCACTTCCCTGCAGCATCTTCAAAAGTGACAGCGTCAAGCCCTGAAAAAGTTTTCGGGGAATTTCCTCCCGTGATGGCTGCCAAACCAGGGGCTTTTGGAGGTCCGTCACCTGCACATGGCACGTCCAAGGGACATCCCCCAGCTTGACGGGCTGCGTCCATCAGGAGATGACGCTGGAGCGCTCTTTCCAGGTTATCCCACGTATTTCCCATTTCTCCGCAGCTGCATCACCTGCCTGGAGAAGATCTTTAGGATAAGGTTTTCCCGAGCTCCGGGCAAAGAGCAACCTGATGACCTCCGAGTCCACGCTCGCCTCTGGCAGAAGCTGCTTTTTGTTCCCCATGCGTCGGCACAACAAAATGCTTTATTACTGCGCCTCGCTGAGCAATTTTTATTTATTTCTTCAAAATCTTAAATAAACCTGTTTTTTAAAAGTACCTCTGGAACAAGGGAAATGTATTATTATGGTAATTGTCTTGTGCTAATTATACTTATTACTATAATAACCGTTTTGTTGTCACACAAATAAAGTGGATTACATCATTTGTAAGTGCCAGAGGCAAGCGATGGCTCTGGAGCAGCGAGCAAGCGAGTTATGCGGGTTTTCTCCTTGGGCTTGGGTGAGATGGTGCCCAGCTAAGGCACCTCCGATTTGGGATCCACATGGAGCTGGTAGATGGGGAGGATGGAGCCTCTGCGGATGCAAATCTGTTTGTAGGGACGTTGGGAGGTGGGTGATGAAGGCAAGATGAGAGGTGGGTGATGAAGGCAAGATGAAGGGAGCTGTCGTTCCTCTGACACTGCCTTCCCGCTGGCCTTGGTCACCTCCTCATCCTTGGAAGGATGTTGGGTGCTATCAGGGATGCGATTGCAAAAGCACCTACTCTCTAATCTGTCTTGTGGTTGCTTGAGTGGATGGTGAGTGAGATGCCACCTCTCCTTCCCGCTCACCGTTGCATCACTTGGCCGCCCAGGATTTGGGATCCCGCAGCCACGGCTCCTCTGGAAAATCCCAGACACAGTGCCAGGGCTGTGGGTCCGCTCTCCCACCCGGCACCTTTCCTCACCCAAAGCCAGGAGCTGCGAACGCCTCGGCATGTTGCAGCAAGCTGGCTTTGCCTGCGTTACCTACGTGACCGTTTCGGGAGGATGCCGACGGCCGAGCCAGGCTGTGCCCGCATGCGCCGTCCTGCCGACCACGGGATTTGGGTCTCGCGTGGTTTCGGGGGTGACTTTCGCCCAGTTGCCTTCAACCAGCTGCCTTCAACTCTGCACCCACAACCACCCATCCATCCACTGACACAAACCCGCATCCTCCTCCTTTTCATTTAATCCTTCCTCTTCCAGCCTCATCACCTACGTGAAACAACACCAGCCCCCAACTAATCAGATCCTCATTTTCCAGGGTATTCAGCAAAAGCAGGTGTTTTGCCTTTTTTGTGTGTGTGTGCACGTGTGCGTGTGTCTCTCGCCTCCTCTCTCGCGCTGATGGGCCCCTGGAGCTTATTTTACACGAAAGCAACACAGGTTGATGTATTTTTAAATGGCTTGATTTTATCACCCTGCTTAATGATTTGTCGCGTTATTTATTAGACAGTGTGATATCCAGAGGGATTCATCGCATTAACGTATAAATAATGTGGCAAATAGTTCAATAGAGCCATAAAAAAGGGGATTTAGAAATAAATTGACCTATGTTTGCTACATGTAAACGAAGGTGGTGAATGATAATGTGTGTCATGCCCTTAAGCATGAAAAATGGGGGCCAAGAATACACCAGAAAGTTTCTTTAGTGGGTAAAACTGCAAAGCAAAAATAAAAATCCCAAACTCTTGGGGTTTTTACCCATCTTGTGTCCCCTGCTCCAGCCACGCCGGCGTTTGGATGTGGCCATACATCTCCCACGGGCTTGGAGACACTGCTCAGCTTCTCACCGCGAAGGTATGTGGAGATCTGTCCCCACTGGGAGGTTTGCAGGATCCGGCACAGAACCAAAACGTGCTCTCACCTACGCCATAAATAAGACCCCGTGTCCTTATCGACACCCTGCAACGCTGATTAAAGCAATAACCCAACCACTCCGTGTTCCTATGCTGAGTTACGAGTTCACAATATCGCCTGATGTTGGGCCGTAATTATTTTTGAATAGGTTTTCCCATTTCCTGAAAAAAACCCTTCCGCCGCAGCACAGCCAGAGAGCTTTTCCTTCTGCCGTGGGGGCCAAATCCAGCATCGGGGTCAGCCGAAATCCCACAGCTCTGCCAGGCCACCAGCCCCAACCCACGCCCAGCTTTGGCACCGTCGCCTGCCAGAACGATATCTGATCTCGGCATCGGTGCCAAATGATTTTATTCCGCAGCTGTAAGACAGATCACTATTTTTTTTCCTCTTTTACAACGTGCTACGGTTTAATTATTTAACACCATGGGGGTATGCGAGATGACACAGACAGTTGCGAGGGAGAGCGCGCCAAGCTAATTGATGGATGGGCTCGATGAAGGATGGATCGCAGTGCCAAGCAGGAAAGGAAAAGGGAATTTTCTACTGGCGTGGCAAGGCTTCGTCAGGAGAACAGGAGGAAAGAGATGGGCACCCCCGGCTGGGTGTCAGCCCTCCCAGAACCTCTTGGTCGTTGGCACCAGTCCGACTTGGATCACACGCTGGCGTAATTGCAAACGTTGGAGCTCTCTGCTTTGAAACGTTGAGGTTTGCAAAGACCAGGCTCAATTTCCAAAGTTTTGCAAAATCGAAAAATGAAAAAAAACCTTGCAAATTCCACCCCAGGAGCCTCCAGCACAGCCCGAGCATCCTGGGGCTGCCAGGTTTTAGCATCAGACCCCCGGCCGGAGCCAGGCTCTTCTCTTTGCCCGGTGCTGGCTGCAAAACCAGGGCTCCAGCTTTGGCCTCGCTCCCTCTTCCCTTGCCAACGTGGCAGGATCCGAGGCTGTAAGCCGGTGAGTCAAACTCATCTCCTCCGCCTCGCACGCACAGAGCCGGCATCGCTCATGGCCACGGCCATGGGCTGGGAACATCCCCTGGGCTCCTGGTTTCAATGCCCTTGCCTCAGTTTCCCCTGCTCCAGCTCACAAACCCACTGTTGGAGGGCATGAGGAAGCTCACGGATAAGAAGAGATGAATATTATTTGCACTTGAGAGGAGCTTAAGAGTTGGACAACTGAATTTGCTCCTTTTTTCGCCAATAGCAGCTCTGTAGGGTGGTTATCGTCTCCCAGCCATGTTTCTGGGTCTTGCTGGAGTTAACCCCAGCAGGAAACCCCTTCCTCCCCCGCCTTTGGCATCTTTGCGATGTATTTATTAACCTTGTGCACGGGATGGGTTTTCCAGCAGGTAAATGCATCCACTAGGCAAATATTTCTTTCCTTTTCCCCGTCCTGGCTGTCTCCGGCTCCGTCCGGCTCTCAGAGAAAAACAACCCTCAATGGCTAAACTTTCCTAAAACCTGGAAACAGCTCAGAGATCCCTTCCCGGAGAAGGAGGGCAGGATCTTCCAGCTTCCTTCACGAGGAATAAACGCTCATTTTAGTAGCCAATTTGATTCACTTTTCAAGGAACAGGTTTTCATGCTTTGTGCATTTATTTCCTAATTTTATTATGCCATTTAATTAGATCATGCACATTGGTTTTATTGTTAAAACATGTCCTTGTTTTCTTTATAACTGGATTTCATGGCACTACAGGGACATTTAGGAAAATATCACATTCCAGCATCGACCGTCGAAATCAGACCTAGATCTGAATGGAGCTGCCGGGTCGTAAATCTAGTCACAGATGGAAAAAGTGGAATATTATTCACAGCATGCGGAGCGCCAGCGGTTCCAGGAAGGGACGCACACCCCCTTCGAGCCCTTAAATTACAGCCCAAGGAGGGATGAAGCGGAGGAGCAGCTCCCTTGGAAGGACACTGAGAAGTTGTTTGCAGGATTCCTTTTTATGGGCTGACAACGGTCGGGGATGGCCCCCCGAGACGCCCCGTTTCATGGCACCGTGGATGCTACCGAGCTCGCCCTCTCCCCCGTCTGCCGCTCCCCAAAAGCTTTCCGCTTGCTCCAGGTTTCCTTTGAGGTCCTCTCCTGCCGAGGAGCTGTTTCCCACGTCCCTTGCAAAACCCATGTGCGACCCAACCGGGTTGGATTAACGCGGTTTTTAAGGGGAGTTTGGGAGGAAGGGAGACTTTTCTCGCCGTGGGTCGGAGCAGATGGCTGGAAGAAATGAGGAATGGTTCTGGGAACTTCCCTGGGGATGCCTGAGAAAGGGGAAGAAAAAAAAGAAAAAAAAAGAGAAATCCACACAACTCAAGACACTTGATCAGATGTTTGGAGGTTGACTACAGGAAACTGAGACCCTGGGGCTTTATCTCCGGGTTCCTGAGGGCTGGGGGCTAGCAGGGGGCTGAAAAGGAGCCGGCTGCAAGCAGAAATCAATTAGTGCTGGGGAGAACTTGAGCCGGTTCAGACGGATCCGTTTGGAGAAGGCACGCAGCGAGCTGGGCTGGGCCGAGCTGCAAATCATCGCCGTGCCGAGAATGCACCGGCAGGTCCTCGCTGGGCTGGGGCTCAGCAGCCCCGCGGCTATAATTCATGGCAGAGCAGGGGTCCTGGTCCCATCCTGCTCCCTTTCCTGGCTGCGGACCATGAGATGGAGGAGCTGTGACCTGAGCTTGCTCCCGCTGGGCTCCTAAAGGTCTGGCTGATGGGTGCAACTTGGGGTGGTCCCCCTTGGCTGGGATGCTGTGCAAAGGGATGTCCTTGTGCACGGTGAAACCAGCCCCGGTCTAGTGGCCGAATCAGGTGAGAGGGGCTTTGGGGCGATCGCTGGATGCTGGGAGATCTCGGCTTCCTCTTTTCTTTCTTCCCAGCTGCCATCACCCAAGGAGACACAAAGAAAACACGAGGGCGACCGGTACTGGTGGATCTAGTGAGCAAAGCAGAAGACCTGCAGTTGACGCTGGAGGTATGTGGAGGGGCAAGGAGACCCTGGGGAGGTGACTGCTCCTTGGGAAAACACCCCGAGGAAATCACATCCCCTTTCGAAATCAGATGTGGTCTCCAAGGGAGAGGGTTAACCCCACGCTCTGACACAGAGATGCACGGATCCGTCCGTCCCATGTGGACGGAGAGCACGGTGATCTAGCTAAAGCACTGCTTTCCCTGCAGACCTTTCTCCAGAGGGTCCACGGCATTGTCTGGGGCCATGCAACGATCTCTTTTTTCAGTCTTCAGCCCCTCCCTTGTGTCTTTTGCCTCTTGGAGCCTGAAAAACCGGAGCCTGAGCTTGGACATCGCACATGGCATCAGCACCTCCAGCCAAGGCGCTTGATCCCTCCTAATACTCTTCATCCCCTGCAATACCCAGGGGGGGTTTCATTGCATTTCCCCCCTGACACAGGGCCCTCCGTCGCAGCCTTGCCCTCGCCACGGCTGCCATCTCATGCCAAGAATGGGCAGCTAATGGCGCACACCGGCCCCGGGGAGCAGCCCCCGGCCCCGACCGCCGTGTCCTTTCGCATCTGCCCAGCCGCGGCTTTTACAGCCTGGTGTAAACCCAGCGGCTCAGGACGTGTCAGCCCTGATTTATACTGGCATAAACAGCAAAAAAAAAAAACCAAAAAAAACCCCACCAAGGCGCAGGTACTGAGCTCCGTTACGCCGGCAGCGGGCTGAAGGCACCCGCAGCAGCGCTGGTTCAGCTCCAGCCAGGCTGAATTTGGCCCGACTTGTTTAAAATTCCTTTCTCTGCACACGAAACCATTTTCTGCAAAGTTTAGCCTTGGGGAGATTTATTTCCTTGTTAGCTCAAGATTTTCCTATTAGCCCATCTCAAAGAAACATGGCTGCATTTTCTCCAGTGCACCAGCTGTTGTGCGAGATGCAGGTACATATTACAGCCGTCATTAAACGGCCTGTCATTCCTAGCTTTCTAATTACCGTATGAATAGAGAGTAGCACGAACAGAACGGCCGATTGTTCCACTGTGACTTACAAGGGGAATCAAAAATGGAAGACGCAGCCATCGCGCTTGGGTTTTTTCCCTTCCACATCTAATTGACAAGGAAATTCGGGTCGGCTTTGGCTGCGAGCGTAGCGCCGTGACTCGTTTTTCGAGACGGTTTTACAAAAGGAAAAGCCCCCAGTGTGTTGCCAGTCTCCCCTCTTCTCCTTCCTACTTTGGTTGGCTTTAAACATGTAATTTAGCAAAGCAGCACAACCTAAAATGAGGGAGGACAAACATATGGTAAAGTAGATGCAGGGAATATTCCAATAAGCAGTAATATACTGCGAAGATGTGTCCTGGTTGCAGTCAGCAGGTTTTTTTTTTTGCAATAATAGCTCCCTCCTTTGTTGCAGGAAGTCATGGTTTAGTTTTGCAGAGAAATTATCTTTTCCAAGCTCTTTTCCGTGCAAAAAATATCAGCATCGCTGTGCCGGCGTCACAAAGAGCCCATCGGCGAGTGGCAGCGTGTTTAGCATCCAGACACCCTTGATTTGCAGCACCTATTACTGCCATTTTATAGACTGGGAAAGAAATAAAAATAAAAATACAGCAAAAAGACGGCACAGAGGTACCAAGGGCTGGTCCTGGGAAAGGGAGAGACGAAGCTTTGCTCAAAATGTGATCCAAAAATGAGGTGAGAGGCAGCCAGCACATGGGCTCATGGCGCAGGAGAGATGCCGGCAGCTATCCAAAGGCTTCGGCATCCATTTTGGGAAGGTCTGGAAGAAGAGGTTGCTTGGACGTGGTTTGGATTTCACCTTTGCTAAACCATTCAATGTCTGGAGATCTCCCATGTCGTCCTTTCTCCTGGAGGTGCCACCTCCACGTCAGTTGTGTGGACGCGCTGATGTCTAAGGGAGGTTGGGTGCGCGGCACAGCCGTGCACGGAGGTGAGATGCTGGGGTATCTTCTGCTCTCCCCAGCTGCCCGAGTGCAGGAAACCTGTGAGAAATGAGCACTTTTGGGCTTTCTACCTAATGCAACCCACCCCACCCGTTACAGGGGCAGTTTTCGTACTGAAAGACAAAATGTGAACTTCACAGCATTCCCCTGAAATCAGCACATCAAGGTTTTGGGATCCAAGAAAGGGTCACTTTTAGGTGTCAAGGGAAGCCAAGCAGGCAGACCTCCGCTAAGACATGTCTCATCTCTTCCTTTCCCACATTGGAGAGAGAATTTGGGTCCAATGGGGCCACACCAAGGGCCATGTCTCTGCCAGAAGACAGGGCTGCGGTCGGGCACGCACCAAACCAAGGAGCCCCACCAGGATGACAAACATCTGGAGATGCAGCAGCCGTCGGGGTGGATTCAGGAAAGCCGAGAGCCCGACCTCTGCCAAAGAGGCCAAGGCGAGGAGGAGCGAGCTCGCAAACTGCCCGCTCTCAGGCTGCTCAGGTTTTATAGACCGACCCCGTCCCCTTCCCATTGCGCCAGAAACCCGGCGGCATTCTTGGGATTAACGATTTCCAGACATCCCCGCCTGCAGCCGAGGAGGGGAAGGCACAACACCAGCCAGCGGCCTCAGCTGGAAACCAGGCAGGTCTGGAGGAGAACAGGGGTTTAGGGGGTTGGGGGAACGGGCCAAGAGAGCTGCCTGGGGAGAAGCGGTGTTGCACCTCCCAGTGTCCTCAGATGGGGATGCCAAGGGTTTTTCTTGAAGATGCATGAACCCATCCAGGTCTTGGGCATCCCTGGGTGAAATGGGGTGCGCTGGGATGCAGGTAGAAAACCACCCCGTACCTTTTGCCCTCCCCATCACCCCACAGCCCTTTCTCTAAAGAGCTGAGCAGTTTTCGGACACCTTCAACCCCGTGGTTTATCCTCACGCAGCTCAGCAATGAACCCCCAAACCCGGCATCTCCCGTTATCGCACCCCGGCTTTGCGGCACAGCTCCGGACCACTACGGCAGCACAAAAATGGGTGGTTTCTTCCCTCCCCTCTTTGTTTCTCACCAGCTCCATCTGCCCGGCTCCCCACCTGAAGGCAGCGCGGTCCTCTGTGGCATCTCAACACGTTGCCATGGAAACTATAATGTCACAACCCGAGGATGATGGCTTGGATTGGGAAGAGAACAGCAGGAAACAGTTTCCATGCAAATATCCGTTGCAATAAAAGGCCAATAAATAAACAAGCAAAGGAACTGGGGAGAGTCGAGGAGAAATCGGAGGGGGGAAATATAAAACAAAAAACAATGGGATGTTGGCTCGCTCCTGGAGAGCTCGCCATGCAAACGAGCTTTGTTTTAATTGCAGCTTCGTGAAGCATGTTGGCAGAGCGGTGACACCGGGCAGGGGTTAATGAGAGCCCCCATGCCCATATTAGCTCTGAAAGGCAATTAGCACCAGGCCCTAACGAGCTCAGGTGGCATCAGAGCCGTATTGGGGAGGAGGTCTTGTGGGGTGCAGGGAGCCCCTTTGCCCCACATGGGGGGCAGCTTTGGGGTGGCCTCACTAACCAAAACCCCCCATTTTTTCCCCCAAAAAAGGTTTGCACAGGCCCTCCGGGGCAGTGGCCGCTGGGGGTTTATATACCCCTGGAGGAGCCAGCATGCAATTGGCTGGGAATACGGGTGGTAGCACAGGATTGGCTAGAAACAGAGCCAGGTGGGAGCACGGGATTGGCTGGAAGCGGCCAGGTGGCAGCACGGGATTGGTTAGAAACACAGACGGCAGAGGGGGATTGGCTGGGAGGGTGGGGGCGAGGGGGGCTGCCCCATGGGGCAGCAGGGGCTGGGCAGGGTGCAGCCCCTTGCCCTGTGGGAAAGGGGGGGCTGGGGTGGGATGTGGCCCCCCAAGGCAACGCTACAAGGGGGGGATGCTGTGTGCCGTCCAGTTTGTGAACTGCCTGGATGCGTGACCCCCTCCTCCGAGCCCTCCAGAGCCGCCGGGATGGCGACAGGGACGGGGACACGGACAGGGACAGCCACAGGGCTGCCACGTCACCACCTCCGCACAAAAATATCCGCTGACCCGCAAACCCATCGCGTCGGGACAGCGTGGGAAAACACCCCGGCAGATCCCCAGCACCCCCATCTTTGGGATGCCCCAAACCCCCACATTTCGGACCCCACCGCAGCGTGGAGCCACCCTGCCCGGCTGCAGCCACACCGGCAGGGATTAACCCAGCTCCAGCGTGTGCGAGCTTGCAGCATCCTTCCCGACACCGAGCCCTGGCTCCGCTTAATAACCCAGGAGCCCTCACGTAGGATATCGTGCGAGAAGCTCCCCGGGCTGCCGAGGAGAGGGAGGAATGTGAAATGCGGTGGCGGCAAGGGGTGAGGCCGGTCCTGACGGTGGCTGACCTTGAGCAAGTCATGGCCCTGTGCCTCGGTTTCCCTGCCCGTAAAGCTGGGATGGCGGTGCTGCCGCCTTCTGAAGGCGCTGGCGTAGACGTGGTCTGTTGAGGACTCGTTATCTCCAAACCCGTCTTTGGCACCTCGGTGCTGTTGTAACCATGTCCGCCATGGGGGTTTTGTTGGTATAATCGTAGTTTGTGCAAGCAGCCACGCCTAGAACCGAAATAACTGTGCCTGAACCCAACCTGTGTGCGGGGCAGGTCTCGGATTCACCAAAACTGGAAGCGCCAAGAGGAAAGGAAAAGTGGGAGGAATGAAGCGTTTCTTGGTAAAATGGAGCCTTTTTGGGCAAACTTGGTTCGCACTTGTGTTTGGGTGGAGAAAAATCAAAGCGTTACCCCCTTTCGGTGTCTCCACAGCTTCTCTTAGCACTGTGACGGCCATGGATGCAACACGTTCAGCCTGGCTACCAGGCGCCCAGAGGCCACGGTGATGGGCGCCCTTAGAAAAGCCCAGCCAAATGCAGGAGGGCCACCCCAGCGGGGCCGTATCCTGCCATAGCCGCCCAGCATGGCCTGAGCTGGCCATGCAGTGAGGCCGGGGCTGTTCTCAGTGCCAGGATCAGTCCTTGTTGGTGGTATTTTCTGAGTTGGGCTGCTGCCTGCTCGCAGTTACGGGCTCCAGTGACAGGCAAACGGCGGACGAAGTCACCTATGAGCATCCACGGTCTGGGGATTTCCTAAACCCGAGATCGTATCTGCACCTGCAGGTGAAAGTCCTGCACGGCCGCTCACTCATGCATTTGCCCTGTGGGGTTTGATCCTGAATTAGCATCGCTCCTGGCCCCACCTGCCCTTTCTGGGCTTGCGTTTGCCGAGCAGCAACACTTGGGGTGCTGCCACCCCATTGTCCTGGCCATGAGGGCCACCTCTGCCACCACAGAAGGTGCTCAGGATCCGGCCTCTGCTCTCCCTCCCCCTGGACCGCATGTGTTCCCAAACCTCCGATTCTCTAATTTTCCTTTTAAAAAAACCATTAGGGTTATACAACCACATTAAATGTCTCCTGACGGACAAGAAAGGACACGAATCCAGCCTTTCATCATTCCCACCCCCAAATAAATCCAGACAAGGTTCCTTTGTAGCAGCTAAGCTGAGACATCTTAACATTTCCCTGCTAGCAAGCTCCAAGTTTCTTTACTCACCATATATTTCCCCTGACAGTTTGTACAGATACTTAAGACACCATATAATTATCATCACAGCTAAAAGGCAAGGACTGATTTATTTGTGACAAGCACCACCTTTCCGCGATGACGCCATTGACACTTACACCGAGGGTTTTTTTGGCGTGGGGAGGTGCGGAGAAGCAGAAGCCAGGCTGCTTTCTCCTCCTTTTTTTTTTTTTTAATGCTCATCCTTTTCCCCGCAGGCACCTCACTGCGAGACAACCGGCACCCGGTCCCAGGACCGGACCCACCATCCCCGAGCCCCCAAGGCTCTCGTGATTTCATGGCTTGGACCAACACAGGTCTCTCCGTCTGCACTTCTTTGACTCTTGGCGTGTGAACAATGCGTGCACTTATCTCAGTACTTATTTAGTGCCCAGCTCCACACCCTGAAATTGCCTGATTATAGCTTTCGGAGCCTGTGTGATGCATTGGGTTAGGCAAACAGATGTGCCAAGCAGTCTTGTTGAAAACCCACATCCAGGCAGCAGCTTTCAGCTCTCCAGGTTGTTCCCTTTCTTTTTTTTTTTTTTCCTTTCCACTCCTCTCCCTCCCCCTTTTCCTTTCAGAAGTAGCTCTAATAATTGCCTTCATATTGCTCTCAGCGAGGGAAGGGCTGGGGAGAAACACTCAATGTTTCAGTCATTTGCCAGTAATTTTCTCTCCAAGGAATGGGCCCCTCCATAGCCAAGAACTCATGACTCTTTTGCCTGGTTGTCTCCTTGCCTAGAACAAACCCACCCCCTTGCCTCCTCCCTCCCTCCTCTGCCAACCGAACCGCCAAGACGTCTCCTCTCAACTCATGACCTCTTCAGGTGCACGTCTCCGCATGGCAAGAGCTGCAGGGGGAAGGCAAGCAAGACTGGGCTTTGTTGGTGCCAAGGGTGGCCTTCTTCATCCCATCCTCCACCTCTCCAGGGCGCTTCCTAACCCTATGTCTGCCCCAAAAGAGCTTGAAGGGAGAGGGCAACGTGTTGGCCCTGGTATGGAGAAGTGTAGGCCAGGAGATGTTTCACCCTACCCATGCAGTGTGAATTTGTCCAGTCTTTTTTTGGAGCCAGTGGAGAGAAATAGGCACCTTGTACGGGCCATCTGGCCCATCTAAGATGGCAAAATCAGGATGGGAGGAGGTATTTTTGGAGGTAGCAGTCTCTCTGTTGAGTAAAAAGGGTTTTATGGCTGTTGATAGACAAGATAAAGGCTTACCCAAGAGACAAGGAGAGATTTGACAGGAACCTCCTGGTTCCTCCAGATCTTCCTCCCAGCCCAGCTCCACCACTAAGCCCTCATGGTAGGAAACCTCCATGTGGGGAACAAGCCCTGTGAGACCCGAGCTGCCAAACCCATCCAACTGGGACCCCAGTATCGCTGCTCCCATCAGTGCAGCCCTGAGCCTCACTTTGCTCTTGAAAGCTGCTCTCAGGTGCCCGTAGCTGAGGTCTTATGGCCCATGGGTTGGGTCCTTCTTCCTCCTTGCCATGTTGCGATGCTTTGAGGGGCTGTTTGAGACTCAGAGCAATGGGGAAGGTGCAGCTCACGAGCGCTTTGTGTTTGCTCTCAGGTCAGCGGATGTAGAGACTGGGGTGGCAGTTGGTGACACTGGAGCTTGAAGAGATGGTGACTAGGGCACCTACTCCGTGCACCACCTCCATGAGCGCCAGTGTTTGAATCCCATGAGGAATCTGCCTTTCTGTGTCTTGCCATTGTTGAGATGGAGACCAACGTGCTGCTGTGACGGCTGGGGAGCATATGGTCCTCTGCAAGGCTGATAGAGGAACCTGGCAAGAGCAGCTCACATGAGGACATCTTCCCTGTGGTCTTCTAAGATTACCTGAGTGTTCAAGGTCTCAATTGGGTTGCCCACACGAAGGTGTCTGGAGTTGTTTCAGATGCCCCAGGGTATCTGAGACGTCTCACAGAGCAGGTCTCGTGCAGATCGCCCACAACTTGTGCCATTCAGGGCAGGCTGGGTTGGCCCATGGGCAACTACATGGAGGGACCCCAACTCAACAAGACGGACGTCCACTCACCGGTGCATGGGCCAGACACATTCCCAGCCCAGCCCTGGTCCTGCCCAGGTAACACTGGACCCTGCACTTGGAGAATGAGGATGGAGATGGATGGACGGTCCCCACCCATCCTCCTCCTCCCCTCCTTCCGTCTTGCCAGGGCCGCGGTAGGCAACGCCGCTGTTTCCAAAGCTAATTTCTTGCTCTGAGAAGCCGCAGGTTTCTTCCCTGCCTCTGCCGTGTCGATCCTAACCCTGCCAGCCCTCCCTTGCCCACTCTCACGTGCAGCGACGGGCTCAGACTAGCTCCTCTCCCAGCAGCAGCTACAGCGGCTTTCTGAGTCACCCCGCCATTCCCGCGTGCCCCAGAGAAGATGGGATTGCAACCACTCAGCTCAGTGCCTTGGCTGCCTGTTTGCATCACCAAGCTCCCCTTGGAGTGGCGAATTAAGCCTGTATATCCCAGCTTAGCTCCAGAGCAGATCTCTTCCCTGCCCCACCTCCTGCTAATTCTGAAAGCTATTTAAAAAATGTCCTGGAATCAAACCAATGCTTTGTGGGAAAAAAAAGAGAAAGAGAAAAAGAAAAAGAAAGAGAAAGAGAAAAAGAAAAATAAACAGAAAAAGAAACAGAAAAGGAAAAAAGAAAAAGGAAAAGGAAAAGGAAAAGAAAAAGGAAAAGGAAAAGGAAAAGGAAAAGGAAAAGGAAAAGGAAAAGAAAAAGGAAAAGGAAAAGGAAAAGGAAAAGGAAAAGAAAAAGAAAAAGAAAAAGAAAAAGAAAAAGAAAAAGAAAAAGAAAAAGAAAAAGAAAAAGAGAAAAAGAAAAAATAAAAATAAAAATAAAAAAGAAAAAGAAAAAGAAAAAGAAAAAGAAAAAGAAAAAAAAGAAAAAGAAAAAATAAAAAGGAAAAGGAAAAGGAAACGAAAAAGAAAAAAAGAGAAAAAGGAAAATAAGGAAAAAGAACAAGAACAAGAACAAGAACAAGAAAAAGAAAAAGAAAAAGAAAAAGAAAAAGAAAAAGAAAAAGAAAAGGAAAAAAATTTAAAGTATTAAAAAGGGAAGCCAGATCCTTTTTGCTGCCTGCACTGCATCTGGGCAATGCCAGACTGTTGCACGTGTTCACACCAGCTTCCTGCGGGGATGCATAAATGAGAGGGGCAAAGTGCCCCCCCCTTCAATCAGCAAGAAATGCCACCTCAGCCCCTGCCATCCCATGTCCAGTTGAAATCCTGCGACATCTAAATTTAAGCAGGTTCCACCTGGTTCCTGACACAGGCAGTGGAGAGAAATACGCACAGGCAGAGGACAATTCATCCGTGCTATCTTGGGTACCGATCTCCAGTGATTCACCCTCTGCAGGTGTCTCTTCCTCACCTTTGATTATAACGGGAGTCTTTGATATCTCAGCCTTTATCACAGACAGGTCCTACCTGTGCGTCTGCTTTTAAGCACCTCATTCATGACCGATCTGGAGGATAAATCAGGAAAAATGCTGAGAATGATCAGAAGCCTAATAAAACACAACCCTGCTTGTGCAATCTTTGCAAGGACTCTAGAGAAGAGGAAGCAAAAGGAGCAGCAATAGCTGAATTTGCTGAAAAAGGAAGAGTAAATTAATCCCTCTGTCTGCTGGGGACGAGAGAAGAGGCCAAAAGCTTGAGCAGCGTGTAGCAAGCTGAGTCCAATCCAGGCTGTCACAACATGGAGCAGCTTTTTTGCCTTGAAGAGCCCAAAATGGAGGAGGAAGGGAAATCTCAGAGTTCCAGTCAGCCGCTGGGCAAAAAAAAAAAAGGCTTTGATGGGTTTTCCTATGATTGCACTAATTTAAGAGTCTATATCTACATTAAATATTAATCAAAGCCTAACACCGACCTCTCTATGAGGAGTATGGCATCTGAGGCGGTTTAGAGCTGGGCTACCAAAGGATGGCCTTGGAGGTCTGATAACCAAAAATACTTGTTCTTCCCCCTTTCTAAAAAAAATGGGGTATTACAGTCACTTTTAGTTGAACACCTCTTGGGAATGACCCAATCTCAATTGCTCTTGGTGCTGTACAATGTGCACCACATGAAATGGGTTTGCCATGCCCTCCTAATTTAACAGTATAGACAAGGTCCACCTGAAAAACTCCAACCTTTTCCCCCAGGGGCTCAGAAACAGATGAATTGTGGGCAGAGGTGGCCAATGTTGTGGTGGAGAGGAGTCGAGATGTCCTGCATCCCAAGCCTGTGGCTTCATGGCAAAGCCTCCCAACTCTTGGGTTGTTCTTGGCCCAAAAGTGGTGTAGCTGCAGGCCCAAGCGGCGCAGGGAACCATAGGCTGTATTAAGTTTGCCCTCTCCCGCAGACTCTTCAAAAAAAGAAAAAAGAAAACACCCAATCCCAGAATGGCAAAGGCAAAAGCCAAGGAGAAAGACCTTGGGTGGCAAAACCACATGTTTATAGCCCTTAGGCTTTGACAGATCATTGGCTTTAGAGCCTTTCTAGCTCCAGAGAAGTAGGAGGCAGCCAGCTCCCAAAAATATGTCATTGCCAGCATTTTGAGAGACACATTTTTGGCAGGCCACCTCATGAAGACAGGCCCTCTGTCACCGCAAAGTGCTCATCGGCTTGCCCACATGTTGACGACAGCTTTGAGGCTCTCTTGTCTTCTTGGAGGCTTTTCTCAGGAGGAAGGGTGCCGAGCCGTGGGTGCACTGCAGTTTGTGGGTGGAAATACTCCCTGAGTGCAGGGAGGAATGTGAGAAACCTGAGCCCACAACCACGTTGAGTCATTGGCCATGGCAAGCAACTGCGGGCCAAGCTGCCGCCCAAGCCCTGAGCCTCTTGCATTGGTAGGGTGGTTTTCTGTCATGTTTTGGTCTCCCTCAACGGAAATCCTTGACTTGACTGCCTGGTGTCAGGAGAAGTTATGGAGAAGTCTGGGCTTTGTTGGAGAAAGAGGTCTTCTAGAGTCCATGCATCTTGGGTGACCCAAAGGAAGAGAGATACCCACTTGGAGAGTGGGGCTTTGCATCTTCCAAGAGCAGCCACATCTGTGGGAGCCATCTCGAGACCTACGAGCACGTCTGCTCTGTGCTGGAATGCTCCTTGGAGCAGCTGGGAGCAGGATATGCTTCACATACCGCATGTGTCCCATCCCACAGCTGCATGGGTTGCCCATGATGTGGCCAGTGTTTGAGCCTTGAACCACCGCCGGCGAAGGGACAGAAAAACGGTTATTTAAATCGACCCTTGCTACGTTCACCATCCCAATTTGTGACTCTCAGCTCCCCCCCACTGCTGCTCCAGGCCTCTGTGTGCCCCAAACCCCACCTGATGGCACTGCCTTTCCATGGGACGCCGCGAGCGGAGCGTCCCAAAAGGATCCAGAAGATCTGAGACACCTGCCTGGAGGGGAGATTTGGAGGCAATAGCAGGAGAGCTCCCTCCTGCAGCACAGCTCTCCCATCTGGGGCTGCTTTGGGGGCTCGTGCCCCACAGACCTGTCTGCCCCACAGATGTTCGGTGCTTATGCTGATGACTGGTTGCAAAACTCCTTGGAAAAGCAACTGTCAATGAAGAGCCTCGTCCCTCTGGCTCCGCAGCTCCTCCTAAGCCCTCGAGACCAGATTTTGCTTTGGGAGCTTTTCCTGCCTCCCAGATGGGGCTTTTCTTCTGCACCCCAATACTCATCTGGATGCTGCTTACAGCCCATGAAGGCATGAGATGCCCCTCAAACCCGAACTGCTGCGACCTGCCCATTTGGGTCTGCCCTGAGCACTTTCCCTCCCCATGTCTGAAATGATGCTTAAAAACCTCCTGCTTACCTCTCATCTGGTTGCAAAAGAAAATAAAATCATCAACAGGAGGAGCGGCGGTGTCTGGAGGTATCGCATTTGCAAAGCTGGGATATATCAGAGGGGAAAATAATGCAGATTTGTGTGTAGGCAGCGGGAGAGGATTTTGGACGTTAAAGGCCGTTACAGGTGGGTGATGCAGCAGGCTGGGATAAAATAATATGGGAAATGGGGGAAGAAAGTTGAAGAAAAAGGATGGGTGGATAGGTGGACGGATGATGAAGCCCTGAGCAACCTTGTCTGACCCCATAGCTGACCCTACCTCAGCCAGGAGCTTGGACTAGAGACCTGAGATCCCATCTAACCCAAATTACCCCATGATCCAACCCGAATTTCGCTATAATCCCTGCGTACCTCACCACCCTATCTCACACCACAGTATAAATGCAAGCACGCTCCTGCCTCTCTTTGCAGGAGCTGTTGCACAAGCAAAGGGGTTAGCAGCACGTGAGGCACTAAAAAAAAGGTGCAAAGTCCTTGTCTGGTTCCCCTCCCCGGGCATTTCGGAGCCAACCCAGCCCCAGAGGCTTGAACGCATCCTGGGGAGAGCCTGGAACAGGTCCCTGCCTTGTGGTCGTGATGGGCTGAATCAGCTCAAGGCAGTTCTTATCCTGACATGTCTAATTGATACCTTGGGTCCAAGGTGTCATTAAAACGCTTGGATAATCGCTACAGGTACAGAAAGCCGGACTGTCAGTTTGAGGAGGGTGATTAATGTTCCCAAAATCCAGTGTGGGGTGTGGGAGGGGGGGCGGGGGGGAGCGGAGGGGGCCGGGGGTTGGAGCAGGGTCCCTGCAGGGAAGGGCCCTGGGGTGGGGGGTGTCCCCGGGGGGGTCAGTCCTGGCTCCTCCAGCCTGGCCGGGCTGCGCACACTGCGTTGGCACTGGCAGGCTCAGCGGGTGATTACGACCTCTCGTTTAATCTTTTTTTATTAGCATCAAACACCCATAGTCTTGTAAGTACATGTGTTCTCTCCTATTGACGCGAGGGAGCCTTTGATGCTGATTTACGGCAGCGAGGTGCAGCTGATCTATAATTGTACCCTAAAAAAGGGGATATTAAGAAATTAAAGACATTTCTGCAGAGCCGAGCGATCCAATCCCCCTTTCCGCCACCGTCCCCCAACACTTTGCTGTGTGTCTCCCAAGGAAGGGAGGTTGGACCCACCGGTGATGTGCCATGGCGTCAAACCACCCTTGGGTTATGGGGACAAGGTGATTCCCCCAAAAACCTTGTCCTTGGACCTGCAAAACCAAGAAAACCTGGGGAAAATGTTACTTGGCTATCCCCATGAAGGGAAAAAAACCTAATTAAATCCCATATTAAGAAACAGGGAAGGAGGAGGTTGGAGGAGACCCTTTATGCATCATCTTTGGGTGTATAGGCTCCTCCAGTTCCTCGTGCCACCGTGATGGGCTGGAGGCATTGGCAGCGCAAGAAACAGGTCATTGCTGCGGCGTTTCTTGGCAGAGGAGACTTTGCTGCTGCTAAAGAGGCAGGTTGGTATATAGGCCACTGAAAGCGGAGCAGATTTAGTTAAAGGCACTTATTTTCTTCTTAGCACCAAGTTAAACTCCGCAGCAAGTAGGTCACCCTATACTTTTCATGACAGCAATTGCTCCAGGACCTGCTGGCTACCTCCATTCTAGGAGAGGTTTTTGGCAGTACCTGTCTGCATCTTGGCCCTTTCCCATGACACTGGATCCAGTCCCTCACCGGCTGCCAGCGATGCGGAGGGACACGGTGTCTGTCCCCGCTGTCACCCCTCTCTCATCCATCATCCGGCACAGCCTTGCCTGTGCCCACGCTCCAGCCCTCGTCCATCAGAGCTCCCTCGCTGTAACCCAGGCAGTCCCACCCCAGGGACCTGGGCCTGATCCAGTTGTCCCCAGCACCCTTTGGAGTCCCCCAGGAGAAAGACGTGCCTCCGGCAGGTGGTTCGCCCCATCCTGAGATAGGCAGCTTGGAGAAGGTGGCCGGGGTGCCCTCTGGGTGGTGTACATTGGGTGCTGGCAAAGCCCAGGTGATGGGAAAAGGGGTGCAATGGGGCATCTCAGGGCACAGAGGCAGGGTTGTGCCACGGGCTCGAGGCAGGGCTCACTGGGATCCCTTTTTGGGCTCTTTGGGGTCCTCTCCGCTCTCGTCTACAAATAACCCACACAGAAGCCCGTTTGCCTGCTGTATCTCACTTCAGGGCTCCCTGAGACCTCTCCGAGTAAGCGGTGTGCTGTTTTAGAGATGGGGAAACTGAGGCACAGCATGGCAATAGGACTAATTCGCATCAGGGCTCTGGGACATCATGCAGCACGGCACAGGGCAGAGGCTGGGTGGAAAGAGCACCCGATGATGTCAAATTAGACAGCCAGGTTCCCAGATCTTTTGCTCTTCTTTTTTTTTTTTTTTTTTTTTTGCTTTCCACCAGTATTTTTCCCCCTCATTTCTTCCAGCGGGTCATTTACTGAGTCAGAGATCCCCCGAGCGATGAGCTCATGGAGCGGCTGGCGCGCAGCAGACCCGGGGACACGGGGACATGCCACAGCCGATCGCTCCAACCCCCCGTGCCCTGCTCACACCAGGATGTTTGCTCCGGCATGGGGGCACCCTGCAGCCAGACCCTGCGGGGCCGAGCCTCACCTGGAGGCGCCGAGCCCCCGGGGACCGTGCCGTCACGCTTCCCACCCCTGGCTCGCTGCAGACGGCTTCAGCCGGCTGCATCCGCAGGCAGCAGATTTACAACCACCCCATCGTCATTCATTGTCAAATTAACAGCTGAGTCAAAACAGGAGAAAGAGCCGGCATGCTTCCTTAGTCCTCTTTCCCTAAATATTCCCTTTTTCCCCCTAATAAAAGCCTCCTGGAGCTGCCCCTCATCTCCCTGGCCTCAAACCAAAGCTTTTGGTGGCAGGAGCATCCCATACGGGACGGCCCATCCATGCAGAAACCCCCCTGCCTGGGCACACCAGATTTATACCGGCTTCGAAACATAAATGTCAAGTGATGGGGCTGCGTAAATTACTTTTAATAAGAATAATGCTGCGTCTTGCTGGCATGTTAATACATATATTACCCATGCTGAGCGCAAAGGGCTCAGCAGGATGCTGAGCGTTTAATACACTTGTTCAAAATGCTCATCAGAGAGAAATCAGTGGCTCCCACTGGCAAACCCCAATGTGCGCAGCTCAAGCGTTGAGCGGTTAATGCTCTCTAGCTGGGTCACAGGCACGCAGCCCCCGAGCGGCCCCACCGCCGGCGCGCTCCGCGCTGGCACGCAACCTCCCCATAAAACCGAAGACGCCGGCTCGCGGCGTGCCGGTGGCTAGCGGTTCCCCGGGGCCGATTTCAGCCCGGGGCTGGATTGTGGCGGGTGCTCGGGGTGGGCAGAGGTTGAGAGCAGAGGCGATAAATGCACAAAGGTGTTCGCATCCCCAGGGGACTAAAACAGGATGAAGCCACGCTCAGACCTTGTTTCCCCAAAATCCAAGTGGGAAAGGTGCTCCAGCACTAATCCCCGTAACAACCCCCCTTAATCCTCCCCTATCTAAATACCTATAGTTTCCAGGGCCCCTTTTACCACCCTCCTGCGTCTGCCCACTCTGAATGAAGGGCTTTTACACTCTCAAGACTTCTTTATATTTTGGAGAGTGTTTTTCTTGCCAGAGTCGCACGCAGGCTGTGAAGCATGAGCTCCACCATCGCCTCATTGCATTCACGGGCTGGAGGGCTCGGGAAGAGATTGATTTACGATTCCCTAAAAGTGATTTATGCTCTTAGCAGAGCGGAGCGGCAGAGTCCCCCCCACGCACGCACACCCCTTCTCTGTTGAAAGTTTTAAGATGAATTCACAGGCAGCCTCCAAAAAAATTAAAAAAAAGGGGCTTCCCCCCGCAGCCCTCCAACCGCCGGTGCTGCGACTATAATTACCCAACCTGTAATCAAGGTAATTTGCATCCAGCACGACCTAGAGTTGCACATGCCCAGCAGAATTTTCCAGCCTGCTGCAATCCTGCAGAGCAGGGCGAAATTTTTTATAAGGAAAATCCTGCCACGTCATTGTATTCCTCGCGGTCTTGCGCAAGCACGCGGCGCTGGGGACAGCAGCGGGAGAGGGTGCGATCCGGTTGGATTTAAGTATTAACTTAAATTTAGGTGGTGCTGAGCTATCGTTCCTAGATGTGGGGTTTCTCCTCCAACTGTGCATCCCCGTTTTGCCTGGATCTGCTCGCAAAAATCCCTACTGAACCCATCGATGAGTCTCGGCTGCTTTGCTAAAGAAATTATCACTCATGCTCTGTGTGTGTCTGTGTGAGCCGGTGTATAAATTCCGCCCTCTCTATGTCTTTTAGACCTATGGGCCATATTAATATCAGTACTGAGCTAAAGGTCTCAAAGGTAATTAAATTCCTACAGTATTGATGTAACCAGGTGAAGGTGTAGGACCGTATTTCTATCTCGGGGAGCTCTGGGTGAGCTCCCACCAGTGTAACCTTTGGAGCCTCCCTGCCAGAGAGAGACATTAATGCTGCCCAAAGCCCAGCAGAAACCTCACCCGGAGCCCAGATCCTGCTGCCGAATGGAAAATCCATTTTTCAGGTCGCGCTTTAGAGTTAGTGAGGCTTTGCTCAAAAGGGCAAGCTATGAACCACTGGCAACCGTGTTTCCTCCATCCCAGGACTCATGAATAGCTGCTGGCTCAAATAGCACCCAAAACCCACAGGTATCGCGTCCTGGGGAGCTGTCACCCCACCTCAACTCACCTTCAGTGCAACCGTCCCCAAGGATGGCGTGGGAAGCCATGGTGTGCCATGACCCTGTTGGGCATCCTACAGCCGTGAATACAAGCAGGGGACCCCCTCCATCCTCCCTTCCTAGTAATCCTCTCCCAGTGGGACCAGTAGCGGGATGGTGATGCGATGCGCGTGCCCGAGCATTGCCGGAGCCCGGGCTGCGAAGAACGAGCTGCCAGCTCCCCGCCCTAGCTCATAAATCACCGTCTGTCCCATGGCCCGGCATTATCATTCATCTCTGAGTCCACACAAATCAATGCGGTTGATGGCTGCCGTCTGCGAAACACCGCTTTTTGCTGGATAACGTGGCATTAGGAGCTGGAGGGAGAGGCCATTTTTAAAAGCTGCCAGTAAAGTGTTTTACAGGACGGACAGTAATTTATTTTAAAATAAATAAGTTTAGCGGAGGAATGACAGGGGGAAAGTGAACGCGCCGGTTCCTGACTTTCCCCGAATTGAGTTATTTTGCTCAGCAATAATTGTTGGTTTCTCCTTCAAACTTTCTTTTCGTGGCGTTATGGGCATTTCTGCACAATTACAACAGCTGCTGTGCAGGGTCGGGGTGATCCTCTGATACTTGCTGGGGATTTAAATCTTGGGTGATGAACCCTCAACGTGTGCAGCTTCCCCAAATAGGAGATGAGGATTTACACAGTGATTAAGCAAGGGACAGGGACTCTTGGCCAGAGCTGGCTGGAGTGGAAGAGCCAAAGCATCTGCCAAGGTAGAAAGAAGGCATGGCCCAGCGTTTGGCTCTCTCAGGTCCCCCGTGATAGGACCAAAAACATCTGTAGTTTTGCAGGATGGGTTTGGGGCTTGTTGGAGTCAATGGGTGAACTTGCAGCCTGTTTCTGATGGGTCTTGCGTGGGATCAGGCTTGGCCACCACGGGAGGATGCCTAGAGTTAAGCCATCTCCTGCACCCAGTGCTTGGCCTCTCGGAGAATGATCAAGGCTGGTTTCTTGGCCCTGTAAGGTCGCTGTGGAGCATTACGGGATATACGGAGTGAACTCAGGCTGAGCAGCCAGAGCCTACCCAGTCCCACCACAGTCACCGAGGGATCCGTGTGAAGGCATGTTGCACCCTTGAGGTCTTGCTCTTGCTCCAGGTGCTGCCTGAAGGCCATGCCTGAAGCAGCTGTGAGCACTGGGAGCCCTCCAAAATACAAATAACTTCATCGGGGGCAAGGATTTGGGGCAGAAATGTCAATGCCCAACATCATTGCTGCCCAAAACTTTGCAGCATCACTCAGGCAAGGTGACACCATGGGCTCTGCACTTCTCCCATCCCTCACACCATGGCCCAGCGCTGGTGCACATCAAGGCTCAGCTTGGCTCCATGTCGAGCTGACCCCAGTCGAACCAGACCAGCCTGGGGAAGCTGCAAAGCTGCATTCGCGCCGTGCATGTCCTGACCTGGTAATCCCTCCTGAAGTCGGCAGACCTGGGTGGAAGCCAGCTGGACACCTATTTTTGCAATTTATCCCACATTTAACCTGCCCACAACCTATGCCCTTGACTCCAAAGCATGCGGCTGGGGGGTTAGACCCCCCATCTCCTCCTCCTCTTTCCCAATGGAAAGAGTTACAGATGCAGAGCAAAGTTATTTCCATTTCAGATGCAATTTCTGCAGGATGCCTAATGCTGCCTGCTCATGTCCATGCTGGTCTTCCTATCCGTTTGCCCAGATTGATAGGGTCTGCCAAAATCTACCGGGGGAGCTGGTGTCTTTTATTTGATGAATGGATATAAGTGGAGAAAATAGGTATATTTTCCAGCTTTTATCAGACCACCAAAGCATTTCCCAGAAGAGGCACCCCTGGCCTCCATTAGCTCATCCCTAAGTACAATCCTCCAAGCTTATAAATTTTTCTAATGCAGAATCTCTGGGGATGAGGGATGAAATACGGCCCTGGCTGTTACAAAAAGGGAGGCGTTAAAATCTGTTGCTCGCAGGGAACATTGAATCTCAAGTGCTGGAAGAGCAGCTCAGACAAATCTCCATCAGGAAAGCTTTCTGCTCAGGCCAAGACAACCAAGCGGGTGACTTGGTCCCATCCCACCTCATTGACTGTAACTTCAGGATAACAACCTCTTGGCTCTGGTGGAAGTGAGCCTTGAGGTGAGGAGTCCTCTCCTTGTTCACGGGTTTGGTTTGCTTTTACGAGGTTAAAAACAGCTCAGTAAATGCTTGAGAGCCATGTAATTCCCAGCAACCCCAAATCTACCTGTCAGATAGTGATAAAACCATCCTCTGCGCGCACAGGTTCTTAGAAAGCTTTTCAGCTGGAGTAGTCCAAGTGTTTTGCCAGGGAAATCACAGCTGTTACCTCCATTTTATAGAATAAGAAATTGGAGCACCAGGAGGGGAAATGATGTGGCTGACGTCACCGGCAAGCTGATGGCAGAGCCAGGAATGAGCAAGCAGCAGATGAGGTGCAACAAGATAGTTAAGGGCTCTCAACCCTTCCTAGAGATGGTCGGAGCAGGTGGAGCTGAAAACTCAAAGCTCTCCAGAAACTGGCTGCTTTCAGCCCAGAAAGCAAACATCTTGCTAGGTATAACCGCATCAAATCTGGTCGCTTGAGAAAAGACATGGGGCGAGAACGTGCTGGAATAATGATGTGGGAATCAACCTGGATTTGGGTGAAAAGGTGGAGCAATGCTAGGAAACGTGTCCAGTTCACTAGGCATGGTCCTCTCCTGTTGATACACACCTTTGCCACTCCTTGGATTTGCAATTTGCAAAGCAAGGAGAGCAAAAAATCCCATGGATAAACCATTCTTTCACTTTCCCTCCTGGCAAATGCAGCTCAGTCTGTCTCAGGTGTGGGAAGAGATGGATCCAGGGGCTGAGGGAGGCCGGTTTTGCAGAAGTGCACAGCAGAGGACATTGAAGAGGGAGCTGGGCAAACAGAAAGGTCGATGGGTCGTTCCTGATTTCTGGGTTTATGAAACGCAATGGGTATGGTAGTGCACTTTGGAATGATCCTCATCTCTGGTGTCTGCAGCAAGGTGCACTGCTTTGGCAGGAAGAAACAAGGTGCGAGCGGGTATGGCTCATCCCTAGAGCTTAGTCATGGAGTTAAAGGGTGGTGTCATCAGCACACAAACAGAAAACTCCCTGGTCTGAGTTTCATCCCAGCATGATGACAGCAGCAGATTGAACTGCCTTTGCCTCCCCAAAGGTGTTGAGTTTCCAGAGATCCCATTTACTGCCCTTCTCCGAGCCCCATAGAGGGAAGAAGACACTGAGTGTGCCTAAAACACTGCAGCAGCAAACCTTGTAGGAGAGAGCTGAGAACCCCGGTTGCAATCGGGGCTCATTGTCCAAGGTGCTGTGCAGACATGGGACCAAAGAGGAGCTGATCATTAAAGAGGGATTCATTATACCCAACTTCACAGCCCCCAGCAAGTCTTTGCCCTGAGCTGAACATGCAACAGCACAAATCTCTTATGTGTCTTCAGAAATCATGAAGCCGAGGATGTCCCAAATCCCAGAAACCCTCTGCTCAGCTGGGCTGGTGCCATCAGGTGCTGCGGTTGGTTTGAAGCACTGCAGAACTGGTTCGTGTGTGACCGGCCAGGCAGCTCATGCCTCTCTGGGCGGATAAAGGGGTGACTTTTCTTTGCCGTCCCCTCAGCCGACTCTAGTCACCCTAATCCATCGTGATGACGCCAAGTAATGCGCATTTTGCTGGGAGGAAGCACACCATGCAACGCTTCGCTACCCAAGCTTCAAAATCCCAGGGTGAAATCATGATTCCCTCAATGGGACAGCTTCATTGGTGACGGTGGATTTTGCTCAGGTCCCAAGACTTCTTGAGGGAATAAAGCTGTCCTGGCTGCTGGCACTTTGGGTACACACCCCTAGAAACAGCAGGTCTGACCCTTTAGATACTGAAGCCAAGTGTGCAAATGCCTTGGTGCCCACATATCTGAAACCCACAGCCACCAAAGTCTTCTCCTTCCCCCCATCCTTCTGTCTTATTTTTAGCTCACCAGACGGAGACTTCAAAAGAAAATCTCTTTGCAAACAGAAAGGCGAGTCTGGCTCATCCTGGCAGAGGTTGTTTCGAGGTGGATTTGCTGTGCGTGGGTATAAGCAGCCACCAACCGCCGTGAATCACAGGGTTGCAAATGCTGAGTAAAGGTCCACTCCCCGGAGCCGAGTGCTGTGATTCAGGGAGCAGAAGTGTGCACGAGGCCATGCCTGCCCCGGACATTTTGGAGCTTACAAATCCATTCCCTACAACCAAACCTTAGGTTTGGGTGAGATCTTCTAAGGCAGTGGGCATTAATTCCATCAAATCCCAACCAAGCAGGGACTGAGGACATTGACGTCTGGTATGGTCCAGCTGCTGAGATCTCCAAGGACCTAATTCCCACTGAGATGGGCTGGGGCCAGGGGAAGCCTTGGGGCATTGAGTGCTGAAATCCTGGGGAATGAGGAACTGGGCCTGGAGGATCATTTCACAGGCTTGAGGATGTGGAAGAAAGAAGGAAAAGGAAGAAAGAGGAGAGGAGAGGAGAGGAGAGGAGAGGAGAGGAGAGGAGAGGAGAGGAGAGGAGAGGAGAGGAGAGGAGAGGAGAGGAGAGGAGAGGAGAGGAGAGGAGAGGAGAGGAGAGGAGAGGAGAGGAGAGGAGAGGAGAGGGGAGGAGAGGAGAGGAGAGGAGAGGAGAGGAGAGGAAAGGAGAGGAGAGGAGAGGAGAGGAGAGGAGAGGAGAGGAGAGGAGAGGAGAGGAGAGGAGAGGAGAGGAGAGGAGAGGAGAGGAGAGGAGAGGAGAGGAGAGGAGAGGAGAGGAGAGGAGAGAAGAGAAGAGAAGAGAAGAGAAGAGAAGAGAAGAGAAGAGAAGAGAAGAGAAGAGAAGAGAAGAGAAGAGAAGAGAAGAGAAGAGAAGAAGACAAAAGAGGAAAGAGGAATAAAGAGGAGAAGAAAGGGGAGGAAAGAGAAGGAAAGAGGAGAAAAGAGAAGGAAAGGGGAGGAAAGAGAAGGAAAGAGGAGAAAAGAGAAGGAAAGAGAAGGAAAGGAAAGAGAGGAAAGGAAAGGAAAGGAAAGGAAAGGAAAGGAAAGGAAAGGAAAGGAAAGGAAAGGAAAGGAAAGGAAAGGAAAGGAAAGGAAAGGAAAGGAAAGGAAAGGAAAGGAAAGGAAAGGAAAGGAAAGGAAAGGAAAGGAAAGGAAAGGAAAGGAAAGGAAAGGAAAGGAAAGGAAAGGAAAGGAAAGGAAAGGAAAGGAAAGGAAAGGAAAGGAAAGGAAAGGAAAGGAAAGGAAAGGAAAGGAAAGGCAAAAGGAAGAGGAATACTTCCTTTAATGCTAGTAAATTGAATGCCCTGAGGGAAAAAATACCCATGAGTTCCCTCCCCAATGTTTGTTTTTGAAAACATTGTTGCTAAACATGAACCATGGGCCAAACCAACTGGGCGTAAATTGGCCCTGCCCCAAATACTTCAAAGGAGCCAGGCTGCCTTACACCACCAACACATTTGGCCCAAGGAAGACTTTTTCTTGGCAGTTGGAGTTTCCAGCCACGCCAGGGCTCAGCTCGCCCTGGCCCAAGCGAGATGCTCTGATGAAAGCTCCCCTCGTTTGGCTCCACAGCCCAGCACCATCCCGGGCGTGAGCATTGGATAAGCCGGCAAACACGCCAGCACTCAGGTTGGGCTTACTTCACTCCTAGCATGTGGCAGGCTGAGCGTTTCATTTATGGAAATTAATAAATTCATTATCCAGAAGTCAGAATAACATCCACAGATCCAAAATGTGCTGTCGATAGGTGCAAGGGAGACCATGTTTGGTTTTGGGTGTGCAGGGGGAAAATCAAGCATTTTTGTGCGTCTCTGTGTGCGCAAGGGTTGGCTCTTGGCTTAATAAAACCAGGAGAAATCCTTCTTTTGGCTCTAGCACTAACCTGAAAGATCCCCGTGCGTGTTGAAGAATACACTGTTTTAAGTTGTGGGATTACGGAGGGAATTTACCTTTTATTTCTGTAGCCACTCTCATCGCTGCTCTTCCCAGCTCGTGTAAATCAGAGCCCCTACGACGAGTTGGGACTTATCTAGGCAGGCTTTTTACCACTGCCGAAACTCAGCAGGAAAAGGCAATCGAATGGGAAACGTGATGGCGTGGAGTGACCCCCTCTTGCCCACCACTGTGGGGTTCCAGGTGGTTTCTTCCCGGATCCCATTTGGACCAAGCAGCTTTACACCTTGGCCATGTGAAGGGAAATAAAATGTTCACATGGGACCAGAGCATACATCCCCCAAAATTTAAAAAAAGGGAGATAAAGCAAAAGAACAAAGTGGCAATTAAAAGCATGCTATAACAAAGGCTTCCCTCTCTTCTTTGGGCAGCTTTGGTGGCAAAACCCAGGGTGAAGCAGGGAGGAGGGATTTGCCCCCAGACCCATCTCTCCCATTTCCCACCTGCCCCCAGTCTCCCCAGGGAGCAATTTTCAAAGGATCCTGCCCAAATTTTGTGCCCTGAAATACAGTGGGATTGGAGGCAAGGGAAATGACCTTTTTTTGCCTTACGTCTAAGCAATTTAGGGGGCAAAGAGTTAATTTATTCCTGGCTTGGGCACTTTTGAAGCTCCTGAGATGAACAGGCACTTCTGAAACTGTTCCCCTGGTGATTTTCCAAGCCTTTGGAAATGGCATCCCTGGGTTTGAAGTCCCTTGGCCATTTGCTGCCATTTTTCTCCCTACTGACTCGGAAAGTTTTGCTCTAGCAATGGAAATAAATAAGACAAAAATGTCCAAGAGAAGGGGAAAAAAACACAGATTTGGGGGAGGGGAGAAAGGTCTGGGAGAGGAATATTTCCAGAGGCAGCGAGTCATGGGAAAAATCCGTTGTTTGACTGGAAAACAGATTTTTAACCATGCGAGACACAGCAGAGTGGGACGGTTTCTTCAGCTTGGCCAACCGAAGGCATATTTAGTCATGGGTGTGTGTGAGTGGGGGTTTTTTTTAAGCTTTTGTTAATCAGTTCACATAACCACAGCCAATCCCGTTACCCCCCACATTAGCATCCGGCTGAACCTCTCCGGCGGCTCCCAGGGCGTTTTCATCCATTCAACCATCCCTCCATCCCTCTTTCCTCTCTCTGCTGCTTCCAACCCTGCCACCCCACTTTCCCAGCTCTCCCCTCTGCCTTTTTTTTTTTGCCAAAACCAGTCCTCTTGCCTGCAATATTTTGTTAATAATATGGGGTTGTCTCCAGCCATCAATTTTTAAGCATAATCCCAGTCCAGGTCAAGAGGGAACTTTGTTTAAACCCAGTAAAAGTACCATTTTCCTACCAAGAGGACTATTTCATAGAAGCGTGAGTCATTTCTCTTCCTGTTGACATGTTTTATTTTGTTGAATTTACGCCTGACAAATTTAGGAGGCAAAGAATGAGCCTGAACATCTCGTAAGGGCGGCGATTTTTCATGAAGGGCTGTTGTGAGAGGGAGGCATTTAAGGCAGAATAAATCTCCTTGCACAGGGAAGCACAGGGGGGAAAAAAGCCCAACAACCCTATAAGGTGGTAAATTGTAAAGTTGTTTTTTTTTTAAAAAGCCCCCCAAAGTCCCCGAGCTCTAGCCGTTGTTTAGGAAATCAGGTTTTTTGGCAGCTGGGCAAGAAGAAAGGGGAAAAAGAACAACAACAAAAAGTCAAGTGAAATCTTCCCACCAAGAAATAATTTATCCAAGATTTCATCTGCAGGCACATCCAAAAGCAATTACAGGAGCCTCATTACCATTATTTATTGAACCACCCCCTCTAGCTAGAGGAAAAGCAAAATACATAACTAAAATGAGAGGAAAAGGCCTCTTATAAAAATAGTTAAAAGTCCATAAAGGCTGCCGGATGATGTAAAGGAAAACCAACAAAGAAACCGCTCTGGAAAGCAGATGAAATCCTTGTGTGGTGCCTTGGAGGCAGGGGGAAACCAAGAGGGTCAAGCCCAGTTGCATGTCCAGGAGGTCCTGGCTGGGTTCAGATGCCTTCAGACCTCCTCCTCCTCGCGGGGAGCAGGAGGAAGGCTCAGTTCTGCTTGTGCAACTTCTCAGTTGACAGACAAGAAAGGCAAAACATCCTGGAAACATGATATACAACCTGGGGATTACACTGGGAAAATGTTCTAGAGAATAGATACTGGGTGCTATTGTAGGTCCAGGACATTGCTGTCCCCTCTCCCTGACCATGCACATGTTGGAGGTGATGGAGAACATCAATAGTGTCCAAGGTCCACATTCGCACATGGTGCACACTGTGGTGGATCGATGGATGGATGGGTGGGTGGATGGATGGGTGGACAGGCAGCCCTAAGTGGGCCTTCCCTTTCTTTTCATTTCCATTGATAATTTTCTTTAGAAACTCTTGGGTCTGTAAAGAGCATTCAAGATTTAAAAAAAAAAACAAACAACTTTGCATTGAAGAGGAATTCAATATTTTCAATAAAAGTGAAAATTCATGCCAAAAATATCGTGTGGGGATGAAACCCCTGGGTGCGATGACCCGGCTCATTGGGAATAGATACGTGCATTTGTTTCCATGTTGAATATCACCTCAACACTGGTCCCTGCAACCCAGGGAGGTTCGGGGGGTGTCTTCACAAGGGCTTCAGCATCATGGGGGCTGCAAAATCAGCCCTCTGGTCCTGCCTCACATCTTCTCCTCTCTCTCGGTGACCTTCTTTCTGGTGATCCTGGGAACAACAGGCCTCCACATGTGGCTGCAGAGAGGACCAGGTCTTCCAGAAGAAGCAGTATTTCTTGCCCCACATGTCCCATTGTGCAAAAGGGAGCCCTTTCCCCTGTGTCTCTCCTCCCCGTGCCTCCTTCCCAGCTCCTGCTTCCAGCACACCTGCACGTCGAGAAGGAAAACGGGGGTTTCCCAAAGAGAACAAAACTCCCCAACACCTTTGAAGTCATTCTTATAATGGATATATTTGTACAATAGACCTCCTGGTCTTGAACCCATTTGGTCCCCCTTCCTGTATGTTGTCCTCCTCTGGGTCCTTCCCTCATACCTGGCATTTGAAGCATGTGCCAATTGTCTCTGGAGCTGGAGATTGCAACTTCAACTGGAGTCTCACGTACCTGGGAAGGGAAATAAAGTCTTGTTCTTCAGCAGGAGAGCTCCAGGTTGGTGCAGATGATGCATTTGAATAGTGCGGTGGGGACAACAGGAGAAGAGGAGAAAGGCCAGAAACACAACGGGAGCACGAAGACATGGGCAACATGTGGGACGCATCCATCTCCAAGGGACCAACCATCTCCAAGGGACTGCAGCCATTGCTGCCTCGACCTGAAGAGGGGGTGCACCCAGCCATCATCTCTACACCCCAAAAAAAATTCCCCCGGAGAGCTACAGAGACAACTGTGTGTCGCAGAGGTGACAAACTCAACTTGTCTTCCCACCAGCTTGAGCCCAAACAGGCACCAACCCTGCCAGGGCAGAGTCACAGCTGGGTTAAAAGGGATGAAACTAAATTTTGACATTACAAAAAATATCCAACAGCCGGGAGAGAGAGGAAAAAACTATGTGAGAATGGAAGAAGTGAGATTGTGGGTTTTTTCCTTTTCTAAAAAAAAAAAAAAAAAAAGTATTATTTTCTTCTATGTTTTTTGTTTAAAGAGGCGGGAGGAGGGAAACAGGGAAGGGTGGTGCGTGTTGCTTGGGGAAAAAAAGGGGGGATTGGGGCCGTACAAACACTGCGGGGGCGGAGAATCCACAGCCCGGACGCGCAGCAACGCCAACGCGCTATTTCCGCAGTGGGGGGAGCAGAAGATGAGTATTCTTCCCCCCCCAAAAAAAAAAAAAAGCAAATTTTTGCGGAAAAAAATCCCGTGCAGAGGGATGTTCGGCGGCGGGGGGTGCTCGGCGCTGCAGGTGCCGGGGGCAGAGCCCCCCCACCCCGGGCTGAGCCTGGAAGCGCTCATCGCATTAGTCATAGGTCACCGGGAAGGCTCCGAGTTAAGACATGCACAAATCATCATGGAAATCTCTTCCCATTCCCACGGGAGCGAGCTGGCACCGAACCACCCGTGCAGGGCTGCTTTCCTGGCTTTTTTTTATTATTATTATTATCATCTTTTTTATTATTTTATTTGTCCTCCTAGGAAAGCCCCAAGTAGATCCACAATCCCCCCCCTCCCCCCTCGAAAACAGCCCATCGATGGGTTTTAAAAGCACCCTCCCGCCTGGGGAGGTGAATGGAAAGACCTGAGCACTTAGAGGGAAAAGAAAATAAAGCCCGAAGAAACGATTTCCTTCCTTAAATAAATGATTAGCAGTTCAAAGACCGGCGCTGCGGTTTCGCGACTGATAATGATCGATTTTTTTTTTTTTAATCGGTGCTTTGCTTTCCTAAATTAATAGGTATTTAAATTAGAAAAAAAAAATAAATTAAAAAACCCCAAACTGGACTGGGTAGGAAGGTGTGTGTTCACTCAGGAGTAAGTATTTCCAAGGCTGGATGCTAAATTGTAATTCCCGAAAGAAGAACACGTGAATATACCCTGACAAAATACAACGATTTTTATTTAAGAGTTGGTGCATTTTGTGTCCTTACAGAAAACCACAACTTTAAGCCTCGAGGACCTTTTCAAGAACCTATTTTTGCTCTTTTTAAAACAGAGTTTCTTATTTTCGGTGCTTTTTCCCCTTTTTAAAACAGAGTTTCTTATTTTCGGTGCTTTTTCCCTTCGGTACTTGCAATCTTTGTCCATCAGGTAACCTATCTATACGTTAAAAAGACAGCTTTTTTGAAGGGAAAAGGGGAAAACCTGACAAAATTCGGGTATTTTAGGGCTTGTTCGCTTTTTTAATATTATCTCCGAGAAAGTTATTTAACTGGTTTATGAATTTTTTTTTAACATAAAGCCTGCAGAAACGACCGGCACAAAGCACCAAGTGAAAAAAGTCTGCAGGACACTGCGTGGTCGGACATCGGAGGGTGATGGCTTCCCATTTTTGCCCATTTTCACCCATTTTCGAGCAATTCCTGAGCCCAAAGTGGCGTCAAACGCTGGTCCCAGCGCGGGTAATTTTTTTTTTCGGAGTATCAATTCCCCACGATATTCCGTATTTTGTCCTGCAGCTCAGAAAACAACCGATTTGGATTAAAAAAAAAAAAAAAGGCAGAAAAAAAAAAAGAAAATAAGAAGAAAAAACCCGCTAAATTAACAACTGAGTTTAAAAGTTTGAAGGAAAAATTTTGGGAGGGGGTTGAGGCGTGGGGAAGGGACCAGAGCTCCCCGGCTTTGTGGGATGCTGTGAGAGAAGATGCAAAGAAATGGGGTGGAGGGAGGGATTTGGGGGAGCCCAAAACCGCAGAAAACATGGGAAAAAATTAGGCCTTTGCTGGGAAACAAAAATCTCGCGAAAAACAACCCGACCAAAGCGGAGAAAACAGGGAAAAAATGAAGTGGGGAAGCTGCATCGCGGTGCCTCCCCGTAATTCATCACCTCTGGTCGGGTGGGAGGCGGATTTTGCCGGGTTTAAGCCCAGACACATAATTATTTTAATTTTTTTTCTTTTTATTTTTGGTGGGGAGAGGCGGGAAGGGGGAACAGTGAGAATTGTTGTTCAAGTCATCTGGGAATGCCCGGCCCAGTGTAATTATTCTCTGAGAGTCGCTGGTTTTATTTCTTTGGGCACTTCGGAGTGTCTGGGTTTCAGTGTGGGTTTAAAAGCATCGCCCAGAGCATCTTTTCCATTAATTAAAGTGCACAATCTACGCCAGACATCCAATCGCACGGCTCCCCCACTCCCCCCTCCCCGTACCCCAAGTCCATTAGCACACCATCATGCTCAATTAACATGTTCATCGCACTTAATTAGAGCCGGGAGGATCCGCTTTGCCTCCCCAGCCTCCTGCCGACTCCCCAAATCCCGGGGTTCCCCCATGAAACCTCTCAGCTTGAGGCTCCCCTCAAACCCCAAGGCAAGGAGAGGCCGCAAGCCGGCTGGACCCCCCCCATGGGGAAACGGGCTGGGTGGTGCTGAGCCCCAGTAAGGGCAGGATCCGGCCCAGAGATGCACCAAGGTTTTGCAAAAAAAGCCCCCTGGAAGAAACGCCGCTTCTCGTTGGCCCAGTCTGACCCATCCCGTTGCAGACACATCTGGGTGATTATCCCGTCGTGCATCTGTACAGACCACGTGTGTTTCTGCACACGTGTGTTTGCGTGTGCAAATTTACCTGCACGCGTATCTGTGGGTGTGCGTTTGCATGGAGGTGTGCTGCAGAGGTGTAGAAGCACGTGTGGGGCTTTGGGTGGGTGGGTGGATGGATGGATGGATGGATGGATGGATGGATGGATGTGTAGATGGATAGGAGGACAGACACAGAATGGGGTGACTATGGGGTGACCACTAAAAAAAAGTAAAGATTTGGGTTCAGGCTGTGTCTGGGCTGGGAGTGGAGGTTGCCACCATGCAGCTCCGTGTCATGGCCCTGAACCAGGAGGGAGTGGGAGTGTGTGTCCTGGTCAGTGCTCCATCCCAGACTGTCCCCTTGGACAAGAGACAAAGGTCTGCTGTCCCTGGAGGTGACACCTTTCCTCTCCTGGTCTCAGCTGGGATTTCATCGGGGTTGAGGGCGGACAGACAGGGAGAGGGGAAATGCATTTTTGGTGGGAAACGCACAGGTAGGTGCAGCTGGATGGGCTGGAGTTGCTTTTTTGGGGCAATCTCTCCATTTTGGTGTCCCAGAGAAAATCGACCAACCAAGACGACACAGGCAGAAGATCCTACTGAGGGCTGGCATGAGGAGGTGGCCAAGGGGACAACAAAAAGGGGGGGGTTGGGAAGGTCCCTGCATCCCAGCAGTCCTGGATCAGCCATGATGGACCGATACTCCAAATACCACAAGGCTGAGGGGAGGACGGAGGACTCATGCCCCTGGCACGGAAGAGGCCAGATGTGGCCAGGCCCTGCCTACCAGCTGCTTCTATTGTTTTTGGGAGGGTGAACATGTCCCCATTGTTCTCCTGGGGGGCAGGAGGGGACCTTGTTTGCTCTCACCCATGGTGGCCGCTGACGCTTCTCCATTGTCTGGGGACCATGAGCAACTCCCTGTTGTCCCCCACAGCGGATGGTGGGGACAGCTTCATTGTCCCAGGGGGACTGGGCAGGATGCTGAGACTTGAGCAAATTTGGGCCTAAGACGGACAAAGAGGACTGTCTGTCCCAAATTTGGGGTTGGGGCAGGAAGGGAAGAGAAAGAGGAAAGCTCTCTCTGGGGACTGTTAACTCTGAAGCCTACAGCCCACCCCTGAGGGTGGGAGAAACCCAGATGGAGGGGACCAGACAGGGGGGTTTGTAGCAACAAGAGATCTTGGAGCTACACTTCATACTCATCCCCATCCAGGTGGAGAAGACAAAAAATATGAGAGCTGGAAGAGGTTTCCAGGAGCAGGACATGTTTGGTGGAGGTACAAGATGCCCACAGTGGGGGCTCGGGTTCATGGCTCTGGGGGTCAATGCGTGGGATGCACTGAGCACCCCACTGGCACCCTGGGGTGAAACCTTCCCCTCGGCTCCGTAACAACCCCTCCACAGCCCTGGGACTTGCCGGTTTGCTCTGCCGATCCCTGGACCAAATTTGGCTCAATATGGGCAAATGGTAAAATCTGTCGCTAGGAAGCGAAGGACGAGGAACGCCAAAAGCAGCTGCTGTTGGGAAGAGAAGAACAGTTGCAATTATCTGAAGTTGGAGTTTTGCCAGTAAAATTTTTTCCTCTTGTTTCTCTTGGCTTTGCTGGATCTCAATTGCCTTTAAAAAAAAAAAAAAAGAGATTGAAATAGCAGATCTTTTTTCTTTCTTCTCTTCTCTTCTCTTCTCTTCTCTTCTCTTCTCTTCTCTTCTCTTCTCTTCTCTTCTCTTCTCTTCTCTTCTCTTCTCTTCTCTTCTTTCTCTTCTCCTTTATTCTGTTGTTATTGTATTGTATTGTATTGTATTTTCTCTCACACTCTTTCACTCCCTCTTTCTCCCATTTCTCCCTTGCTCTCTCCCCTTCTTTCCTTTTCTTCTCTTCTCCAAAGAGGCCGCAATGCACCACAGAATCGGCAAGGAGATAATGGTGTTTTTCACCTTCAGTGGCCTCTGCCTGCCCCAAAAGCTGCCTCAGAATTCCCAAATTCACCTAAAAAGCCAAGGCAAGTATCCCCCAAAGTCACAGCACTGCTCCAGCTAATCCAGGGCAGCCAATTAAACGAGCTTGATAACTCTTAATTAAATTCCCCCAACCGTTTATCCGTAGCTGCATGCAAATATGCATGTCTATATATATAACCACAGGCATAGCCATAAATATATATGTGTGCATCTGTGTAGGCATAGATCCTTTTATCCTTAAATCTCTGGCTGTCTATACAGGAGCAGGAAAAGAGGAACAAATCATCTTTAAATTGCTTAACTTCCCCCTCATGAAAATTATTCCTGCCACGGAATGAAGAGCAATCAGGGTGCCTTCGGTGCTTGTTCACCACTAAACGCCTGGGAGATGCAGGATTTGGGTCTTTTTAGGGGGACCCTTGTATGTCATGGAGTATTTGGGGGGTAAAATAGCCTCTCCTGAGCCAGTGTCTGGGGTCTCTGCCCATCTCAGGGGTCGAGGAGGCAGAAGCATCCCAGGCTTGAGCTAAGAGCATCCTCCACCCCTGCAGGTGCTCTGAGGGGTAAAACCGAAGACCCCAACCCCAGGCTCGCTCCATACTCTTTATTTTTAGTTTCTTTTGTCGGGGAGAGATGGCAGATTTGCAGATTTTAGCTTCGGGCCAGTAATCCCCCTCCTCTCCCCCGGCGGCGGCTTTGCCGTGGGGCGAAGGATGGGTGCAAAGCGCCAGGGCTGGTGGCCACCGTGGGGAGTCCGGGGGCCAGCAAAGGCAAGGCAGAAAAAAAGCACCTTTTTATACAGCTGTTTGGGTTGGGACCGCTGCAGCCCGTGGGAAACTCCTGCCAGCGCGAAATGCGGGTTTGGCGAAATAAACCACTTTTACCCCGCAGTTTTCTTACCTTCATCCAGTCCGGCTGTAAAAATTAATTCGGGCGACAAATGAATTCGTGTGTTTAGCCTCCTAAATCTGCACTCATGGCATAAAACGGGGGCTTTAACCTTATTTTGACCACCACCTTATTTTATTATTATTATTATTAACGATCCAGTTTCCATTCAAATCGCCCAGCTCTCCAAAACTCCGCTTTTTTTTTTTTTTTTTTCATTGAAAACCTCAAATCCTCCCCAAATCCCGGTGCTTTTCCCAGGTGCTTCGCACATCCCTGGAGCCTTTGCAGCGTTGCATGAGCAAAAACCTCTTTGCAAGAAGGAGCAAAGCCAGGAGTTTGCAATAACCTCAAAGCACGGCTGGAAAAATAACGCAGAAATATTTAGGTGGGATTTGGAGGAAGAAAAAAAAAAAAAAAAAGCAATTTTACCCTTAAATATTTGGAGCCGAGAAGACTGGTACAGGCCGGTAGCTGGTATTTATGTGTTTGGCAATGCGAAGAAGGCTGTTGCAAGAGCAGCTCGGTGGGGAATAAATCCCGGTGCCCACGAGCTCGAAAAAATGTCCAATTTCGTGGAAGAAAAAAATAAAAATAACCGATATGCAGAAGGGACCCGGATGGGACGTTGCCCTCCACGCCCTGGCGTTGCCTGCAAGTCGGGCAAGAAGTTGGCTTTGAAAAAGCTTTTCAAAAGACCAAAGGAAATGTTTCTTGCCCGCTATTTACAAAAAAAAAAAAAAAAAAATTGGAAAAATATCTTTTTGCCCGTTATTTTTCACTGCTTCTTCTCAAGGGGTGAAAGGAAAGAGAGGGAGGAATTCACTTAAGGAGGATGCCAAAGCAATAGCGCGGATGCCACGCAGGGAAAATCGCTTTCTTCCCCGAAACTTAGGCGCGTTTTTAATCTGAATACTCACGAACAGGTTCTCTATTGTTTGGTTTAGATAGCGAAGCTATTGATCTGCGCAGATAAAAAGCGGTTTATAGCCGGGATTTTTCCAACGGTCGATCATGTTACCCCCAGACCTTCAGGTGCTGTTACCAGAAGTGGTGAGGAGATGACTGGAGAGAAGAAATCGGAGGAGACTGGTCCCCAAGAGAAATTTTACGTGGGTTTTTTTTTTCCCCGTAAAGAGCTCTAGGAGGTCTCCAGCTCACAAGATGCATTTACATATAATAATATATTACGTAAGGTTAATATAACGTGGGGTAATCGCTGCAGAAGCCACCAAACCACTTTCTTTCCCATCGCCAACACACTCCCAAGAGCTGCCTGAAGTTCCCACCTCCTCTTCCCAGTAGTCGTGCTGAAACATCAAATAAATTCCCCATTTCTCTTCCCCTAATTCCTCACCCGGTGAATATTTTGGAGAGATCTAGCTCCAGAATGAAATCCTTGCGAGCGGGTTGTGAACGCTTTGGCTCTCCACTTGATCTGCAAGGAAGGACAGGGAATAAAAACGGTCCTAAAGAATTGAGGAGCCCAAATGTCCCCGTGCGAGCCACCAGCCATTATTTAAAGGACATAATTATATATTCATCACTGGAAAGGCACAACCTGCCATCGGACTTTCCAAGCGAGCTGTGGGAAGACGGAATACAAAGCAGGACCCGGGGTGTTTGCAATTATTTTGCAGAAAGATTTGATAAGTGACTCTTTTGCGGGTTTTTTGTTTGTTTGTTTGTTTTGGCTTTTGTTTTTAGCAAAAGGACTAACGTTGAATTAATCGGAAAATAAATAAAACGTGAGGTATCTCCGAGGGCTTCAGCATCCCTCCCAGGCAGCGCTGGAAACTTTGTGGGGTTTATTTTATTTTCGGGATAGACACAGGGGAACAGACATGGCCACAGTGAGGAAAGGCTGCTGGAGAAAAGGACTGTAAGGGAGTGTCCTAAATATATATGTGGTATATAAGGGACTGTCTTAGAGATATGTGTATGGTATATCATCGGTATAGGATGTACAATAATTGCATACGTAGGTGGATGCATGGAGAGATAGATACATGGCTGGGTGGAGGGAGGGATGGAGGAAGGGATGGAAGGGTGGAGGGAGGGAGGGGTAGAGGGAGGGAGGGAGGGGTGGAGGGAAGCAGGGAGGGATGGAGGGAGGGAGGGAGGGAGGGATGTGTCGCACAGATTCTGCTTGGCTCCCACTTTTAGCTCCGCAACACGCTGCAGCCAAGCACTTCAAATAAATTTGTTGTGATTTTTATCCGGGCTTTCAGCTAATCTGGGGAGAAACAAACCACACGCGTGGCTGGGATGCTCCTCTCCTTCGCCCTGCCTCCAAAGTGCACTGCAGCTTTGCGGAGTGGGGAAAAGGGGGATGCGGGGAAGGGGTCCCCCAGGAGCCCTCCCCAAGGCCAGGGCGACCCTCTCCTGAGCCACTCCCAGTGTGTCTGCGTGGGTCCCTGTCCCTGCGTGGCCCCACTCGGGTCTGGCAGCCCCAGGGCAGGGGGAGCGGGAGGGGACCCTGTGGGGACTGGCGGCTCCGACCAGCACCACCATCATCAATTTGACTGAATCAGGCAAAAGGGGCTTAGACCTAAATGCCAAACCTCTTACAACCTCAAAAAAAATATAAAAGAGAAAAAAACACAAGATATTTTCACTCCTTTTACCCCTCCAGCCCCCGCGTCCTCCCCATCCCGCAGAGCAAGATGAATCCTCACCCCACAGCAAAAAACCGACACAATTTCTTTAGAAGATTTTGAAGATAAACCTCCGCATTCAGAGGTCCCCAAGAGCAAAATTTTAGCCATCCCCCCACCTAACTTCTTTTTCCCGGCTCAGCAGACACAAGCCCCCCCCAGCCCCCCCCTCCTGCCTTCCCTGCTCATTTGTAGCTGTCCCCGAGGAAGACTCTGCTTTACCCACTTGCCGTTTAATGCCGAAAAGCCCCTGCGTGACAATACAAAAGCCGATATTTTTTTTTCGGCTTGCGAAGGCACATCCTCAAGGAGGGAAAAAAAAACACGAGGAGAGTTTTTTTCCACGTGTTTGAGGAGAGAAAAAGCACATAGGAACTGTGCGGGTCACTCGTGGCACGCCGGAGCCTGAGAAAGCTTTGGAGGACAGGGAGGAAAACCACTTTTTTTGGCCAATAATGGAATAAAATCCTTTTTTTCACCCCTTTTTAACTGAGTGGAGAATGAAAGCGTACCTTGCTGGTGTCAAAGTTTTGCTGGTGCTTTGGATGGGCTCGGAGCAGCTTAGGGAGGGGGGTGGAAAGGCAGAAGCCCTGCCTGCGTCCTGCCAGGGCTTTTTTAGCCCATCTTTAAGCCCCAAATCCATATTTGGGGTTTAACTTCGTGAAAGAAGAATTTCGTCAGGTTCTTGGCATTTAGGATAGACTCTGGGTATTAGAATGAAAGCGGTGGTGTTAATTGCCACGGAGGATAAATAGCCATACCTGGGGTGGAGGCACAGTCCCACTCCGGGGTGAAAATCCAGGTTATTCCCATCCAGGCAGAGAAAGATCCTGCAAAAAGCAAAATGACCCACAACCCGCACACGTTTTGGGGGAAAACACAGCGATTTCAGCCTCTCTCTGCCAAGGTGGAGTCATGTACCGCTTTATTTCCCTAAGCATTTCTTCTCCTTTAAAATTCAGCCCAGCAAATAATTTTGGGAACAGGCTGGGATCTCTCCCTTTACCCAAAATGTTTTTCCAAGAGAAACAGTGGGCTTTTTTTCCCCCACCCCGTTTTCTTGCTTCTTTGCTTATTGCGTACATATTTTCCCTAGCTAATGCCTAATAAATCCCAGGTTTTTCAGAGAGAGTTACACTTCTCCCATCACGATATGGCTTGGAAATTGAGGTTGCATTGCTCTTTTATGCTCAATGTGAACGTGTGGGCATCGGTCGTGCCTATTCCTCATTTATATTCCTCTATTTAACATACGCTAAACCCCAGTTTGGCAAACACGGTTCATTTAAAATCAGCTTCTACCTCTGGAAATGAAACTCTTCAGTGTTTTGCTTTTGAAAACGTGAATAAACTTGGCAAAGAGCTCCCGCTCTTCCCTCTCAATCCCTCCAAGCAATTCCGAGGAATGAAATATTTGGACATCAAGTGACCCAAGAAGTAAATAGTTTGGGTGGAAGAAGGGGAGAAACAGCCTTGAAGACACAGCTCTCTCATAACTGCTTCTAAATAATCTTTGGCAAAAGAAAGAAGGTTTCTTACACTGGCCTGGTGTTGGTCTCCGTCCTTCCCAACGCATCCTGAGTTAATTCGGTACCAGGAGATGGGGGAGAAAATAACCCCGGATGGTTGCAATCCCACAGCCAAAAAAAAAAAAAAAAGCTTCTGTATTTTGTATTTTAGAGGGCTTACAAATAAAGAAATAAAATTATATTTAAGGGGGGGGGGGGAAATAAAGTCTAATCCAAGTGCAAAGGGCTATAAAGCACCTGAGGGTCTCCAGCTCTTTCTCTCCCCGAGAATATGAAGGCAAAAATGATGAGAAGCGATAATTACCCTCTCCAGATACCACTTTCTTGACACCAGCCAGGCCAAATGGCCCCCTTTTCTTTTGTCAATGCTTCAGGCGACCTCCTGTTTTAACTTGGAATTGAACTTGGACTTCCGACCAGACAGGGGCCCTAAATTGAGGCAGATATTTTATTTGTCTGTCTCTGAATCGCTGAGTCAAGAAATACCTATTGCACCGGGCCGGCGTGGAAATAATAACAATAATTAACGGTGGGGAATTGCCAAGAGCTGGGACATTCCGCAGTGGCTGTAAAAAAAAAAAAAAAAAAAAAAAAAAAAAGGCCTTATTTGCCTCAAAATGTGGTGTGGCCGTGCGAAGAGGCGGTGGGAGGGAGAAAAGGGGCTGCGGGATTTTGGGAGCCCCCCGACAAGCTGCCACGTCCCCGCGTTGTCACCCGTGGGGTGATGGGTGAGATGAGTGGGACCAAGAGGTATTTATCCCTTTCCTCCTTCTCGACTTTAGCAGGGGGGTTTTTTTGGGAAAAAAAGGATAAAACGGGGTAATAAAGCCACGGAGTTGGAGACAGCGAGGTTTGGCTTTGCAAATCCACCTCTGGCCCTGCCTTGGGGCGAGGGGGAGGGACTTTATCTATATATATTTAATTTTTTTTCCCCTTTCTGGGTAGCAAAATGCAGGCAAGGCAAAGCAAATCCCACAAAGAACATCCTCAAGATTTAGCAACCCCTTTCCCCAAGCTGGGGGGGTGCTGGGTGCTGGGGGGGAGGGGTGCTGGGGACAAGCTGGCCTTAGCGATGGCAGCTAAAAAAAAAAGGAAAAGCTGAAAAAAAAAAAAGCCTCCGGGTGGATCCACTCCGAACAGGTTGCAGGAATCTGACAGGTTAGGAAGGGGAAAAGCCGGATCGTCTCGGGTCAGGCTCAGTTCCCCGTCCGACAGCACCCGGGAAGGTTCGATCCTGCCCGGGGAGGGGCCGAGGGGGGGGGAGTACCCTGATATTGTGCTTCCGTCCTCGATGCATCTTTCCTCCTCGCTCCCTCTCTTTTTCAAAGCATTTAAATTAAAGATTAGGTAGGGGGGGGGTATGTGATTTTTTTTTTTTATTCCCTGTATAAACATCTCCAACGCAAAGCGGGTGGGGGTGAGGAATTGGTGACAATCCCAACGCCTGGGACAAATATAAAAAACCGATATAAAACTCTTTATATGGTGGGTTTTTGTCCCTTTTTGGGTGCAATGCGTCAAGGCGGGGAAAACTGTATTTAATCTTCTTTTCCTGCTCTATTTCGGGCATTGCTTTTGCAAGAGTGCTGCTAAGGCTTGGCCACAGCCTCCCTGGTTGGGTTAATTCAGCAATGAGCTGAACCAGGGATGTTAGGATTTATTTTTCTCTCTCTCAAAAAAAAAAAAAAAGGCACGCAAAGTTTGGGAAAAGAAGTCGGCTTTGGCTTTTATTTATCCAAAGCACATTTTGAACAAAGCCTGGGAAAGCTTTCCTTGGATTCCTCTGCAAGAATATGAGATTTAGTGGAATAGTTTCTTCCCTAAATTGGTACTCCAGTGGGAAAATTGTATGTTGATCTCAGACTTTCTCATACCACGGGCTTTAATTTCCCTGAGGGCTCAAAAGCGAAAATTCCCCTCCTTTATTCCCCCCCCCCCAGAAAAAAAAAAAAAAAAGCAAAGCAACTTTTCTTTCCAAATCTAGGTAGAGATTTTTTTGCATCGTGGTTTAGAGGCAGTGAGAGCGGCTGGAGCCGATTTTCCTTCAATAAAACTCATACCTTGGCCATTTCCCTTTGTATGTGAGATGTCTGGAGGTGGGAAGAACCATAAATGCGGTTTTCTTCCAGAAGATGATGTGTCGAGGGGGAATTTCTAAATCTTTCGGACAACGAGGGGGAAAAAAGGGAGAAAAATACGGTTAAAAAATGGGAAATTTAAAAAGGAAAAGAAAAATACCCACGTGCCGCAGATTTGCGGTGAATTCTTTTCACCTATCCCCTCACTGAAATAAAGGATTTGCCTTTTTTCTTTATTTTCATCCAGCCCATAGTTTTTATTTTTTCTCCAGGAAATGTGGATAATAAAAAGGGATTTTTATCACAAAATTCCGCAGCTGATGAATGTGTTTTTGGGTGAGATTTCCCCGGCCTGGAGAAGCAGCCCTTGACTTTGAGCCACATTAGACAGGCACGGATGTGTTCTCTAGGTGTTTGGCCACAGACACATCAGTATTTTCAGGACAACAGTGACCTTGACAAGTTTGGGGCAGAAATCACTCTTTTTGAGAGTTTGCCTTGAATATCTACCAGTCAAATTAGCTTTTTAAGAAACGCAATATATTGACCACCTCGATATCTCTGGCTACAAACACACGTTTCACCTGCAAAACTGTGTTCAGCCCTAAATTTCCGTGGTTTTGTTTGTTTTTTTTTTTCAAAGGAGAGAATGGCAATAAAGAAAATGGCTAATTTAAAGGAGAGAGGGTAGAAAATTCCCTTAAAACCCAGCAGCTAATGTGTTGGAGATAAGGTAATGAGAAACAACTTGCAGTTTTGCAAAGTGGAACAGAGCTGGACACCCCAAGGATATATATAATTTTTTTTTCCTATGGACTCGGAGGTGAATCTCTTTCTCTCTTCCTTTCCAGCAGGAATAAAAATAAAGAAATACACTGAATTTCTCCCAGGGTCTATCTTCAAGGCGGCAGGGAAAGGGAAGGGGAACCAGGCAAACCCATATACTTGTCTTCAGAAGAAGGAAATTCAGCTTCTTTCTTCAAAAGTCAGCTTCTTCCTTCAAAAACTCAGCTTCTTTCTTCAAAAATTGAGCTTCTTTCTTCAAAAATTGAGCTTCTTTCTTCAAAATTCAGCTTCTTTCTTCTCGGAGCCCGCTGGTAGACAGAGAGGGAACCGCTCCCTGCAGAAATATCCATATAAAACCTTTTCCAGAGCAATCTGCAAGCCTAGAGCCAGCAGGAGGATGAGAAGGAGGAATTTATCAGTCAATATTATTTGATACTGGTCAATTTTCCCCTCTTATTTCCCTTATTTAAAAAATAATCCTGAAAACGTGATGCTGCGGGGACGGTGCGGGAGCAACGCAGACTCTTCAGCCTTTTTCTATAAATACACAAGCAGAGGAATATTACAATTTAAAAAGAGCTTGGGGGGAAAAAATGCTGTTAAAAAAAAAAAAACAGCCCTAACCTAACGAACGGGTCTCACATCTGCTCTTATTTCTAATTGCTCCTTCCCCTCTTCCTATTTTTTATTTATGGGTACCGCTCTCCTAAGCGGTTCCACATTTCGGCAAGTGTAAAAATCCCTGGGCTGGTTTGGGTTCCTTAACCCACTCGCCATCGCGGGGAGAGCCGCCCTCAAAAGCTGAGGAATGACAAGAATTGGGGGGGGGGGCAAAAAAAAAAAAAAGGAGCGTTTCTGAAATGAAATCCTGAATTTCGGAGCTGAGGGTTGGTTTGCACATCGACCCTCCTCCTCCCTTCCCAGCCCCGGACCTTTCCCCAGGAAACCACCGCTTTAAATGGGACTTTTCTCCTCTGTTACCTCTAGAAAAAGACCTTTTTCTCTTGTTTTCTTCTCTTTTTCTCTTGTTTTCTTCTCTTTTTCTCTCGTTTTCTTCTTTTTCTCTTGTTTTCTTCTTTTTTCTTTTGTTTCTTCTCTTTTTGTCTGTTCTTTTCTCTTTTTATTTTGTTCTTTTCTCTTTTTCTCTTGTTTTCTTATCTCCTTTCTCTTGTTTTCTTTTTTGTCTTGTTCTTTTCTCTTTTTCTAGTGTTCTTTTCTCTTGCCTTGTTTTTTTCTTTTCTTCTCTTGTTTTCTTCTTTTTCTCTTGTTCTTTTCTCTCTTTCTCTTGTTTTCTTCTCTTTTTCGGTAGTATTTTCTTTTTATCTTGTTTTCTTCTCTTCTTCTCTTGTTCTTTTCTCCTTTTCTTGTCTTTTCTTCTCTTGTTCTCTTATTTTCGTCTCTTTTCCCTTGTTTTCACCCCCTCCCCTAATTTTCGGCCAGCAACCCGCACTAACCCACCGAATAACACCACTCAAACGTTTCATTAAACCGCTATTTCCCCGGGATACGAAGTGGAAATGCCTTTCCCCAAACCTACCAGCGCCATTTGCTCTTATTTTTCATTTATCGTGCTGTCTGCCTTCCTCGGGGCTCCTACCTCAACTCCCGAGCGCCTCGACACCGAGCCCTGCCCGCTGCCTGCCCGCTGCCCGCCCGCTGCCCGCCCGCTGCCCGCCCGCTCCGCGCATCCCCCGTTCCGCCCCTATTACCCTTACCATAAATCTTTACATTTTTTCACATTTAATCCCCTTCCCACGCCGCGCAGATAGGACATATGCTACAAAACGTTAACTACTTCATAAAAATTAAAGGCGCAAGAAAGAAAGAAAGGAAAAAAAAAAAAAAGAGAGGGCTGCTGGGGGAGGGAAGGGGGTTTTGTTCAGCTCCCCCGTCCCTTCCCCCGACGTGGCGGACCCCCGGCTTTAATTGACGTCTCGTTTCTTGCTCGGCTTCTTCCATCAGCCCTCCGAGCCACGGGGTGCGTGGGATGGGGAGGGGTGTTTCTCCTGGGTGATTCCTGGGTGGACTCACAGCACTTTGAGGAATTCAAAGGGTGCGGGCACGGCTTTCATTATATTTATATTTTTGTATTATTTTATTTTATTTATTTTATTTTATTTTATTTTATTATTTCCTTTTATTTCTTTTTATTTCATTTTATTTAATTTTATTTTATACCATTTTATTTCATTTTGTTCCATTCCATTCCATCCAATTTCATTCCATTTATTCCATTTTATTCCGTCCCGTTCCATCCCATCCCATCCCATCCCATCCCATCCCATCCCATCCCATCCCATTCCATTTTATTCCAGCCCAGCCCAGCCCAGCCCATTTTTATTATTTTTATCCCCTTCCGCCCATCGCAGCCTTTCTCCATCCCACTCTGACCCCCGGGTCGAAGCCCTCGGAAGGTGCCCCCGAGGCCGCATCCCCGCAAAACCGCTCCCCGAGGCTCACGGGGACCCGCTCGGGCTCCTTCGCCTTGAACTTGGACTTCGACGGCTCTTTAGGACCCCGAAAATCCCCCCCGGGCGCTCGGAGCTCGCCCTCGCCCCTCGACGGGCGCCCTTCGCAGGGCGGGCTCTCCCCGCCTCCAGGATTTGGGGCGTTTGGGGTTTTTTTTGCTTTTTTCTAGCTTTGTTTTTTGCCTTTTTTTGGCTGTTGGGAAGAGTTGGAAGAGGATGAGGTGGGAGGCAAACCCCCAAAACCAGCAGCACCGAGGAGGGGTTGGGGAGTTAGGATTCAAGGGGTCACACGCAGCACGGAGGGGTGTCCTGCGTGGGTACGCACCCCACGGGGGGAGAGGCGACAGGACCATCTCGAGGTTCCACTCCACTCTCCACGGCACCCCCCGGGAAAATTGGGGGGGGTAGGGGGGCAAAAGCAGCGCAGGCGGACCTCACCTCCCTTCTCGTAGGCACTAAATTCCTTTAAAAATCTATTTTTTCCCACTTTTTCCTCTATTTCTACCTTTTGGGGTGCTGAAGGTCTCTGAGCTTCCTCCCTCCCTTAATAACTCCTCCCCCGGGGGTTCCCCGAGGGCTGCGAGCCCCCCCGGTGCCCCCTCTCCATCCCCGTCCCTCCCAGCCAGCAACCTGCCATTTTTCTATTTTTTTCCCCCAATTTCCACGCGAAAATCAAATGATTTCTGAGTCTGGCAGGAAAATTGGGGGGGGGGGCGTTTGGGCAGAGTTTTTGCCTTTTTTCTTTATTTTCTCGGGGGGGGGAAGCACCTCGCGAAGGAAAAAAATAGTCAACAGGTTCCCCCCCCAAGAAAAAAAAAGGGGGGGGGATTTTTGGCCGCCCCCTCGAAGCATCGTTGTCCGTCCCTTGAAATATCGCGGGTGGGTGGTTATCTTTCTCTGTGTGTGTGTCCACACACACCTACGGGAATCCTTCCCCACGCTGAAAACACGGGGGTGGGGGGAAATCCTTCAAGGATTCGTGTGTCTCGTGCCCCCCGCGGTGTTTCGGGGTGTGCGTGGGGACATGGGGGGCTTCGTCCCACGGCAGCCGACACGCGTGGGTAGGGACCCGCCCCCCCCACGCGTGGCTCTTTGTGCCGGCCACCCCCCTCAATCCCGCCGGGGCGGGCGCGGGGGGCGGGGAGGGGGGCCGATCCCAACCAATGAGCGTGGCGGCGGGGTCACGTGGGCGGAGACACGTCGGGGCGGGGGGGGCCGTGTGGGCGTGGCCGCGGGGGATTTCTTAATGGAGCGGCGGCGGCGCGACGGCGGCGCATGCGCGCGCGGGGCCGATATGTTGGGGGGGTCGCGGGGCGGCGGGGCGCGGCGCGGAGCTTCCCCCGACGGCGGCCGAGGAGGAGGAGGAGGAGGAAGAGGAGGAAGAAGAGGAGGCGGCGGAGGCGGCGGCGGGAGCAGCGCGGCATGACATGACGGCACCGCTCGGCCTCCCCCCGCGCTGGCCCGACGGCCTCGCCTGCCGCTGCGAGGACGCCCCGCGGGAGAAGAACCGCATGGAGGGGCTGGGGCACTGCCGGGAGATGATGCCCCACGCGGGACTCGCCGTGCCCACCGCCCCACCGCCGCCGCCGCCGCCACAGGGAACCGCGTACGCCGAGCTGGCGGCCGCCGAGCCCCCCCGGCAGTGCCCGTCGGGGGCGGCTTCCAGCGCGGCTCTGGGCTACGGTTACCCCTTCGGTGGGGGCTACTACGGCTGCAGGTTGTCCCACTCCCACGGAGTCAACTTGCAGCAGAAACCCTGTGCCTACCACCCCGGGGAGAAGTACCCCGAGGCCGGCGGGCCCCTGCCCGGCGAGGAGCTGCCGTCGAGGGCCAAAGAATTCGCCTTTTATCCCGGTTTTCCCAGCTCCTACCAGGCGGTCCCTGGCTATTTGGACGTGTCGGTGGTACCGGGGCTCGGTGGTCACCCGGAACCGAGACACGACGCTTTGCTTCCCATGGAAGGTTACCAACACTGGGCTCTTTCTAATGGCTGGGATGGGCAAGTGTACTGCTCCAAAGAGCAATCGCAGTCTGCACACCTCTGGAAATCACCTTTCCCAGGTAGGCTGCTCCGGGAACCGGCGTGCTCGCCTGCGTCCCAGCCGCCAGCTCCCACCGGAGGGGTGGATGTGCGTGTGTGCGGATGAGTGTGCATATATATACACACGCGCATATACAGATAGATACGTGTATGCCTGTATATGTAATTAAAGGGAAAGAAATGGCTCTGGAATGCCTCCTGTGCAAGGCAATGTGTATGAACATGTATGGGAAAGAAGGTGAAGCAATCATTTCTGAATCAAAATACACGCCGTGAGCTTGCTTGGAAAGTAACTTTGCCGTTTAATTCTTCCCTTTCTTCTCTCCTCCCTCTTGTTGCCTCACCTAAAGAGCGTCTCTCGGTGCTTTTCTCTGCAATTTCCCCTCTGCTTGCCGCTTCTCTGAGTGCAGAAAGCTTCAAAAGGCCAAAAAAAAAAAAATTTTTTTAAAAACCTTTTCTCTAGTGGTTCAGTCGAATGAGAAGTGTCGGGGGCTGGGACAGTAAATCATATCGCAATTACACACGGTTATAGGAAGAGGTGTCAAGTGACAAATGAATCTGTTTGGAGGGGAAGAAGGGAGGCAGAAGGTGGCGGGGGGGAGGACCGGCGGGGCTTCTCTGCCAGGTCAGGCAGGCATCCCACCCGACTGACAGCCCGGGAAGGCAAAACCCCTCCTTGGAGCATCTCTTAGCCCAGCAAATCCCTCGCTCCCTTTCCCTCCTGGTCCCACCGGGCCCGGCCGGCTCCGTGCCCCGACGGCAGCGGGAGGAGGAAGGTGATGGTGGGTGCTGCCTCCCCGTACCTCTCTCCAGACTCTTTCCAGCCCCCCCAGTCCCAGCGTTGGGTGGGGAAGGAGGGGGGGGGGAAATAACCACAATAAAACGAGGGGGGAACCCTACAGCATCGGGGATGGAGAGAAGGGACGGGTGGCATTAGTCCTTTGGGGGGGCAACGGGGGGGGACACATCGGTTTATGTATTTTCCTTCTTCGGGACAAAGAGGGACGGAGGAATGGGCTTTCCCGGGAGCTTTTTTTGGGGGGGAATTTGGTGGTGCATTGTTGGCTGCATGAAGGGTGTGTGGGTTTTTCGGGGGGGGGTCCTCGCATTCCAGCTGTATTTGGGGGAGCTGCCGTCCCCACCGCTTTCTCTCCCCATCGCCTGCGGCTCTGGTGAACCCCCTGAAGGAGATTCCTGCCCCCCCACTGGCCTTTGCGGCACCCCCAGCACCCCAATTCCCCCCCAAGAGCCGATGGCCCCCAAAGCTCCTCCAGGGGCTCCCCAATTAACTCCTGTCAGCCATAATTGGGGCTGCGCTGCCTGCCGAGGACAGCTCGCCTCCATCTTCCTGCTCCAGCCAGCCGGGTCACACCTTTGCGGCGAGGAGCCTCATCGCCCAGGTCACCCCCCCACCCTGGCAGGGGGCTGGGAAGGGGCTGGGGCTGCCCCAAAGCTTGGGGGGAGCTTTGCCCACCCCCCCAATACCGACAGAGTGAAGATGCTCCCCGCATCCCCGCTGAACCCATTCCCAATAGCTCCTCTGCAAAGCACAGAGCATCTCCCCCTCCTCACCCCCCGCAAAAGTCACTAAAGGGGGGGGGTCTGGGGTTATTCTGGCTGGGTTTGCCCCCCTTCCTTCCCCCGAGGGGCTTCCTGGGCTGCATCAAGCCGGCGGGAGGGGCTGGGATGCGGGGGATGCACTTGTCTCTGCACCGGGCTCGGTGTTGGGGGGTGAGCATCTGCGGAGACCCCCGAGAAGATTTGCTGCCAGGTGGAAAAAAAAACAAAAAAAAAAGGGGAGGGGGTTAGAAAAAGGCAGAAGGAAATAGGGGAGAAGCTCTAGATATTGTCCAAAATCTATCCGTCTGGAAGGTCCCTTTAGTCTGCGGGTTGACTTGATGCTCCTTGTTTATCAGCGTGGGCAGCGTCGCCAAGAAAAACAGGCTTTCACCACGCGAATTATGAATGTTATGCTATTATTACTATTACGATAGGATTATTCCCCTCGCTGGATGCATTCTCTGCCTGTCTTGTCTCCTTTTCCCCTCTCTTTCTCCCCCTTTCTCTTCACTCGCACTCCTCCACTCTTTATCCTCCTTTTCCCCCCCTTTCTCTCTCTCCCCGATGTGCAGAAATCCCCACCCCACGCCCTGGGATGCAGAAAACCCCCCTCTCGTCCTTATGTTTTATTTTATTTTTTTCTTAATCCAGACGTGGTCCCCTTACAACCCGAAGTCAGCAGCTATCGGAGGGGACGAAAAAAAAGGGTCCCTTACACCAAAATCCAACTGAAGGAGTTGGAAAAGGAGTACGCGGCCAGCAAATTCATCACCAAAGAGAAGAGGAGGAGGATTTCGGCCACCACCAACTTGTCCGAACGCCAAGTGACTATCTGGTTCCAGAACCGGAGGGTCAAGGAGAAGAAGGTGGTGAGCAAATCCAAGACAGCGCATCTCCACCCCACCTGACAGCGGGTGACTTTGGAGGAGAAGGGGCAAGGAAAAGGAAGCAAGAAGCGTAAATATTTATCTGGTAGTTTGTATGATAAACGTCATCGGGACTCTGCTGATTCCAATTCATTATTTAAAAAACAAACAAAAAATAATAATCGACAGAGACAAGTGCACACACGCATCCCCCCCCCCCCCCCGCCAAAAAAACCACCCACTTTGATTTATCCCTCTGCCCCGCTCTGACTGTGAAAACCCCAGTTTGGCTCTGAGAAATCCATCGATAAAGTTAAACTGTGTATATTTGTAAAAGAAAATCCTAATAAGCTAAGAGCGTAGTCACGTTAAAGGAGAGAGGAACTCTGAATGTCGCCCTATAACGCTGTATAGTCCGACCCCCTCGCCAGCCCTTCGTATCTCGGGCCATTTCACCCACCGATGTATAAATGTATGGAGAACCTATGGCAAAGTTGCATCAGCTTCGTATTTTCTCGGCGCTAGGGACCGAAAATAAGAAATAAGGCTGCTATTGTGGGAAGAAAACCATTTCTGGGTATCGCTTAAATATCCCGACCACTGATTTTTAGGTCCCAGATGGAAGTGAGTTCCTGTACGAGACTATTTTGGGGACGTTCTCATGAGGGTTTCTATATCTCTGCCATAAAACTGGAATGTCTGTTCTCCGCTGACAAGATGGAAAATGCACAATATTGTCTTTGGGGTTTGTTTCTTTCCCTCTCTAAACCGGCTAATTATCGACAGTGTTCTTTGGATATGTAAAAGCATTTTTTTTTTTTTAATGTCTTGTATATGTATATAATATTGTGGTGTCCAGATGATATGTACCGACTGCGGATGACATTTCTTAAAAATAAATATCTTTTTTTTTGGTCGTTGTTTCGCCTTCAGGAGAGGCTCTTTGTGCACCTCTTTGTAGCCCTGTGCCTCTCCCATCCCTCCCTCCAGCCGCCTCCTCTCCCCACCACCGCACATCCCGCCCGGGCGGGATCCTCCGCGGAGAAAGGCTGGGAAAAAAGGGGGGGAAATCCGGCAAATTTGGGCCGAAACCTCTTAATAAGGGCTTCCCGCAAGATGCGAGGGGAAGATGCCTGTCCCCAAGAAGGGTTGTCCCCAGAGGGAGTAAAAAGCGGAGAAAATAAATTGAGCCAACTGAGTGCCTTTTGATTTTTATTTTTTATTTTTATTTTTCTCCCTTTTTTCCTTTTTCCCTTTTTTCCCTTTTTTTCCCTTTTTTCCCTTTTTTCCCTCATTTTGTCCTTATTCCCCCCCCCCCCCCGCAATCACCCCGGCTGAAAAGGCGATGCCTTTCCGCAGACGCTCCTAATCTCTCTCCATCTCCCTCCCAAAGGACGCCTTTCGCTAAACCAGTTTGACTCCAGCTCCGGCCCCAGATAAAAATCTCCCGACCTGCCCTCGCCCCGCCGAGCAGCGCAGCAGCCCGCCCGGCTCCGCACCCGCGGAACTTCCGCGGCCCCGAGCAGCCGGGAAAGAAATACGAGAGAGGAAATTGTTTCCATAGGCGGATTACAATCGACCTTAATATCTGCTAGATTTAATCACCTCGTTAAATGATGGCGAGGGGAGGGGAAGGGGGGGGAGAAAGGGCTTTTAAAGGGATGTAACCTAAACCAATGTTATTGCGGGTTAAATTTGCGTGGAGGGCGGGGGTATATTTCTGTGAGGGGGCAGAGAGAGCGGGAAGGAGCTATATAAACCTATAGGAAAAAAAGATTCGCGTTGATGTCCACAGAAATGCGCGCGTAGCTACCCTAGGTGTTCCAGCTGACATGCATAAGTGCGCATATATATAATATATATACGCATTTATACAAAGGTATATAGTGGCATGCGCATATAGCCGTGTATGTCCGTTTCTTTTTATGATCTGGGCGTCGGTGCGTATACATTTTATACAGGTATTTATGTTAGATGTATGTGTGCGGGGCTTGGCGGTATGTCTGTAATTTATATAAGTCTGGGTATTAAGGCGATCTGTGTGTCTCTGTATATAGGTCTATCACATACAATATACCGCATGTAACAACGTGTCTGTACTCTATATATGAATTTATATATATATATGCAAGTGCACCCCTCGACATGATTATATGAAATGGTGGGTAGGTAATATGTACGTTATATATATAAATTTACAGATATATATGCAAGTGCACCCCTCGACATGATTATATGAAATGGTGGGTAGGTAATACGTACGTTATATATAAATTTATAGATATATATGCAAGTGCAACCCTCTATATTCTCGTCTGAAGCGGTGTGTAGATTTCCTTTACGGTCTGTACCGGGGTGGTTAATACGGTATGTGTGTGCCTATGGGGGGACATATAGCTTTATAGATGCGTCTAAAAGGTAGATACATTGGGATACATAGCGTCTCTCCGCGGGTTCAGTGAGTGCCCTATAGAGCCCATACCGCCACCAGAAATGCCGGGAAAGCCCCGTATGGATTTGGATGCTTCCCCAAATCTCCGGGAAGGTGGGACGCGGCTTTGCCCAATACGGGGAATGGGGCGAACCGGGGGCTGGATCCTCTCCTCCCAGCTCCCCAACCCTTCGGGGGGGGTGAAAAAAAGGGGTCCCTGATTTCTCCCCCCCCCAGTCCCTGATTTCTGAGTGCGCAGCTGATGAGCGGAGAAACCCGGGAGGGATCTAACGGTGTTTCCTGCCTTTATTTTGGAGAACTTGGGTGTTTTGGAAGCAACGGCTTTAATTCTTTATTTTTACCTTTAATTCTTATTATTTTCTTTTTTTTTTTTTTTTTTTTTTGAGACGCTCAGCTAGGAAATATCCCAATACCTTGAGAAACCCATCGCCGCTGCTATAGCGGGATTAAATCGCTGGGGAAAAAACCTGCCCTAACGCACGACAGCCACGAGAATATGTGGTTTGGGTGTTAAAAGAAAAAAAAAAAAAAAGCTCTTCCTCTTAAAAAAAAAAAAAAAAAGCTTGCTGTGTGTGCAGACACTGCAATGCCTGAGAGCAACTCCAGACAAGCCCAAATCCGACACCCCGACAGCCAGTGTGTTGTTCGCTGTGGCTCTATTCTTCCTCATTTTACCTGAATTTCACCAGTTCTGGGGGAAAAAAGTTGAGGAAAGTGAGTTAATTGAGTGAGGGTCATCGGAGGGAATGAGGGGAGATGGATAAATACATGAATGGATAAATACAAAAAGTCTTTAGGGATGTGGGTAATTGAGCCCAAGTTATTCCCGGAGTTTCCGATTCTGGAAGTTTTTGTCAATTGTGGTTTAATTTTGTTGGAGGGGGAGAGGGCTGGCTGGCTGTCGGTTGGCGTGTCAGTCGCTCTGTCAACTGGCGTGGGAGGAATTAAAAGGCGGGGGGAGGAAAAAAGAACCCAAAACAAAAAAAAGAAAACAAACACAAAAACAGAGAAGAAAGAAGAAATTCATTCATTGCACTTCAGGGCACCAAGGGGGTTTTGGTGGGTTCTCGCAGATGTTGGTGAGACCATGAAACCGGGCGATCTGCTGCCATTCCCCACGATATTTTAAAATATCTGTATTTTCCTGGGTCGCTCGACCCTTCCATCCCCCCCCGGGAGCGGGACCACCGCCCCAGCGCCGGCGGGGCTCACGGATGGGGCTGAGGTGCCGGATGGGATTTCCGGGGGGAGGGAAGGGGTTGTAGACCCCAGGGAAGGGGGCAGCCCGTCCCCGACATGCTCAGGACCTCGGGGTTCAGCCCCCCCAAAGTGGGGCTGAGCCTTTCCCCCCCCCATCGGGGTTGGAGTCGGGTCGGGATGGCGGCGGGGCCAGGTCAGGATCGGTCCCTCAGGGAAGCCGGGGGCTCCCGGGGGACAAACCTTCCCCTTCCCCTGGGGAGACATCCACGGACACTTGGTCCTCCCTTTAATCCCGGCGGTTTGGGTGAAAAAACTATATTTTCGGGGCTGGTCAGAGAAAAATAATACCCTCCCTCAATTTTGGAGAGAAATCCTTCCTGCCGATCCCAGGCAGGGGTGGTTTGGGTTGGGTTTTTTTTCCAGGAGAAGGACAAAATATCACCTACAACCCAAGTTACTTGGTCACCCTCTTCCAAGAGCTCTGGGGGAGGCATTTGCCTGGAGGAGAAGAAATTAAAATAAAAATTGCGCGCACACACGCAAAACCCGAAGGAATGGCTCATTACGTCCCGGCTGAAGTTGCGCGGGCGCGGAAGCCGAGCTCCCCCGGCCCTCACCCCCCAGGAACACAAATCCAATGAATTTCTACCTTTTCCCACTTATTTCTTCACACCCCCGGTAGGAAATGGCATCGGGAATGGCTCGCTTCTCCTTCCCTTGCTTCTTTATCCATGAACGCCCTGCCCGTAGCTCGCTGGGTGTTAGGTCAGCAGGCCGTGACGTCACTCCTGTATTACCCTTGACCGTGACTAGGCGTTGTTTGACCTTGACATCACGAGCTGCGGGGATAATAAGCGAGGGGACCCTCACCCTTGATCTTCTCCCCACCAGCCAGCCCCGAGCAGCTCCCGCTCCTGTTTACAGATAAACAAGGTGTTATTTGAAGTCTAGACAGGCGGGCTAATGGCCAACAATAAAGCCCTGAAAAGGAAGTTTCCCAAGTTTAGCCTTTTCTTTCCTTTGTATCGAGGACTTTGAATAACTTCCCAACCGCAGCCTTTATGGTCAAATCCCGGACAAGGGATTTCCCTCGCCCTTCTTTGGTTTTTTCCTGCCATTTTCTTCTTTTTTCCTTTTCTCTCTTTCTTTTCGTTTTTCTTTTTTTTCTTTTTTCTTTTGTCTTTTTTCCTTTTCTTTCTTCTTTTCCTTTTCTTTCTTCTTTTTCTTTTCTTTCTTCTTTTTCTTTTATTTCTTCTTTTTATTTTCTTTCTTCTTTTTCTTTTCTTTCTTCTTTTTCTTTTCTTTCTTCTTTTTCTTTTCTTTTTCCTTTTTCTTTTCTTTTTCCTTTTTCTTTTCTTTTTTCTTTCTCTTTTCCTTTTTCTTTCTCTTTTCTTCCCATTTCAGCTCGCTCACATTTGCATATATTTTTTTCCCCTAACGCATCTTTACAGAATAACTTCCTAACCTGGAGGGGGAATTCTGCTCTCGCAGCCCTGTACTCAGTGCAGAGGTGAGTATAACTCTTGCTGCTTAACTTTCTATTTGTTACGGAAGAGCTTGGTCTTAAAAAAAAGGCGATTTTTTTTTTTGGTTTTTTTTTTGGTTAGCAGTAAAAGAGAAGAGACTTCTAAAGGCTTTGCCAAGAAATTATTTCTTAAGACACTGACAGCCAACACGGGGTGTGTGTGTACCCACATCCCACAACCTCCTGCAGCACTGCTGGTTCCTTGCTTATAAACTGCCTCGCCTACGTGGTTCAGCACATTTTGGGAAACCCTCGTGTTTCTGGGTGTTTCCGAATGATATCCAGCAAAATGCCGTGCCTCCTGTCGCCTCCACTTCGGGGGCAAGCTGCTGCCTGGCAGGGAGCTCAGCTGCTTCAGCCCCCAGTCGGACCCGCCGTGGGTTTAATAAACTCCCTTTCCTCCCCACCACTTTCTCTTCCTTTACAAGGAACATTAAATAAGTGAGATCACGCTTTTCAGGCTCTCCAATTGCGATTTGCTCAAGAGTCGTGAATTCGAGACCATTAACCCGTTTGTTGTTACAGTTGTTGGGGGTTTTCAGCCCTCCAAGGGAATTACAGTACAAAACGCCAACTTCTCACCCAAAAGAGAGCTGGCGGACAAAGCAAACTTCCCTAAAGTTGGGACTAAACCTTTGCCTTACAAAGGATGCAGGAGTCAGTTTACATTAACCTAATAGGAGGAGAAGATCCTCTGCTGGCAAAGCTGGGGAAAAATATAATGATATTCCAGGCATTTAACTATTCCCTGCACCGAGGCTGGACCTGCCTCTGCTCAACGGAAAGCTGCCCCAGATGATTTCTGTCTTGGATGAGCTGAAGTGTCGTAGACATTTTTATTCGCATCCATTTACCACTTTTCCAGGTTATTTTTTTTTTTTTCCCCAGCTCCTACGTATTCCATTTTACTACCCTTTCTCTATACATATAAGATGTCTTGTACACTTATATATCTATAAGGTGTCTATAGACATGCATTTCCACCTCAGAAAAAGTAGCCGGGGCAGGTTTCAATGATATATAGCTACCCCGAAATAACAGTTCTGCGGGCTTCCCAAAGCCTGTCTATATTTTATTCCCCGTGTCATGTATCTATATATTTATTCTAAATACTTCCTTTTTGACCCTGGCAGCTAACTTCTTGGTCGAGTCACCACAACTCCTTCCAGCTCCCGACCAATTTGGGGTGAAATTGGGTTGAGCAGAAAAGCTGAGCCATGACGGGACCTGTTTTTCCAACCTGCTCAGGCACAAGGAGACCTTTTAATTTGCTTTTTTCCCCCCTAAAAAGGAAAAATCCAGGCAGGAAGGTGCAGTATATACGTTGCAGACTATTTTTGCCCTATGAGGGTTAAATTCCATGGTCTTTTCTGGGAGAAAACTGAAAGTGGGGCTGAGTCTTTCCCATCTGAAATGTAAATGTTTGGTTGGGGCCATGAGGCTGGGGGCATTTTTCTTGGTTTGAGTTTGATTTTGATTTAGCATTTCTCGAAGAGCCGAGGCTGGAGGGGTGGGGGAGAAAGAGCCTGTTCAAGTGGGAGCCGCCAGCCGAGCTCAGCCCCGCGGGGGGAAGATGAAATGCGGGGAGGAGGGGAAGGGGAAATCTTTATTTCTCACGCTTGGTAGAGAGGGGTTGCGATGGTCCAAAAGGGGAAGGGGAGAAAGGGAGGAGCGCCGGGATAAATCCCCCAAAGGGGCGGGGGGGGAAGCGCAGAAAGTCACCCCCAAACTTGGGGTTCTTGTTTTCCCCGTGCAGTGAGGGATGCTCATCCGAGACAGTCATTAGCATGAGATGTCGATCCCATTGACTACACTAGACAGTGACCTTGAACTGAGGCGTTGCAATCTTGCTTTTCCAGCGTCTTTTTCTCTCCTTCTTTTTTTTCGGGGCTTGGTTTGTTGGTTTTTTTTCCCCGGCTCCCATGGGCAGGCAGCTTCTCCCGGCTTCTTCCCACCAGCATTTCCCGAGAGCTGCCTGTGTAACTTGGGGAGGTGGGGAAAAAAATAAACCCTCCCCGAGGATTATTAAATATCGGCGTCGAAAAGGTCTCTCTACCTGAAAACCGGGATTCCTGCAAAGGAGGGAAAGGCTTAGAGAGATTTTTTTGCTGGGCCGGGCAACTTTTTTTGGGGGGGAACATCAAAAAAAAAAAGAAGGGGCGTTGGTCAAAGCGATATGAGGTAGAAATCGGGATATATTTTTGGAGAGCCGGCTCTCGGGGTGGGTTGTGCACGGAGGAGGCTGCCTAAGCCAGCAGTGCCAGTGCCCCAAGCAGCAGGACTCGGCTCAGGCTTTCGTTTTTAAGCACCGCTCAGCCTGGGCTGAGCATTAGAAAAGCCCAAGCGCTCAACCTGAACTGGGAAATGTATTTTTAATGGGGAAGAAATTCCGGGGGGAAACGTGTCAGCTTTGCTTTAAGGTTCCTTAGGAATTTTTATTATTTTTTTTTTCTCTTCCTTGGACCTGCTGTCTGCTTGCAGCAGGAGCAGCGCGGAGCTGGGGAGCCCTGTTCAAGGCCACCAAGAGCAGGGAGGTACGCACCACGCTCTGCATCGCTTAAGATATTTCTGAGCACGGCTGTAGCATTTTCCCAGCTCTAAAAAAAAAAAAAAAAAAAAGGGAACCGGGGGTCCTTTTCTCCCTCTCCCTTGCTGTGATGCCCACGCTGACATTATCCCTCCACGCAGGACTCCAGCGTGCGGTTTGAGGTTCACTTGCTCCACAGCTCAGCCCTGCAGCTGCTTCTCCAAATGTTTCCTTGGAGGTAAACGTGAAATTTTATGATTTTTTTTTTTTTCCACCTAGAAAAAATCAAGTTGCATCAAGAGGAAAAGCCCCAAATGCCCCGAGATTCCTCTGAAGCAAAAATATACTTTCCCAAGGTCCGGTGGAGAACAAAGCCGTGCAGCACCCGGGCACGTCTTATATGGGGAATTTTGCAAAGAAAAGAGCAAGGTAGAGGAAGGGTTTTCTTTAAAAAAAACAGCAAACAAAGCCAATTCAGATGGCAACCTCCGGGGATCACGTGCTCTTTTTTATATAAACTATTCCTCTCCACGCTCGCCCAGCGTTGCGAGCGCTTCTTCTGCAGCGAGAAGACACTCTTGGAGAAATTGCAAGCAGCTTTTTCACTTATACCTGCAGGGAGAAAAATTCCTTGGCAAGGTTTTAAAAAAGAAAAAAAAAAAAAAAAAAGTGCTAAACTTTCATTCTAGCAAAATATTTCTAGTAGTCGTATTTCTTCCTCCGCAGGCAAAGCGTACGCACGTTATCTCTGCAAGGTATGTATGTAGCATATCCATAGGTGTGCCAGGGAGAAAGAGGGATGGGAAATATGGGAAATAGGTTTGCCACCTTCAGGAGCTGTCCATGGAAGGCGAAAAGTTATTTTATAACTCGTTTAGGCACCTGATTTTTTTCTTGCAGGGCTGGGAGGGGGGTTAGCTGAAGCCCCAGTGGTTTGCCAGAGGAGAAAAAAAATTATTTTATGCTTGAGAAATATATAAACTATTGGAGAGGGAGGTTGTTTGCTGGCTGGAAAGGCAGCGGTTGGGGAGGTGCGGCTGCAGCCGCCCTGCTCAGCCTCCGCGGAGCGCCTCCGCCCCCGCGCAGCGGTTTTACCTCTACAGGAATATTTACGGTACTTTGCAGAGTCAACCTGGCAAGGGGAGAGCTTGGGAGTTGCTTAAGGCAGGGAGGAATGCAAAGCCATGCAAAAATTCGGCAAACGGGGTGGGCATTTGGGGTTCTTAAAAAAAAAAAAAGAAAAAAAAATTAAAAAGGGCGGTGGAAGGAGCAAGAAAAGAAAAAGAGAGGAAAAAACCACCCCAGAAAAAATATCTGACATGAACCACCCTCAGATGTCTTTGCGTGTTCCTGCTTTCCATACACTGCACCTTTCCCAGGATTTTTTTCTTTGCCCAACGTATTTCTTTTGCACTGAAAGAAGCCAATATTGATTTTTTTTCTTTTTTTTTTTCATCCCTTGTATTCCTTTGCAGCAGCTCTTTTCAGTACGACCAGGAGAAGACGATGAGTGGGAGGGAAGAAGAGCTCTGTAGTGTTACGAGGGCAGAATATATTGCTATAAGGAACCAGCTCCGTGTGTGTGTGTGTGTGTGTGTACCTCTGTTTCCAGGGGTGGGGACCAAAGAAATGGGGGGGAGGACTATAATTTTTATTCTTTCCCAAAAACGAAGCAAAAAAAAAAAAAAAAAAAAGATTTGAACACTTATTCTATACGCATGTGCGCCTTGGTGCCTATGGAATACATACCGGGGAAATTAAGGCTATATATAGTCGTGTGCTTCTGGCTGCTTTATTCGACACAGACCATTAATAAAAGCGATTGAGGATTGTTAAAAAAATCTTCCATCCTTTCTTGAGAGAGTGGCAAGAGCCTGGGAAGAGGCTGCGTTTCCCCAGCCCAGGACAAAGCCATCTAATCCGAGAGGAGAGGGGGGAAAAATGATAATAATAATAATAATAATAGAAAAGAGTAGAAAAGGTCGCAAATAGCCTCCAACTCTCCCACCCCACCGCGCGTAAATATGAGCCTGTTGCGGGCACCGTCATTCGTCTCCTTAAAAAGCCCGTAAACTTTATATGACACAATATCTAATAGTAATTTATTGGGGAGATACTGTAAATCCGAACTGTTTTAGTTAATAAAGGAGCTAATTAATGAGAGCCAGCCTCGCTTTTGCAGATGGTGGAGGGCCCCGAAGTGTTGCCGGGGGAGGAGGGTGCAGCGGTTTTGGGGCAAAACCCTCGCCTATCGATTATTTTATGCTAAATATGACATTTTAGGGCGCTTCGCGATTCTCAAGCCAGCGCTGGGAGCTGTTGCTTTTTTTTTTTTTAATAAAATGCTTTATGGGATTTTTTATGATTTTTTATTATTGGGGGGGGTGAAAGAGGCCGGGGGGGGGGAAGAAAAGGCGTAAAAAGGCGGAACTTGCTGTTGTGTTTTGTCTCGGCTGCCAGGGGAGGGAGGGCCCCTCCCTCCCAGCGCAATTTGGGGCTCACGTGACCCCCCCGGACCAATGGGGCCGAGCCGTCGGTTTAACTATGTTTAATGTCAGATAGCAATAAAGTAGAAGCTTTCGGTCAGGCCCGCGGAAATGGGCGAGCACAACCTCCTTAATCCCGGCTTTGTGGGACCTCTGGTGAACATCCACACGGGAGACACCTTCTACTTCCCTAATTTCCGCGCCTCCGGAGGGCAGCTGCCCGGTTTGCCTTCCCTCTCCTACCCCCGACGGGATAACGTCTGCTCCCTGCCCTGGGCATCCTCGGAACCCTGCAACGGGTACCCTCAACCCTACCTGAGCAGCCCCGTCTCCATTAACCCTTCCTTCGGGAGAGCCTGCGACCTCGCCCGGGTGGAGGAAAGCAAATGTTATTACCGGGAAACCTGCTCGGAAACCAGCGGGCTCAAGAGGGAGGAGAGGGGCAGGGACAGTGCCTTGCTACCCCTCGAATCCAGCCTCCCCAATGGCATGGGGGGCAATTTCAGCAAATATGACTATCCGACCGGCGAGGCGGTGCCCCACGACCCTCCATCCTGCCAGTCCTTGGAGTCAGACTCCAGCTCGTCCTTGCTCAATGAAGGGAATAAAGGCACGACCGGAGAAGCGGGGGGTTTGGTGTCCCCCCTGAACCAAGGCAGCACTTTAGGCACCGGTGGTAAGACCCGGGAAGGGGTTGGGGGGGGGTGGCGGGGTGTCTCGGGGCTGGATCTGGTCGTGTTTTGGGGAGGAGGGGTGGGGGTGTGGGGGGGTTTGCTTGGAAACTTGCCGGCGTGGGGTTCCTTCGTGGTGTAATTCATGGGCTCAGCGATGGAAGCGGCGTGTCTATGTGTGCTGAGACCACTAGGGGTAGCACCGAAATCCCGAATGTTTTATTAGGTGGTGCTTCTTTTAAAAGAAAAGGCTATAAACATGTAAATATCCCATAAAAAAAAAAAGAGAGAGAGAGAGGCAGGGAAGGGTTGCGCATCCCTGCCCGGCGCGGACGGCTGGCGGAGCGTCCCCAAAAGCGGAGCTTTTTGGGGACATCGCAGAGGTGTGTCTGCCCGAGGGAAGGGGGGAGAAGGGGGGAATACTTCAAAAAAACCCAAACAACCCCCACACCCTTCAAAGTTGGCATCGGGGTGGAAGCTTCTCCCTGTTAGGGGGGCCGGAGAGGCTGGGGAGCCCTTCCCGGGGGGGTGCCGGGCTCGTCCTTCGCTCCCTGCTCCCTACCTTTCCCTTCCTCTGCCTCCTGCGCCCGCCCCACGCATCCCCCGTGGCCCTGGGAGCATCCCTAAGCACCCACGACCACAGCCACAGCAGCGGGGGGACCCTGGGGGGACAGCGGGGCCACCAGAGAGGTGCAGAAAGGGGTGCTGGGGGTGCCCCTTTTTGTAAGGAGGAGGTGTTTGGGGATTTTTTTGTGGTTTGGTTTTTTTTTTCCTTGCCAAGTGCTCAACTCTCGCTCCCCCTTTGCCAGGTGCTCCTTGGTACCCGATGCACACACGGTCCCGGAAAAAACGAAAACCCTATTCCAAGCTGCAGCTGGCCGAGCTGGAAGGGGAGTTCATGGTCAATGAATTCATTACTCGCCAAAGAAGGAGGGAGCTCTCAGACCGATTAAACCTGAGCGATCAGCAGGTGAAGATCTGGTTCCAGAACCGGCGTATGAAAAAGAAAAGACTCCTCCTGAGAGAGCAAGCCCTGTCTTTCTTTTAAAGTTTTAAAAGCGTCCGTGTCGGGTATTAAAAACAAACAAACAAACAAACAAAAAACCAAACAAAAAACCCCCACATAGACTCTCTAGCGTTCACCCGAGCTGCCGGGACTTTACCTGACCACTCTGAATCCCCCCACCCCTCCCTACCCAGAAATCAATGAATAAAGAAATAATATTAATAAATAACCAGTTTCCCTTTAAAATATGAAACCCGACAGCGAGGGGGAAAAAAAAAAAAAAAAAGAAAAAGAAATTAATAGTGATAATAAGGCATCTTCTCCGCCGGGACGGCGGGGGGACAGACGGCTTCCAGAGATGCTCGGCGGGCTGAAGGGGAGGTTTTGAGTGCGACTTTAGCCGCTTTCCTTGGCCAGCAGCACAGGTAGGGTTCCGTGCAGCGCCGGGCACCGTCGGGGCCGTCGGGGGCCCCCGCTCCCGCTCCCCCCCCCCTCCACCCCCGCCCGGCTTCGGTTGGCGGCGAGACCGGGGTTGAGGATGATGAAGGTGGATCCTGGACCCTCTCCTGGGCTGCCACGCAGGGTTTAGGGCTGGTTTGGTGTTTAGTGAGAAGGCGGGAGGGGAAAAAAATAGCCAAAAATAAAGGAATAGGGGAAAAAAAATAGGGAAGGGGATGGGATGTGTTGTCTTAGAGCACCGGACCCGCATCCTTATGGAAGATGCTTTTTTTTGAGTGGACGGTGTGACCCAAGATGTGTTGTTCTCGGTCTAAATCGAGGCTTTACGGCTCATCAGTATCTCTAGGCTTAATCAGGATCTCTAGGAAGAGGTGAGAGACAAAGGCTGTGTATATAACTGGTGTATATGGTATATATCTATATAATATATGAGGTATGTGTATCACACTATGTCCCCATAGATATGAGGCTTTTATGCAGGCGGTGGTGTTGTCCTCAACGCCAGAATGTCCCAAGGAGAAGGAAAACGCACCCCCCCACCCCCCAGAAAACCCTCCCGGGAAAAAAAAATTAAAATATTAATTTCCTTCCATGTAAACTGAGCCTTTCGGAGATTTTTTTTTCCCTCTCTGAATTCACAGAGTTTCTCTGCACTACCCCAAAATTATATCTTTCCTCTTAAAAAAAAACCAACAAAAAAAGCTCTTTCTTTGCAACAGCTCCGCTGACAGCGTATGTATGCTGTTTGGCTGTGTTTATTGACGACAAGGTGGGGAAACAGGTAGAAAAAAATCCTTCTGTTTTTTTGTACCCTCCGGTGATAAGAGCTTGGGGCAGTCTGGGCGAGTCGCATCGCTCCTTCCCTGGGATAACTCGGATGATGTGCTTTGTCGCCTGGGTGCTATTTTCCCAATTAAAAAAAAAAAAAAAAAAGGAGATTGTGGGTTTTTAAGAGGAAATATAGCTCATTCACCCTATTTCTCCTTTCCCCAGCTGCCCATCAAGTTAAACACTGCCGGTTTCTAGCAGGAGCGATGCTTTCTTTACCTCTCTAGAAAGTCCTGCTAGCTGCAAATAGAAGCACCCCATCTTTAAGAAGAGGTTTCGGTCTTTTTTTTTTTTTTTGGGGGGGGGGTTGGCTCCCTAAACCCCTGTCTGGCTTTTTCCCTTTCAGGGCAGTAGAGAGGGGCCTGGTAGGATGCGACGCGTTTTCTTTGTACGTGTGCTGGGATTTCTTGGAGAAAACCCACCAGTTTTCGTGATTCCTTGTCAGGTCTGTGTTCGAGGCACTTTTAGGTGGGGGAAAAGCGAGGCGGGGGAGGGGGGGTTAGGAAGGGGGGAGCAGCAGGTTTGGGGCCCTGGGGAGCTTTGCCTGCATGGGAAATTGTAATTCAGGATGAAAAGGAACAAAAAAAAAAATTTAAGAAATTAGGAATTTTTAATTCAGGCTGAAGGGGAAGAGGGGGGCGGCGGTGCTGCAGCCCGGTGCTTTGCCCGGCCGCGCTTTGCTCCATTCGTTTTATATCGGAGGGGGGATTAATTTTATGGCAAAGCAGCGTTTTCTGGGAAGTCTGGATGCTCACCACGTGCTCCCGCTTCCCCGCGTTCATGGTCATGACCAGCAGCGCCGAGGAATGCTTTTATTTACGAGCTGCAAAGGATGGAGCCGACTCCTTAAAAAAAAAAAAAAAAAAAAAAAAAATCCCTCCCTGAGCCTTTTCCTTCAGCTTTATTTCTGCAGGAGCATCCTGCAGACCCTCCTCCCTTCATCCCCATCCCTTCCCCGGCTGCTTCTCCTTATTTTCCCCCCTTTTTTTTAGTCATTCCCAACCTGGGAAATGTCACAGCTTTTTGCAAAGCAAGACACCCCCCCCCATCTCCTCTTTCAATGCAGGCTTCTGGGCGAGGGTCCCCCTTTTGCCACCCTCCTCCCACACAAAAAAGCCGCCGCGGAGGGTATCGCCTGTCGCGATTGCTGTGCAATAAAGCCTAGGATGTGTTAAAACGCACATATATAGAGATATATCTCGAGGTGCTCCAGCCATGTGCAATTAAAAGAGGAAGGCGATGTGGAGGAATGCAATGTCTCGGGGAGTTTTGGAGGGGGGGTGTTGGAGCTTTGGGTGCTTTCAGAGCACCTTGTCGCCTTGTCGCAGGGCTGAGTTGCCTCTGCAAAGGGTGACTTCGGGCTGTGCAGTGTCGTGGGGACCAGGGGGGTTGTAATTCCAGGGGAAAAAAGGACGGAATCCAGGCGGGTTTGACTGAAGGAGGCTCCCAGTCGCCCCCAGGCAATGGGGCAGCGGTGGGGAGGGAGTCTGGAGCTGGAGGGAGGTAGAAATGAGGGTGAGTTACGGTGAGCCGTCAGAAATGCTGTGTGGGATTTCCATCCCACCATCCCCAAAAAACAAATCAATCCGTTTCGTTATTCTTCACCCACCGAGGGGCACTTGTATCCCCCGAAAAAAAAAAAAGCAACCAACCCACCCACCCTCCTCCCCAACACAAAGGCCAAGACACCAGCAGCAACCCCTAGAGAAAATGCCGAAGAAAATGAAAATATATGCAATATTCTCTTCCAGATTGCTTTAAAGAGGCGGCTCGGTGGGATTTCTGTTTGCTCTGTGTTTGTTCGCCGTGTACGTGGTATCGTTTTTTCTGCTCGTCTCCCCTAGTCTAGGTTATTGCGGTTGTTAATATGCATCCTTCGCAGTATAGTCCATATGTAATGTTTCTTACCTCAAGGTATTCTATGTAGGGTCTATGCAAATGTCTGTTATAGCACGTTCTGGCTTTATATAGTCATGTAAAAAGTTGCTTCACAATAATAATAATTAAAAAAATAATAATGTATTATTATGTGATTTCTTGATAATAAATAAAATTGCCCAAACATCTACTTGGTGATTTACTGTTTACTATCTAAAATTAATATTAACTTGCAAGGTTAATAAAAGAGTAAGAAAAAAATATATTGGCCAGCCTTGCCTTCTGTGGCTTGTAGATCATCTTTTGGTAAAAAAAAAAGATAATTAAATGAATGCGCGAAATGCGTTGTAAAAGGAGAGAAATATCGCTTGCTGCGTCGCTCGAAATATAATTAGAAAAATCCTGGGGAACCAAGAAGCAGGAGTTAATCTCCAAATTGCTGCTTTAATGAGAGTTATGCTCGTGCGCGGAGCATTAATTGGGAGCAAAACTCAACCGAGAGGCTATATATTTTTTTAAAAGAAGCTTGAATATGGGCTAACTGGGATTCTTTTGTCTCTGGCGGGGGGTACAGGGGGGGCTGTACCTCTCCTGGAAGCAGCTCCCTGCCCAAGGGGCTCCCTATGTCCATATGGGAAATGCTATATGGATGGGTCTCCTTATAGACACAGGAATCTGAGGAGCGTCAAAGAAATCCTGGGTATGACTTGAAGATGGGAATGAGACGTGAAAGCGCGGCTCTTAAATTGGAAATATATTAGATTGGGTTTAGATCCGGGCATGTTGATGCTTATCGTTATGGTTATGGTTATTAGGACCCGTGTTATTGCGTTTCTTCGGCGTAAATTCGCAGCAAATTCATTTAACAAGAGAAAAAAAGAACCCCGTTAGGCCAATTTAAATAAATTAGATTATGATTTCCTCCATCTCTCTCCAAGCGGGTATTTATATATAATGGATTCTCTGCTTTTTCCTTTCGGGGGAGACGCCGTAGGCTCCTCAGAGGCAGGGAAAAAAAAGCTTTTAGAAGAGCGATAAGGGATTTTTATTAAAGAAATGCCAAAGGAAACCACAGTGAGGTCTATGGCGAATTACCTGATGCTTCCCCTAGTCCTGGCCGCAGCCAGCCCCAAGCCCAGTAACCCCCCAGCTCAGCCCACCCTCCAGACCGGGCACAACTGGGAGCCAGCGATCTCAGCCTCAGCCTGAGGGAGTTAAGATCAGTTTTTTCTGCGAAAAGCACAGGATTAAGATGAATTAATATCTTTTTCCCCGCTTCCTCAGGCAGGATTCCCCAACACAGGGTGGGTGCTCTTGAGGTCTTCCAAAATTGTAAGAGGATTTATCCAGTCCTGAACAGTTCCATCTTTGGGGGTTTTTTTGTTGTGTTGTTTTGATTTTTTTAGGAGCTGCTTGAACAGGAGAGGAGGAAGGAGGAAAGCAAATATTTCCATAGGAATGGGCCCCACTTCTGCTGCTTCCAGCAGCAAAACCCAACCACCCCTCCAGAGAGATTTAAGTTTGGGGATATGAAGAAGCGGTAGCTGGGGAAATCCGGAGGGCTTGGGGTTTCTAGAGGGAAAATGCACGTTTTTCCCGTCATAGTTACTTTTTTTGATTTTATTTTTTTATTTTTTAACACGGGTGCGCAACTCCTTCCCTCTGGTTTTCCTGCTCCAGGAGAATACGCGTGTACATATGTTGTGCAAGCAAACTCTCCTTCGACTTTTCTCCACTTTTTTTTTTCCTTCTTCCTACGTCCCTGCGCCAATCTGGCAGGAAAATGGGCAGGAGGGGGAATTATTAACAGGTCCGAGTGCTATAGGGTGACATAAATTGTATGTATTGTAAGCCGGTTCACCTTGAACAGGAATAGTTGGGTTTCAAAGACATTCAAACACTCACGAAAATAGATAAAACTTATTTATTACCGGCGAGCGGATAGAACAAATTGTTGCTTCGCCATAAAATCTGTATTATTTCTGGGCTAGTTTCTTTTATTCAGCAGCGTATTTCATCGCTCCGGCTTTAAAATGAATTCGTTAGCGAGGGGAGAAAACCCTCATCTCTTTAATTGCGAGGAATATTTCTACCGTTAATGACAAAGACCGAGGTGCTATTTCACGGCTCCTGCAAAAATCGTAGAAAACATGAATGCGTGAGGCTCAATTTGGGGGATTTATTCCTGCTTCGGTGCTTTCAGCGTATACTTAATATGGGAAATATCATGTGCAAAGCAGGAATACAAAAAGGGTATTTTTTTCCGGAGCCAGGAGCTCTGTTCTTGACACCTTTGTGCTGTAGAAATCTCTGATTTCTTTGAACTCCCTCTGCAAAACCCGGCCCGACTTAGCGCCGAGCTCATTTCCAAGCCATTAAGAGCCGCTTTAAGCAAAGTTTAATCAGGCACTCCGCGAGCACCACCGGCAATTCAAGGCAGAAAGCCCAAAGCCTTTTCTCCCGCTCCTCATTTTCTCCCAACACAACCCCCCTTTTCCTGAGCCAAACCCGGGTTTTTTTACACCCAAATCCAGGCGGTTTAGCAGAGGGGAAAATAGGAAGAATTAAAAGTGCAGGAGAAAATAAACCCGGTCGGGGCTTTTGCCTGGAGGGGAGGGACCTGGAAACTCTTTTTTTGCCTCCTATACGCCCCCCAAAATAAAGAGTAAAGGCGTAGCCTATATAGCATGGAGTGCTATAGGCTGTGGGTGCATATAGGTGTCCCCGGGTGTGCGTGGGCTTTGTGTGCGCTCCAGCCCTTCGGACCTGGCCCAAAAGGAGCTGGACAAAGAGCGAGGTGAAAGGAGCGTGGGTGCCGGGGGGGTGGGGTGTGGAGGTGGGTGTTGGGGGGTGGGGGGCACCTTTAGGTGCTGGGTATTGCCGTGGGGGTGCGGCGGTAGGTGCTGGATGCTGGCGGTGTTCCCCACGGGCGACGCAGGGGTATTTGGGCTTCATCTTCGAGATGCCCATGTCCACGCGTGGAAATATTTTTGCATTCCCGCCTCAAATACACACACACACCCCCCATCTCCAACTCCCAAACATCAGACAAAAGCAAAGCACCTCCTGGCAGCTGCCTTTTCCGGGGCTGCAGCTCCGCGTATTACAGCAAGTCACGATAAATATAATAATAATTCCCATTAAAGTGAGAAGAATGAGTGGATTTCCTTCTGCCGGCCTGTGTGTGGCTCAGGCTCCGTCCCTTGGCTAATTCCCTGCTATATTAACTGTTTGCTTTCCTCCCCCGTGCTATTTGAGGGGCTGTTTTCAGGCACATGCCCCCCCCTTTATCATTAATACGCCAGTGCGTTCTTGCCAAAGAATGCCTTGGTTTGGTTCCGAGTGGGGGGTTCATAAAGATAAAATAAACACAAAGTGGGAACAATTAGCAGCATTTATCAGCATATGGCCACCCACCCCACTTTGAAACCTTCCAGACCCTGCGAGGGGAAAATGAAGTACGTTGCAAGTAATTAGTTTTAAGCAAATCATTTCGAATGGAAACATGTAGGTAAAGCCTAATGAAGTGCAGAGGGGGGAAGGAGAAAAAAAAAAAAAGCCTCTTTTTTATTGCTTGGTAGGTAGCAAGTAGACACAGCAATATTTTACTGTTGAGAGAATAAATTAATTAATATATCTGTAGCTAGCAACTACAATGGCTCCATGGATGACTGCGTTTAAAGGAGATATATGTATCCAGTCTCATTGGTGTTGTTAACAAGAGTGATAATAAAGATGAAAAGGATAAGAAAGATAAAAAGATCACTCGGCTTGTGCTCCTTACTGCGGCTAAATTGCGCGGATTTTCTACTGGCTGCGTCTTGTTGACTATTCACAAACTCTTTTTTTTTGTTTTTTAAGAGTCAGACTTCATTAAGTGACTTTATTTTAATGTTGCTCAAATAGGAAATAAAGATACGCGCCCCTCGCCCCCCAATAAATCTCGTATTAACTATCCTTCTCTGCAGCTTAAGGGGAGGGGGGCTCTCCCTTCTCCCTCTTTCAGACCAAAAAATGACTATTTTTGAAAATAAAGTATTTTGTCCGCTTTGGGCAGTGTGGAAATTTAAATCCCCCCCCCCCCCATTGCTTTTCTGGTACCAGAAAAATGTAGAAACCTTATATCTCCCCCAGTCAGAATAAATCACATTTAGCCCGTGTTTTGGTCTAGCTGGAATATGAGAGCATGTGCCTCAAATCCGCGTTAAAAATCTACCTGTAATTTTTTAAGAGGGTTTGTGCTTTAATTTTAGGCTTCGGTTAGCCAAACACTGCCACAGAGAACACATAAACCATCAGGATATCTCATTATAAAAACGTTTGCCAAAATTAATTTATTTCAAAGGAAAAGCGTATTAATATTCATTTTTGCAGCCAGTGCACTCCTGTGCCTCCCAAACCTACCCGTCGGGTGGAGAAGTGTCGATAATTACAGAGAGTGTGGAAATTCATTTTATTTTTATGATTACCCAGTAAACTATTATGAGGTGAGACGAGACGCTGCTAAAGGAGAAAGCATTTAAAAAATTAGGAATGGAAAAGTACAGTGTGAGACCCAAGGTAGCACTGAGGAATGTCGGGCGGGCTTCAGGTCCAGTAAAATGATGAAAAAAAAAAGGAAGAGGGCAAAAAAGAAAAGGCCGTACATACCTCAAGTCAAAATATCTTCAGGGAGAAGTAATATAAAATATTCTATTTTAATAGATGGTGTGGGCCAGGGATTTTTTTTCTTCGCGGAAAAAATAAATCCCCTGAGGTTTTGCGGGGGATCTGCGGGGGTAAATGGGGAGGGGGGGGGTGTATGGAGTGGAAATATCTGTGCGTGTAACCCTGGAGCAAGGCGGGAGCACAGCGCAGCCCACCCTGCTCACCCCGCCCGGCCGAGGACCCACCAACTCATCGCACCCGCGGGGACCCCGCTGCCGGGGCCCAGCTCAAGCAATACCGAGATTATTTTTTAGCCAGTCGTGCTCATTTTTGGGGGGCTGCGGGGACCGCAGGGCTTTTCCTTTGGATTTTCCCCCTCTGTGGCTCTTTACACCTCATCCCCCCCCAAAAAAAAAAAAAAAAAGAAATCCCTCGTTTCCAACTTGCAGCCAGAGCCCAAACACTGACTTTATGGGTATTTAAACCAACCATCTTCATCTGTAATTGGGGATGAAGAGTATTTATTGCTCCGGTGGATAACTAGATATACAATTATCTCTTTATAGAGAGACTGTGAAATAAAGCATCTGTCTCCCCCCCAGACACGCACAAAGGCGGGTGAACACCGACGAAGTCACACATCTGCACAAGCACTTTTTTAAAATTCCTTTTTTCACCCAAAATGTATTCATCCAAGTCCGAGGAACCTCTCCTCAAACTTTCAAAAAGTCCTCTTAACCCAATGAAATGGCCCTGCCATGGATTTTTTTTAAATTTTTTTTTCTTTTTTCTTTTTTCTTTCCTGAATGGGGCTAAAGAAAATACCTATTTGCAAAGAGGAGCCGCGCTGGCTGCCGCGGTTCCGCGTTGTCCTTTTTTATAGGGGAAAAGGGATTTTGGGGTGGATTTCGGGAGGGAAAAAGAAAAAAAGAAAAGGTAGTCGGGGAAAAAAAATGTGCTGTGGGATTTTTCGGTGCCTCTTTAGAGGACGGGGGGGGTGGGTAGTGGGGACGGGGATGCGGTGGGGCAAAAGGGGATTTCTCGGGGAGGACAGAGGGAGCCGAAAGGGTCTGCTCGACTGTAACAGAGATTTTATTATTTTTTTTTTAGGCAGCGGATAAAACTTGCCTTCACACACACTCCCCTCCCTCCAAGACTGCAAATAAATTTTGGAAATTTTGATTTTGGGGGGGGGTGGTCCAGGCCAGGAGCTGCCTACACTCACCCTCCTCCCCCCCCCCGATTTGATTTGATTTGATTTCTTTTCTTTTCTTTTTCCTTCCCTCCATTTCCGCGGCCGCGGAAGGCTGCCCGCGCTGCCCTGCCCGCGCTGCCTGCTCTGCCTGCGGGAGGAGCCGCCTGGGCTGCCCGGCTGGGTGGGCGGGGGCCGCCCTCGCAAAGTGAAGGTCAAGTTAAGGCTCCAGCCTCCCTCCGCGGCCGGTCCGCGCTGCTCCGCCGCAGCCCCGCGGGCAATGCCATTGCCGCCGACCTGCCCGCTCCATGCCGCAACCCTTATTTTTTATTAAAACCCCCTTTCCCCCCGCCCCCCCCACCCAGCGAAGGGCAGAGAGATGAGCCAAGTGCTGAAACAGCAAAGAGGGGGGGGGGGCGGTTTTATGGAGCCTTTTTCTCCTAATCCTGATTTTTTCCATCCTTTCTCCCCCCGCCCAAGCTGGACTGCAGACTTCAAACAAGGTCTTTCCCCCCTTCTCCTTTTTCTTCTTCGTGTTTTTTTTTTGTTTGGGTTTTTTTTTTTCCCTCCTCTTTTCCCAGCAAGATGCAAACCCGTCTGCCGTGGAGGAAATTAAACATCATAAAGAAAAGCCCAATTAAGGTTTAATGTCTGAACATTACCATTTCCTCCAGAAAACAATGAAGTTCGCTCGGTAAGGAGAGAGGCAAAAAGAAAAGGAAAAAGGGGGTGGAGGGAGGGAGAGGGGCAGAATTTTTTGTCTCATAGAGGGGAAAAATGGGCATAGAGGGGCAATCGTTAAATAAAAAGGGGGGGTTAAGTGGGTGTAGGAGATAAGTGAGGTTGAGCCAAGCTGGTCTCTGCTCGGAGGTGGGGATGACTTGACTAAAATAATGCGGATTTTAATGTGTGGACAAAGCTGGTTTCTGCTCATATTTGACTCCTGGAAAAGGCCTGAGCAGGGGCTGGCGGGGGGGGGGAAGGCGTTAATAATACATAAGCAATAACCCAGGGAAAGGGGTGAAAAGGGGGGGTCGGCTGCAAGCGGGGGTGGGTGAAATCCCTGAGCCCCTTTACCTCTTGCCTTGCAATAAGCGGTGCTGTCCTTCCCCTGTCTCCCTTCCTCCTCACTCCACCCCCAGCTGATTTCACCCCGAAACTTTGCATTCCAGAAAGAAAAAAAAACAAAGCAGGGGGGGTGAGGGGCTACAAAAAAAAAAAAATTAAAGAGGGAGAAGCCAACCCAACGGCAAAATCACCCAAACCCGCCGCGCTTGGGCCGTGGGAAAACGGCAGAAAGAGGAGAAAGCTTGGCCGGGAGGGGACATTCGCCAGGTCTGGGTCTGTGTCTTTGCACCCCACTTTCCTCCCACCCTGAACCCCAAATCCCCCGGCCCCTCTCCCACCTCTCCTGCGAGCGGCGGGGGCTGCCTCTGCCGAGCCCGGAGTGGGGACGACACCCACAAAAATGTGGATATTCCCCGTTTTGGGGGGGTTTTGCTCTTTCTTTCTCTTCTAACAGGCAGATCTTTGGTGGGGGGCCATGGGGTCCCCCCTCCGGTCACGGAGAGGGCTCCATAGATGTGACAAAGACCGTCTGAAAAGCCCCGTAACCCTGCGAAGGGACCGAGCATCGCCCGATGCTGCAGCCCGGCTTCTCCGGACGGCCCAGCTCCCCGCAGCCCCCAAAAACACCGAGAGGAGGAAAAAAAAGCTCCACTTTTCTTTATTTTTCCCTTCCGCGAGGCAAATAGCATTAAATATTCCCCCTGGTTTTCGGTCTTTGCCTTAGAGGTTGCTCAAAGGGGAAAAGAAATCCTGTGTTGAATACCCAGCACTGGAAAGGGGGGAAGGAGATGAGTGTAATGGAGAAGCCAATTTTGCATATAGCAACCTTCATTTAACATGAAGAGATGATGATATCGTTATTTAGGCAAATCTATGCTCTAAGGGGGAGAAATCCATAGAACTATTCAATCAGAATGCATACGTGGGTGTAACACAGGGATGAATAAAGATCTATGCGTATTTATGGTGTAAGAGCAAAGAACTTAGTAGGTCTGCACGGAGTTGCCTGTGCTGCGGACTCATGATTTTCTAATAAATATGGAAAGAGAGAAAGAGAGAAAGAAAGAGAGAAAGAGAGGAAGGGAGGGAGGAAGGAAGGAAGGAAGAAGGGAAGAAGGGAAGCAGGGAAGCAAGAGAGAAAGAGAGAAAGAGAAAAAGAGAGAGAAAGAGAGAAATGGAAAAAGAGAGAAAGAGAGAAAGAGAGAAAGAGAGAAAGAGAGAAAGAGAGAGAGAGAGAGAAAGAAAGAAAGAAAGAAAGAAAGAAAGAAAGAAAGAAAGAAAGAAAGAAAGAAAGAAAGAAAGAAAGAAAGAAAGAAAGAAAGAATTAATTTTCGTGAGGGACCAGAAGGAGGGATTAGACAAGAGTCCGATCATTGGACCCATTTTGAATTCATCATTTATCTGCCCTCAGTACACGAGTTATTTTAAAGCCAGTACCTTATTAAAGAACTCCGGCTACATTAATTTATACACATATTCATTTCAACTGAGTATGGCACCAACAAAACACTCAACCCTCATCCCCGATGGAGCAGAAGATGCCAATATCAGTTTTAATTCTGCAGGGGAGCTGGAGGAGCCGGGCTGGAAGGCAGAGAGCAAAGCGACTTCTTCCAAGGGGATTTTTGTGCCCCGATCCCTCTGCTTCTCCCACCGACAAGAAGAGATGGACGCGGTTTTGCATGCAAGGGCATATTCTATAGGCGAAGGGCCGTGAGTGCATAGGGGAAGGCAGGTACATACATTAGCTCCATAGGTAGATGGAGAGGGGTGGACAGAGGCGTTTTCCACCTTCCACTCCTCCGCCGGCAGCATTTCTCTTCTAAAAGCTGGATAGACGCTTGGAAAATGTCACCCCGTGAAGCAGCTGAAGGATTTTGTTTCATTTTTATTCTGATTAATGCGGGGATGAAGGAGAAGAGCCCAGCGCCGTCGCGCCCTCCATTGCGAATTATTGAAGTTTAGCCCCATAAACTGCTGGGATTCGCCTTTGATCGATGGTTATCGGAGGGAAATACATCTAGGTGCTAGCTGCTGTGGGGAAAAATATTGAAAAAATTAAAAAAAAAAAAAAAAAGAGGGGATGCGGGAGCCAAAGTATTAAAGTGCAATACTTGGAAATGATTTCCTGAGTATTTAAGGATTAAATACCACGCATGCAAACGTGTGTGCGGTTTTAATAAGGCTGGGGAGGATTAGCCGCCCACCTTCTATTCTGAACTTTGCATTTCGGGGCTATTTTGCTAATAAATGGGTTACCCAACAGAAAACACATTTCCCCTGCCACAATTTCCGACTTTTTACACAGTTTTGCACATTTTAGTGGCGCTGCTAAAGTTATCAAGAAGGAATGTCTGGCGAATAAAGGATTTTTTTTTTTTTAAAGGTTCGGGTGTGTTTTATATGTCTTCCTTTGTGTTTAAATAAGAATTTTTAGAGGTTTGGAGGGGGGGAAGAGAGGGAGGCTGTGGAATAGCAATAGGTGTTGCTTAACGAGCTCCTCTGGGTTTCCTGTCTCCTCTAGGCTGAATTTCGCAGCGGCTTTAGGAGCGAGTTGAGCAGGCTGTGAAGTTTTACTTGAATTCCCCCAAACCTCGCCTTTTCCACGCTTCAGCAGCTCCCTGCAACTGAGCTGTGCGGAGGAAAACCGAGTAAATAAATAGATGGAAACACACAGGCGTTGATATTCCCCCGGCCTCAGCTCTCCCTGTGGAGAGGGTGGGGAAGGACCCGGGGCTGAGGAGAAAATAAAAATAAGTGAGAAGAGGGGTTGGCAAAGTGTTCGCTCTATTGGTTATTATGAAGCCCAACTCTTCTTAACGCCTCTTCGGCATCGCTTCTATTTGAATCCGACACCCGCCGCACATTTTTATCCCAGACAGTCCCAGCCTTGCCTGCGGTTGGGAAGCATAGTTCCATCTGCTTTTATCTTGATTAAGTCCACATGATTTTGAACTTGCAGCTCAGGTCTAGAGAGATCTAAGTCCTTTTTTTTTTTTTTTTTTTTTTCCCCCGCTCCCCCCCCCCCCCTTTGAATTGTTCACAGCTTATATAGTTTTCTTTCGCAGCCTGGCATCCATCCAATTAAATTTATCTTTGCCATTTGGGGACAACAATATTTTCCAAGCGCTTCCCACTTGTAGCTATTGTCTCTCCCTTCAGATTTCCTATACACATACGCCGTGTCTACTAATCTGTTTACTGGCCTGGGTTTCCTCTCTCTTTTTCTTCTTCTTTTTTTTTTTTTTTTGAAGTCCATCTGAAGAAGTCATTGTAGTACCGTCGTGGAAGGGAGGGAAAAATCACTTTGAGAACATCTGATAGGCCAAAGTCATTAGCTATCAGAAGCTTATTTAGCAAAAGCAGCTTATTAGACATCAGGAGCTTATTTAGCAAAAGCAAAGCCCATCTCTGCAGCTGCTGGGCGATGCATCTGCTAAAGGAGTGCTTTTTGCACCCACTCACGATGCATTTGCAGCCCCGAGTGAGCACAGGTTAGCAGGGCAGGTTGGAAAAACTCCTTTATTTTTTTTCCCCAAAAGCAGGAGGCAAAGCAAACTCTGATCAAGTGCCCGAAATAGGGCAAGATTCAGGGTCTAAATAATGCACCAGATATCTTGAGAGCACAGTGAGTAGCAATGAGTAACGTGGTAAGCCAGGTTGGTATAAAATCTATTCTCTTCTATTTGTTTTCCTTGTCTTATTTTTTTTTCCTCCCCTTTCCCCCCCCCCAGTCAGTAGTTTCCCTACTGTACGGGCTCGGACAAAGACTTCTTTATGGCAATAGTTACAAAAAAGTTTTTGGCCGAAGTTGGGAGGTTGCTAATGAGTTTACATTGCGTTCAGATAACTCCAGCTTGGGGGGGGGGGTGAAGAAAAAGAAATAATATCTTCTCTCCCCAATGGGAGAAAAAAAAAAGAGGAATGATTTATTGAGAAGAGTTCAATTACAGGATTAACCTAAATCAAAATATAACTTCCGATGTTTACACAGATCTGCTAAAGCCAACTTTCCTAACTCCAAGCTTTTGATTTTGGTACAGTTGCTACAGTGTTTTTTGGTCACGAAATGCCTCTAACATCCCCTTAAAATTCATGTTAGTAACGCAAAACACATCTTACAAGCCTTGAGCCTATTTGCCTGCTGAAAACGCTGTTAAATGTGTTAAGTGTTTGCATTATATCAGGCAAATGAGTGGGGACCCCGGAGCAAGGGGGGGGGTGGCCTGGGGGGGGGGGGTGTTGGATTTTTTTTTTTTCCTTACACTTTGCTTTTTCTTCTGGGGCAATTTGGGTAGAGAGAAGCCTCCGGCTGAGATGCCAGGATAAAGCTGGGTATTTATATGTATCATTGCAGAAGAGGCACAAGGAGCGACGAGCTGGGTGCTGCCGCCTCCTTTGCCTTCCCTCAGGCTGAGAAATAACTGAATAAACGGGAAAAAAACCTTCTAGACGGGGCAGTTTCATCTTATACACACAGTCATATCAAAATCAACCAAACCAGACCTTTCCTCCCCCCTTCTCAAGTTCCCCTAGGTATTTTTTTCCCCCCCTTTAAAGAGCACAAATCCAGCTTTTCTTTAATTTTCCCCTCCACGCTCTAACCTCTCCCTTTCGCTAGGAAATGAAGCAGGTTTTAAAATCGAAGAGGTTGAAATGCTCTGGATGCTTTAAGGCTATGCCTTAAAGTTATTTGCCTTTTTTTTTTTTTTTTTTTTTAAGGGCAACCAAAAGGAATGCGAGCCGCCAGCCCTCATTCCGTTTTATGGTGGTCACTTTGGTGGTCAAATTCAAGTGCTGTGACTCCACAGCTGCCTCTTCTCTGCTTCCTTGCAGGAAGCAGGCAAATCCTATCCTTTAAACTGGGTTTAAAACCCAAAACGACACCAGGGCTTGGTTTAGATGTATTTACCTACGAAGAGCAATAAATTATTCACGCACCTAGAACAGAGACGGCGAGGTTTCTGCCACACGGATTTTTGGTGTTTGCTGTTGCGTTAGGGTTTTTTGGGAGCTTGTATGTGCTTTGTTTTGGGTTTTAAAAGCTGCTCGGATCTTGGTTTTTCCAACAACACTCTCTAATTCCTCCCCTGGATGCGAAGCTTCATGCCTACAGCCTTCCTATGGAATCTAGATTGGAATAAATACAACCAAAAATGTCCCTTTTAGAGCCTTTCCCCTTTGAATCGGAGGGAGAAGATCCTCCACGCAGGTTGCAAACGGGAGGGAATTGGGGAAAAAAAAATAATTACACTCATAAACAATACTTAACATTATTAGTTTGTAGTTAGTATTAATATTGGTCCATAAAAAGCCAAGTTAAAAGATCGCTGACACTTTAATTAAAAGTTTTGCCCAAAACGACGTCCAAGTCATAAAATAGGGCAGATTACAAACCTGAAGAAACCCATCTCTGCGGCCAGAGTTCTTGCCCCTATATGTGTGTGTATATATATATATAAATTCATCAGCCAAATGGTGCGTTAGAGAGGAAAACACAGCTCGTTTTGGAATTACAGACATATTTATATCTGTGTATATCTCTATCTCCACACACACGCGTTCAGAGAGACTCACACGCCCCGTTCCCTTATAAAAAGGGTTTTATGAGAACGGCTCTTTAAATAGAAAATACAAAGCTGGGGTGGGTAGGGGGCAGGAAATCCAGAAATTAATGAGAATAAATGCTCAGGAGTGCGTTGTTGTATTAGGGGGATGAAGAAGGCTCCAAGTGAGGAAGAGCACACAACCTTAGCATGTGAAGCCGCCATGTTTCCCTTCAAGATTTCCTAATAAATACATAAAAATCCGGGCACACCGCCTGAGAAGCTCTATAGTTTGGAAAGCTTTACTGAAATACCCACTGTATTTTTTGCTCGGGCATCTTGAAATTCTTGGCTCCCTGCTCGGCTCCAAGGTACGGACTTGCGAGGCTGTTTTCTTCCATGAAAATCAACTTTTCCCCTTTTTTTCCCCCTTGCCTTGCTGCAGAATTGCAGGATATTTATATTTTTAGCAAAGGCTGCAGCCTCCGCCCGGTCGCTCGAGGTGCGTTTGCCTCCCCATTTCTCTACATCTCGCCTAGGAATGAAGCAACCCCCCCCCCCCGGGTTAAACCGCAAACAGCAGGTTGGGTGCTAGCAAATTAAAGAAAATTAAATAGAGAAGAGCGAGGTGAAAAAGGAGCTGCCCAGGGATGCCCAGCTCCACGGGGGACATCTCCGAGCTGGGCTGGGACCCTCGGATGCTCCTTCTTGGTGAATTGGTTATTTTCGGGTGAGTTTATGCATTATATTTGGGGCGGGGGGGGGGGGGAGCAAAGCGAAAACACGGCAGCCGTCGAGGCTTTTTCTGCCTCTGAGGCTGAGTGCTCTGAGGCTGAGATTTGCCTTTTTTCCTTCTTGCTGTTTGAATTTACTGCGACTCGATGTGACAAGATCCTCTCCGTAAAAGCCTCTGGCTCTCTCCCGGTGCTTTAGTTTTGTTGGGAGAATTCAGGCCCCCCCCCCACCAAATCGATCCCACGATGGAGTTTAGTTGGGGTTGGTGTGGGGACAATTCAATATTTTTATTTATTCTTCCTTTTCCTGGGCGTTTTAAAAGGGATCTTTCAAGGGAAAAAAAATGCCTAAGTGGCATCTTGTAAAGAAAAGGATAAAAAAGAGGGGATGCGCGTCGATATTTTCCTCTATTTTCCTGGACAGATGAAAGCAGCCACCTCCTCTCGGCAGAGGAATATTCCCCACCTCAGGCAGATGATTTCCAATCCAGGTGAAACCCCAATTGTTGCAGGCAATTTTGTTCCTTCAAGACTCTTTAAAGGCAGTGGGATAACCCCCCGGAGCCCGCTGCCGCGGAAGTTACGCGTCCTTCAGGTGCACCTTTCCAACGGGTTTGCAGAAGAGGTTCTTTTTTTTTTTCCCGTAGATAATTTTTTCCCCCCCCGCCTATTTTTCCTGCAATTCTTTGCAAAACTGGCAAAATATCTGGCAGCACTTCGGTCTCCCCGGTTTTTCGTATGAAAATGCAGAAGGACAGAGAGAGAGGAGGCTCCCGGGGCACGGGAGAGAAGACAAATGACTTTAATAAGAATATCTTTTTTAATTCAGCTGGAAGAATAAATGATGAGAGTATTGTTGAAAGTACATTCATTGATTGACAATAAACAATTTCATTAAATATTCAATATAGTAATAAATATTTAACCAAACATTAAAGAGGTTTTCGAATATTTATTAGACATTGACTTAATTCATTTGTTCTATTCCTTGATATATCACTAATTCGATAGCAAAAGTCATTAAGCCAGGCCTGCTTTAACTTTAAAGTTGGAAACTTTACGCCATCCCCCGCACACTGTCATTGCTTCAATGGTATATTCTCCATAAAGCATGCCAACTTAGTTGATGTATAGTTGATGCGCACGTAGAGAGCAACATAATTAGCGTATGTTAGAAGCTTGTTAATTAGCACCAACCCCCTCGCTCCCAGATAGAGAGATAGAGAGAGATTTACTCCTAATTCAGCCGCCCAGCCGTGGGAAGAGCTGGGCACTCCCGCCTGCAGCCAGAAATGTTGGAAAACTTACTTCTGCATCTCCAGCTAGTTTATTGAGCTGCCTAAAGTCTACTCAGGAAGACCTCTAAGGATAGAAATAGCCATAATAATAAATTATAATAATCAACGTAATTAAAATATTAAAAAAAAAGGTGGAAAACCACCCTTCGAGCTCCCTAAGACCCTCCCTCTCCCCCCCCCTCCCCAGCCCAAACCGCCCCCACCCCATCTCCAAACCCTGCTGAAAAGCAGCAAGCAGAATCCAAATAGGAAGGAGAAGGGGGGGGGGGGGGGGAGGGAAAAAAAAAAAAAGAAGGCAAGGAAAAAAAAAAGCAGCAACTTCACAAGCCGCCCCTTGTACTTGTGCTGCTTTGACTGCTGACAAGGGGTGTGCCTCAGGAAAATGCACACAAATCTGCGATTGATTTTCATAATGTTTCTGCGGTGTTTGCAAACCAATCGTTTGAACCTCTGAGATCTTACCTAAGTGAACCACTCCTACGCATCTAAGTGCTCCAAACTGATATATGACAATATCTACTTTGGATCACGTGTCCTCCGGAGCGACTAAGACGGATAGCGCGTCATCTCGCCTTCCCAAATTTTTTCCCCTCCGCACATCGGATCCAAAACATCTAGCTATAGGAGCAAGAAAAGGAGAAAGATGTTTAACTCGGTGAACCTGGGCAACTTCTGCTCCCAGTCGCGTAAGGAGCGGAGCGCTGAGTTTGGAGAAAGGGCAGGTTGCGCTTCTAATCTCTACCTCCCCAGCTGTACCTATTACGTCCCTGAATTTTCAACTGTGTCATCTTTCTTGCCACAGGCCCCCTCTCGCCAAATCTCCTACCCTTACTCCACCAACCTCTCGCAAGTGCAGCCCGTGCGAGAGGTCTCCTATGGTCTAGACCCCTCAAGTAAATGGCACCACCGAAGCAATTACGCCTCGTGTTATTCCGCAGAAGATCTGATGCATAGAGAGTGCATCCCGCCTTCCACCATGACCGAAATGCTAATGAAAAACGAGAGCGTGTACAGCCACCACCACCCCAGCTCCAACCACCCGGCATCGACGGGATTCTACACCAGCATGAACAAAAACACTGTCTTGCCCCAAGGGTTCGACCGCTTCTTCGAAAATGCCTATTGCGGGGCGGAAAATCCGACTGAGACCTGCCTGCAGAAGGGTGAGGGCAAAGTGGAGGCAGAGTCCCAAGCCCACGCACTGTCATCCCGCGGAGAGCAAGGTATAGACCCGGAAGATGAGGAGGAAAACACAAACCCAGGGTCTTCAGCCTCGTCCTCTTCTGTCACCAAGGAAGGAAGCAAAAGCAGCAATTCGAGTAGGTAGAGCAGTAAATGGAAAGGTTAAGGGACTAGCCCGTGTGTTTTGTCGGTCAAATTTTATGTGGAGTTTTATAAGCATTCAAAGGATTTTATTATAACCTACAAAGCTCTTTCTTCCAACGAGAAGAATTTTTACGATGGGAAAAGCTCTTTGAAAAAAATGGAGATGTTAGGCGCAGACACAGTATCTTAGAGTCTGTGAAATTTTAAAAGCACACCATCGTGACAAATATTAACTTTGATCATGAACTTACATGAGCATTTTAAAAGGATTTGGTCCCGGGTTGCTGAGGGTAAAAGGCAATTGGGCAGAACACTACTTTAGCTGCCTGCGCTTGCTTTTAGGCATTAAGATGCATGCAAAATGGTCGGGGCTGCCTTTTTTTTTTTTTTTTTTTTTTTGTTAATTAAAACTGTATGTTGAGTCTTTTCTCTTGGTGGGGGTGCAGTGCTAAGGGGGAAATCGGCCGAATTCGCAGGCAAAGCTGAGCATTTTCTTCGACTTTTCTGTTCAAAGTGGCATTTATTCTCCTCCAAGCCCAGTGGAGCGTCCAGCTTTTGTCAGGAAGGGCTTTTACTTACGTGGTGGTTTGCTTGGGTCTTCTGGGGTTGTGGTTTGGTTTTTTTTTTGCATGCACTCACATTTTCTAGGCAGTCTTAGAGGAGCTTTTTGAAAGGCTGAATGCAGGCAACTTTGCAAGTTAGCGTTCAGCGAGGGGCTCTTTTGGGAAGAGGGGAGGGTTGTTTTGTTTTCCTATTTGCTTTCGTGATGCAAGTCCCCTTTTGCAGCTCAGATGCTAAGTTCTCTTTGACTTTGATTCCTTTTTGCGTGTGTGGCGAGGACTGGAGTTAATCAAAAACTTATGCGGAACATAATATCTAGCTCCTCTAATTCCAACCTTGCTCATGCTGTTTCTATACAGATAACAGATTTGCAGCTGAGCGTGGGTTTTTTTTTTTTCTCCCCCCCCCAGCCTCTCTAAACCCTGCTCCAGCAGCCTGCTGCCTCCAGTCCCAGGCTGTTCTTTATTTAAAAAAATAACCTCTCTGCACCGAAAATGTCTGCATGTGCCTGCGTTAAGCTCCGTGCAGGGGGAAAATAATTACACCGCGGTCCTTAAGACCCTGTGTAACCTCACCTCTGCTACCCCTAACAATAGGCGAACTGCTGGAAGAGATCTCCCCCCTGCATTAATAACTGGAGTTATTAAGCTGCTCCTATCTATCTGGTCAGCTGTGAAGATGAGTCTGTGTCTTGCATTTCCTCAGGATGTTTACCCTGCCTTCTGGTTCTTTTAAGGTGCTCCCAGAACGAGGAAGAAGAGATGCCCCTATTCGAAATTCCAGATCAGAGAGCTAGAGAGAGAATTTTTCTTCAATGTCTATATAAACAAAGAAAAAAGGCTCCAGTTGTCTAGGATGTTAAATCTTACTGACCGACAGGTTAAAATTTGGTTTCAGAACAGAAGAATGAAAGAAAAAAAATTAAGCAGAGACCGCCTGCAGTATTTCTCTGGAAATCCCTTGTTGTGACCAGCTTTTGCAACCCCCTGCGCTGGGGAAGCGAATGTGCGGGGAGGAGAGCGGTGCCGAGCACGGGTTTGCCCTCTGAGCCGACAAAGCAACCTCAAAGTTTAAACCTTTTCGTTACTTGTATTTGTATGTCCGGGACAGTGCTGAGTAACAAAAGGAAGGAGATTTTCTTTCAGTTCCCGCTTCAAGGACTTGAATTCCACGAACATTTTATTTAACTTCTTTTCTTTTTTTTTTTTTTTTTTTGCCTGAACAGGTTGGGATTCCCTTTTTTTAATTGTTATTATTATTATTATTATTATTTTTATTGTTATTATTATTTAGGCACCCTGTCCAGTTGAATAAATCGCAGTGCTGTGGGTTACTACCAGGGTGATTTCAGTATGCAGCTGTGTTATCACAAGAGCGGCCAAAGTCTCCCTGTAGGATCAAATCACTTCATCTGGGGTGAGTGTGTGTGTGTGTGTGTGTGTGTGTGTGTCAGCACACACAGACATGTGTGTCCTTCCATGTGTGTGTGCGCGTTCACAGCCACCACACTCATCTGCCTTCTCCATGCAGAAGATCGTTATTTCCACCTCCTCCATCCACCCTTTCTACCTAAAAATATATATATGCAGATATATATGGGAGTGTGCGCCTGTATATCCATATATATATTCTCTGCGGCATCATTTCTACATTTGGAGTCGGGGGTGGGGGGGGGGAAATCCAGGCGAAAATACATTTGCAATAACTGTCTCTGAAATGGTTTGTAAATAAATTTCGTAGTGCTTTTTTTGTTTGTTTTCTTTTCCCCTGGAAATGGGAGACGAAGAACAACAAGAGAAAAAAAAAATCCTGAAAAAATAATAATTAAAAAAAAAAAAAATCTTTGTGTATGTAAAGTGAGTCCCCGGGATACTCTGTGAAATTCTGTGGCAAATAAAGACATTGCAAGCTGTTCTACATTATGATTTTATTTGACCATTTTATTAGAATTTCCCCTCTTAAAAGCCTCTTTGCGGTCATTGTGGTGTGGGTGTCTTCTATAGGAGTTTAAATACCTGAATGCGTCTCAGAAATATCATCATCCATATTCATGGGACTCGCTGGAATCTGCTCTAATCGGACTGGTATTAACAGGAGCCCTCCACCTTGGAGCACACGGTTGGTGTGGAGCTCATTGTATTCACCAGCGAACTGAAATTTATAGGATTTTTCTTGGCCCAGTAATCCTACTCTGAATTTGGCTCCAGATGTCTTGCGCTGTTTTCCGGTTGTAGTTAATCTTTTTTTTTTGCATTTTCCTGAGAACAATATATTAGTCTTCTTTAAAAAAAAAAAAAAGAAAGAAATGAAGGAAACTCTAATTACACCGAGAAACGAGCTGCTTTTCCATAAGTCAAGGATACCTTATATCTACAAAGCACAAATGCAAAGTCAAGTCCTTAAATTCCTGCTTAAGGAAAACAAGTTCAACTCCCAGGCACAGGGCATAAAAGTGTTGTGTTGTTTTTTTTTTTCTTTCCCCCCCCCTCCCTGTTTGCACAATGACTTTTTTCTCGCAGTGTCCGAAAGCAACACAACGCTTTCGAGGACAAAGAAATCCCGCGGATGCGGTTGGTGATGTGGTGCATGGATTTTGTGTAAAGACAACAAATCGGAAGGTTTGGGGGGGGTGGGTTTGGGGAGGGGGGTATGTTTGAGGTTTCCAATCTGGATGCTCTGCTGCTTTCTGATGTGGAGGGATGGGATTGTGCATATGGATGAGGGCGGGCGGGGGGGGGGCAAAGAAGGGGGGGAATAACCCCCCCAGCAGCCAAGAAACAGCACATTATATTCCCATCCACTGAGCGTGTTCTTGTAAAATTCTCATACTTGCTTTTAAATACAACCCTGTTGAATGAAAACCCCTTTGATGGTGTCTTCTGATTTTATTTGACAACAGTAGGGAAAGGAAAAAAAAAAAAAAAGATAAACCCGCAAAATTGCTCTTCGTTTGCACCCATCCAAACACCCCTCCGCACCCCCTACCCCCCAAAAAAATAGATGCAAACCAACTTCAAGCTTTCGTGATAGACCCGTCCTGGTTACACCACGATATGATCTTGAAAGGATGTTCAGAGGCATGTTTCTCATTAAAAGAGTGGGAAAGGGAAGAAAAAGGGGCTCGGTGGATGGCAAAACCCGTCTTTATTTTCTTATATTTATTTTTGCAAAGCCTGCGAGCTGAAAGGACGCTTGTCCCCGGTCTAAAATCTCTTCACCTTGAATAAACTAGGCGTAAAGGAGGGGATTTTTAGGGGGTTTTTGCGGGCTGTAAAGTAAAATAGACAAGATGAAGATAGGAGCCATCTTCCTGGCAGATGTAGCTGCACGCCGGGACCAGCCCGAGGAGGGGGCTTATCCTCCACCGAAAAAAAAAAAAAAAAAAAAAAGGCAAAAAAAAGCACCCAAAAAAAAGCACCTTTCTTTAATGAGTGTTTGCCAAACCTTCCCAAGGTTAGGAAAACTAAAGAGAGGTGCAATAAGGTGAATATCGGGAGGTCAGAAGCGGCAGTTAATGCTCCGTAACAGCAGCGGCTGTCCGGACAAAAGCGGCTAGTCTAGACGTTGTAATAAAGACTGCAGCACTAAACAGCTTAATTTTTCTTAATTACCCCGTCTGGCTAAAGGAAAAGACTTCCGCAGTAAATAGTAAACAAATAAGGGAGTCTTGCCCAGGGAATTTTTTTTTTTCTCTCTCTTCTCTCTCCCCCTCCCTCCCTTTCTCCCCCCCCTCGCCCTTTCCAAGGCTCCAGTTCAACTGCAGCACAATGAAACTGTAGGCCTAGTTCAAAGTTTTCGCGAGCTAAAATGGAATGCTAGTTGTAAAATCCAAGTTTATAGACCATGTGGGAGTTTACAGCAGCATTAAGCATCAGTGCCATGTAGGAAAAGGGCTGTTAATGTTCGGGGGGGGGGGGGGAGAAGGGGCTGGCGGAGGACGGGGAGGGGGGGTCACTGAAGATGCTTTGGGTACCACAATGGGGGAGAGGACAAGCAGAACAGGGTTGAGACATATGTATGTCGCCAGCTCAGTGTGCGTGCACCTATATGGAGGGTGACATATGCGGCGGGGCGAGGGGAGGAGGGTCTGGCGCCGGGTTTTTGGGGCCACCTCCCATTTAACGGCAGAAAGTCCAAAATTGCCATGGCGAGGGGTTTTCCGAGGCGGGCCGGGGGATGCAGGGGTGGGAGTGAGACCCACAGGAAGAAAAATGTGAATATATGATGTCTTTGAACTTCAATAAAGTCAAGTCCATCACCTTTAACCCTTTTGTAATAAAGCGGAATCAGAGAGGGTCGCGGCTCCCCGGCCGCCCCGCCCCCAGGGAGCCGGGGGAGGGGGCTCGGGGTGGGGGGGACCCACATTTTTCCCCCGAAAAAAAAAAAAAAAGCCCCAACCGCACCCCAAATTCTAATTTTGAACCCCGTGTGGCGTTTATGATGCTTAATATTTAACTCGGCCGCGCAGCATTTCATGCATTTGGGAGCAGGTTTAACACACACAGCACACACTCTTTATTATTGTTATAAACCTTTTGATATCGTAACGCATGAAAAGTTTTTATAACTTTGTTCGGCGTAAAAGTTTTACAAGTTTTTCCTTTTTTTTTTTTTTTCTCCCCCCCTTTTTTTTTTTTTTTTTAAATTCCCAGCACGCATTTAGGCTTTTCCATCAACTTTATTCCTACCTCGGATGTCCATCACAATAAAACCTCCCTCATAGGCTGGGGAGCTCGCTCTGTGCTCTACGTTAATGACACCCAGACTAATTACGAAGGCCCTTTCCATGTGACGTACAAACACACCAACCCAACCTGTTTCCTATTGCTCCCTGGATTTCATACACAACATATTGGAAGCAGCTCTGGGTGACTTTGTAGTGAAATATTGCAGAGAGGGAAGGAGGCGAGGGGGCCGGCTTCTAATTGGCTTCTTGCGGGATAATAATGTTCACTTATGTTGGCTTCCATACAAAGCAAATTAAATCTCCTTTGGAAAACAAACAAACAAAAAACAACAAAAAAAAAGAAAAGGGAAAAAAGGAAAGGGAAAAAAAGAAAGAAAAAAGAAAGGAAAAAGAGAGAAAAAAGAAAGGACAAAAGAAAGGACAAAAGAAAAAAGAAAGGAAAAAGAAAGAAAAAATAAAGGAAAAAAGAAGGGGAAAAGAAAGGAAAAAAGAAAAAGAAAGGAAAAAAGAAAAAGAAAGGAAAAAAGAAAGGGAAAAAGGAAAAAAGAAAGAAAAAAGAAAGGAATAAAGAAAGGAAAAATAAAGGAAAAAGGAGAAGAAAGGAAAAAAGGAGAAAAGAAAAAAGGAAAAAGGAAAAAGGAAAGAAGAAAAAAAGAGGGGGGGGCGGATCTGTAAGAGCTGCAAATGCTGGATTAAAGTGTCCAGCCATCCTCCTCGTGTTGGACGGGGCTGCACGCCCCCACGCACACGCCCCCACTTGCACCCACCCCACCCCACGCAGCCTCTCCCGAAGGTGCCAGGGCAGGAGCACGTAAACTTGACTGTGCTAAGGCGAATCCTCCGTGGTGGCATGTCAGTAAACCACCTCGGCTGACCAGCTCCGGCACCCAACACCCACGCGGGGAAATCCGTCCTTTTGAGCATTTCCACTTTTCCTCCCGGGTTTGACGTTGGTTTGCAACTTGGCCAGAGCTGGGATTTGGCAAAAGCGAAGAAGAAAGCCAGTGGGTTTGGCAAGTGGACTCGAGTCGACCATCAATTGAGCTAATCCTCGCCTGTGGATCCTGGGGTGAATTCATTTATTTGTGTACGAGGAACTTTTATAGGAGCAATAGCTGTTCCCGACGGAGAGGCAGGGCTGGGTACAGGCAAGCAGGCAGCAGTCCCCAAGTCCTGGAGCCCTCTCCCAGGGACCCTGGTGGCCCATAACTTTGGAAAAAAGGCGATTAAATTGGTTCTCCTGAAGCACCGCTCTGCCGAGGGGGGACCGGCGGCGAATTTGCTGCTGAAATATTGTAAAGCCACCGGCAAAAGGGAGAGGGAGGGGAAGGGAGGGAGGGGGGGAGAGGGATAAAACTTGGGGGAAGGAATTGAGGGTTTGAGGTAACGCGTTTGCAAACTGGCGGTTTAGTTTTTATTCCCCCCCAAAATATAAGTAGCCCCCTAAAAATAAAAAGACCCTTCCAAATAAACAGACCTCCAAAAAGAAATAGACCCCCAAATATGAATAGTCCTCTAAAAATAAATACAGCCCCCAAAATAAATAGACCTCTAAAAAGAAATAGACCCCCAAAAGAAATAGACCCCCAAAAGAAATAGACGCCCAAAAGAAAGACCCCAAGTATAAAGAGCCCCTAAAAATAAATAGACCTCCAAAAATAAATAGACCCCCAAATATAAATAGCCCCCTAAAAATAAATAGATGCCCCCAAATAAGAGAGCTCCAAAAAGAAATAGATCCCCCCCAAAGAAAGAGAGCTCCAAAAAGAAATAGACCTCCAAAAAGAAATAGCCCCCATAAATAAATACGCCCCCGCAAATAAATAGCCCCCTAAAAATAAAAGCCCCCCAAAAAGGGAGAGGCGGGGGGGGGGGGGAGCCCCTCCGCTCTGCGGGAATATATTAAAAAGATGACTTATATCATTTTGCCCCAAAATGGCGGCTCATTAAGGCCTGGCTTATCCGCCTTTCATAAAGTTGGGGGATACAGGGATGCGCAGCACATGTTGGCTGGAAGCACGTTTCTCTGCTTTTGATAACTTCTAAATTACAACATGAAACCACGAGAATGTGGTTTGCAACCTCATAAGGCTTTGCTTTATTTTTTTTTTTTTTTTTTAATCTGGAGTTGAGGAATCAGGCTGGAGCATATTGCTGATGGAGCCCATAAAAAACTTTATTCATTTTGGGGAAAAGGAAAAAAAAAAAAAAAAAAAAGGGGGGGGGGGGAGGAAGACTTAATGTAAACATTACAATTGTTTATGTGCTACAAGTAGCAAAGTAAATTCGTTCGTTTTAATTGGTAAAAAGCGGCCTAATTCCTCGCTTTGAATGAAGTGATACACGCTCCAGAAAATCTGCAGCCCTCTCCTTTAAGGATGGGCTTGATATAAACCGTATGGGACCGTGCAAATGTCGCTTAAAATCGCCGAAACTCTTGGGGCTTTGCGCGGAGTGTGTGGTTGGGGAAGGAGGAGATCCTCGAGGTTCTCTCTCAGGTTGAGGACGGCAGGTACGGGAAAAAATATTAAAAAAAGGAAAGATGAGAGTGTTTTTTCAATAAAATCCGCTCCCTGCACGTGTGTTTCTCAGTACTCTCCACCTCTGCGGCGGTGTCTGTGTTCGGAAGGTAGAGACCCTCAAATTTCGGCAAATACAGCAAAACAACAAGGTCAGGCTTTAACTCCGCTATCTCCAGCTTATTTCCACGCTCTGGGTGTGAAAATTGTACTTATTCAGATTTTTTTTTCCCCTTCCCCAATGGCTTCTTTTCCTTTTCCAAGGAGGAAGGTGAGTGTCCCCCTCCGACCCCCGGTGCTCCCCATATTCTCCTAAAATTGTCATCGAGGCACCGAGGTGTCAGCGGAGCGATGCCTGTTCTATCAGCAGCGGTTTACCAAAGTTTGAAAGAACTCATTTACTCATTTTCCTGTCGTCGTAGGGGAAAAAAAATAGGAGTTCTCGGAGCTTTGCTCTTAACTGGCAGGGCAGACCCACATTTGAGCTCGTCCTTCATTGTTTTGAATTTTTTTTTACCTTTCCGCGTTACTCTTCGCCTCTTTCAACTGCACTTTTTTTTTGGTTGTTTTTTTAACTTTATACAAGGGGCTCTCCAAAACCCACATTGCCATCAACCGCTCGGTTATTCCGCAGCTTCAAAACCGCAGCGCAGCCACCAGCACTTCCCAGACCAAAAAAAAATATCTCACAAACCCACCTTTAATTTTCCAAACGTGCAATAATCCACATTTCCAGAGCTCCCACCCAGATTTCTCCACCTCTGCTAGAAAGAATTATCTTTTTTTTCTTTTCTTTTCTTTTTTTTTGGGGGGGAGAGGAGGGGGCAATATTTAAGTTTGTTAACGCTGTTGGAAAATTAAAGGAAACATTTCAGCACTGAATAAACTCCTCCAAAATCCCCGTGTCACGTCGTTGCGCTCTGTCACCCTGCCTGCTCTTGCTTATATATGAATTACACTTCCCAAATTTCGCCTTCACGATCAAAGGGAAAGGAAAAAGGGTCCAAACTCCATCCAGTCCATGGGTGCTATGTTGGGGGTAGAAAAGCTTGAACAGAGTTTTCAATACCACCTCAAGGAACATAATATCATTCCATAATTCTTTGACTTAAGTTACTCAGAAAGAAGGAAGCAGGGTAAGAGGGATTGTAAAGTTTGATAGATTTCTTGTGGTGATAGTTTACAGTTTCTAAGCCAACATATAAAGGCGTGGGTTTTATTTTTGCATCGCTGTTATTGTACTCCAGTGTACTTTGTCATAAATCAGAATTATTTCCGCTACAACATGGGGCATAATACCGGGCAGAAATACAAATTTAAGGTAATCATTAAAGTGTTGCTACCAAATACTTCCTCGAAGCGAAAATGAATGTTTGTCATAAAAACGTAAGAAAACTTGGTTAAAAAATACAATGGGCATAAGAAGCACTTTCTCCACATAACTCACGGTTAAATAATTAGATTGAAAAGGGGACAGGTAAAATATTCCGGGGAAGTCTGAGAGATGCTTTGTCTTGGAAATCGTCGACATTTATATACTCCTCGGGGTGATGGGCAGGAGAGGGGCTTTTCTGGCATCTTTTCTCCCCCCCTCCCATCCCCTCGTCCCTGCCGAGCGGGGTCCACGGCTTCCCTGGCATCCCCAGCGCTGGTTTGGGGACGTTTCAGGGCAATCGCTCTGTCCGTGGCGCTGGGGACAATGGGAGGACGCGGGGACAGCCCGCTCCGCGCATCCCCCCCGCCCCGGCCGACCAGGACCCCTGGAAGGAAGGGCAACCCCCCCCCCCCTTTTTGTTGGTGTGCCTGGGAGTTCATGGGGTAAAACCCCCCTGAACTGGCCCCAAAAGGCCAGGTTGAACGCGGGGCATGGACACGCGTGGGGATGGCAGCCCGACGGCGGTGGGGATGGACGTCGGACGTGTGTATGGTTCCCCTAAAAGTGTGTAAAATTCAAAGTAGGTTATTAAAGTCCTTACCACGGGTAGACTCTCTCCTTTTAAGTTTTAATAGCGTTTGTTCGTATTTATTTTCTGTAATTAGAGGAAAGCATTTTTCCCAACGGGGGTTCCACTTAGGCTGATGAATTTTATTCCTCTTTCCATTAATGACCCATGTTTATCATACTTCTAATTATTTTTAACTTTAAACAATATTCGGTCTCCTGGAGACGCCTCTGTGCTGCTTCCTACCGTCAACTTTCTTTTTCCATGGCCAAAAAACCCCACCACGCTGAAGTTTCGAGATCTACCCAGGTCATATTTTTATGCACAATCTGCTTTTAGATTTACTCAGCCCCCTTTGCTCCCCAAGATGCTGATTAGCAACTCGCCAAACGGGCTTGAAACCCTTCAAACCTTTACATCGCTACCTTGTGCTGGCAAAAACTGGTAAACAAAACGCCTGCGAACGGTGTAAATCTTTATTTTATACTCACAACATTTACACATTCATAAAAGATGAGGTTTCCAGCACCGTTTTTTTTTTTTTTTTTAGCTCTCTCCAGCAACCTGGATGGGGAGCTTTGCTCGAGATGCTCTTGCGAAGCGCCTGGTTCTGCGGAGAAGCAAATTCAAATTATTTAATGTCACGTTTGATCTGCTCCCTGCAACTCCTTCATATCTCCTTCGACAAAAGCACACACCAGAACGCAGGGCGAAAAAAAAAAATCAGGAAAACATATTTAATCTGTAGGCAGACAATTCAGGAAACTATGAGGTCAAATTTTGGTGTCCCCAAAAATGCACATGTGTAACTGTTTGACTGAGCAGCATAAATTATTCGCCAGCCACATCAGCTGCAAAAATAAAGGAGAAGAGGGGGGAAAAAAATCAAACCGGGGGGAAAAAAAGAAAAGCAATATAATACAAAATTGCATTGGTCTTTAATTTCATCACCTATAAATGAGAAAATATTGGCTCCCATACTAAAGTTTTATTCTTTGCTTATAAATATTATGTGGAATTTTCGTTGGATATCATAAAACTGAACGATTTCTATCAAACTGTTTTAAAAAGACCTATGCAGATAACACAAATAGAGGCAATAAAGTCGCAAATAGCTTTCCAGGGGAACCAAATGGCGTCTGAAGCCTACGGAAGCTTTTACTGTGTCGGGGAAGGGGCACACGAAATAGGATTATGCACTTTTAGGCTTTTTCGGCCTAAGATATTGAAACTTGTCCCACTTGATGCGGAGAGAAGACCCGCAAGGCTCTTGAAAGTTAAGTCGAGGGGAATTTTACAGCCCCGCTTTTGAAAATCTTTGGGAAAACAGGTTTGCAGACGTGAGAATATTTAAGCAGGACTTTGCTCTAAACCGTTACAAATCACCCCAAACGGTCAAGTTCCACTTTCTCTGCTCCAATGTACTTCTTTTTTTTTTCCACGATTTTGCTCCCTTTCCTTTTCCCCCCCCTTCTTTTTATTTTTCCCCTCTTTTCTTTTTTTTCCTCTTCTTTTTCTTTTTTCCTTCTTTCTCTTCCCCCCCCTCTTTTTTTTAATGAAAGGTGGCGTTTTCTTTTTGTTTCCCTTGAAAGTGACTCTGAACCCGTCTCTTTCTAATCGTAATGATCTTGAAATTCCGGGCTATCTCCCTTTTTATTTATTTATTCGCCGTTGCCCTAATCCGCCGCTTCACCTAAAATCAGAGTTCACCCACCAGCACTGCAACACGCCGGGGAAAATGATGCAAAAAAACCCCAACCTATAGAGCTTAATTACTACGCGATTTAGAAAATAATAAAGAAAATAAAGTTGGGGGGGAAGGCACGATAACCACCAAGGTTTCAATTCCGTCATCTTTAAGGCATCAAATCTTGCTCGGAGATTTAAAATTTAAAAGCAAACAACAACTTGAGCTGCCATCGCAGCGAATTGCGCCACGAAAGAGGAGAGAGGAAATATTGGAGAGAAAAGTAACTTTCCTCGTGAAATCACCCCAGGAAAAAAAAAAGAAAATAAAATCAAATCCGACCCAGTCGGGAAAGTTCCAGTTTGCAAAGCCTTCTGCGTGATATTTAGTCACTCCCGGGTTGGATTTTTATTTCCCCCCCCTCCCAGGAGATATTTCCCGGAGAGAAAGAGGGAGCAGACGGAGAGACAGACAGACAGACAGGAGGGGAGAAAACCCACCACACCACCGCACTGTTGCAGTTCGCCATCTGAAAGTCGCTCCCTTTTCACAAATTCGACCCCTTTTTTTCTCCCCACGAGGAATTATTAGTATTTTTTTGTTTTCCCCCGGCACACCACCACACATGCCATTTTAGCCCAGCAACTTAAGACAGTTCGGGAATGAAAGTGGGTAATTAAAAAAAGCTGTCTTCGCAGAGCCAGGGAAGGCGAAGCTGCTTTGCTACGGGAAAAAAAAAAAGGGGGGGGGGGGGAATAAAGCAAAACTAGGTTTTCATCGGCTTTTTCTTCATTAAAAAAGATGCTTGGGAAATATCCAACCTGCTCTAAGGAGCTTCGGGGTTTCGGGGAAATGCCTGGCTGAAGGGTCTCGGAATTATTCCCCATTTTTTCCCCCCCTTCTCTTCCCCCACCTCTCTCGCAGCAGCAAAACCAAAGCAGCGCCGAGCGCATCACCCCACCGCACCCCCAAACCTCATCCAGCCCCCCAAAAAAAAAACAAATAATTTTAAGAAGCGTAAAAATAACGCCAAGAAGAAGCAGCGCAGGAGCCGGCTGAGCCCAGAGGAGCTCAGCCTTGCTCCGCACGGGGAGGACGGCGCAGCCGAGCGGGGGAAGGAGGGGGGGGGTCGCGGGTTGGGAGGCAGCAATTAAAAATCTCAATCGGTTTTGGGGCGCAAAAAGACAATTCCGAGAAGGCGCGGAAAGAAGGGGGGGGGAAAGGTGTGTGTGTGTTGAGATTTTTTTAATTTAAATTTTACCCGCTGCCCCGCTCCCCCCTAAATTAAACAAAAAAAAAAAAAAGGGAATTTTTTTAAATTTTTTTTTTTAATTGGGTTTGTTGGGGTTTTTCCCCCACTCCCCCCCCTCCCTTCTTCCTTCGCCCCCTTTCCACGCGTGGCTCCGTTGGTAAACAAACGGGCGGGCGGGGAGCGGGGCTCTGCCTTTGTTCAACGTGAAGGTCCCGGCCCGGTGCTGGCAGATGTCGCTGTTGCTCCACGGTGCCACTCCCGGTCCCGACAACTTGACCCCCGTGACGTCGTCCCCGTCTGAATCATCAAGGCCATTTTCAATCCTCATTGGCCTGGGCATCACGTGGGGGGGTGGAGGGGGGGAGAGCGATGCGTGGATAATTATGGTGCTTGATATTTTTTCCCCCTAAAAAAAAGATGTCAGCCCCTGGCTGGAGTATTCCTCCTTAAAAACCCTCTCTGAAAATGTCATGTCCCAACAATGTGACTTCTAACTCGTTTTTGATGGACTCGTTGGCCGGTACCTGTAGAGGGGAGAATTATTCCTCCAGCCAAGGGATGTACATGCAGCCTGGGAGCGATTTCAGCTGCGGAGTCATGAGGAACTGTGGAATTATCCCGTCTCTTTCCAAAAGGGACGAGGTGAATAGCGCTACCTTGTCTCTCAGCACCTATCCATCTTACCTTTCTCAGCTAGACACTTGGTGTGACCCCAAAAATACGTACAGGATCGAGCAACCTGTTGCAAGACAGCTCCCATCCTGCTCCTTCCCAACCAATGTCAAGGAAGAGAATGTTTGCTGTATGTATAACGCTGACAAAAGAGCAAAAAATGCCACAGAGACAGCCCTCTACCCCAACCAAATGCCTGAGTCTTGCCTAAATGACCATGAAGTCCCCGTTCCTAGCTACTACCGAGCAAGCCAAGGTTACCCCTCCATGGAGAAGACGTCAAACTGCAGCAATCCAAATGAGTTTGAGGCAAGTTTTGAATCCAGGGCGAGCCTGAACCCAAGGAATGAGCATCTGGAACCAGCACCACCACCTCCTCCACCTCCTCCGCCGCCCCCGGTGGCTAAAGTGAGTTTCCCCGAAAACACAAAAACAGATAATACTCAGAACACATCCACGAACGAAATTAAAACAGAAAAAAGCGCCCCAGCACCCAAAATAAGTCCTTCGGAAGCAGAGAAAGACCTGAATAAAAACACTGACACCAGCACTGACAATTCTGACAATGAAGCAAAAGGTAAGGGAATCATTCATTACCAGTAGCTAATTTCAGCAATTAGTAATCATCCATAGCTAATAAGAGCAAGAGTAATGCAAATATGCAGTAATGTGCTCGCTGCCCTGCCAACTTCTCCTCCAGAAATTGGCACAGTAATGTTCTGTATTGTTGCTGTCTCTTGGAAAAAAAAAAAATTCTTCCTAGAAATGCTGTTTGCTTGCGTTTTGTTGTTTTGGTGTTGTTTTTTTTTTTTAAATCTATATTAGAGCTGAGAAAAAGGAGCAGAGAGCTCTTTGAGAACTCGTCCTCTCGCTGTTTATATGGAGAAAATGTGCGGTGCATGTGCTTATGCAAAGAAAATTTGGTCCTTGCCATCAGCGCTGCAGAATGTAAGAAGATGAGGTGGCTTTGCTCTGAAATCGCAGAGACTTGGGGCTTGTTTGTTTGGGAGGGGTTGTTTTTGGGGGGGGGTGTTGTGGTTTTGAAGGCAGATGAACCCTGATTTTTTTTGTCGTTGTCCCTTCGTATCGCTTTCTATGCAAATGCTTTCTTTCCGTCTGCTAAAGCGAATTTGTCTTCTTTGGCTTCGCTCAGCGTTGAAGTGGGGTAAAAAAAAAAGGGTCTAATTTGCAGTTACAAACACCTCGGGCTGGAGTTGTGCGCTGTGGCTCATTTCACTGCTTGGAAGCTCGTTGGGAGACTCAGGGAGGAAAAAGCTGCTGCTCTTTTTTTTTTTCTTCCTGGCGAATTGAGGTCTTTGCGAAGGCAAAAAAAAAAAATGTTTCTGTGTGTCGAGCAGATGTTTTAAGTTTGGGATTGTCTGAAAAGAGGCTTTCATTGAACGCATTTTATTTTCCCTGTAGAGGTTGCATATGGCTTGAAATCTACGTGTATGTGAATATTCGGGTTTGTTTCCCTCCTAATTTGAAGCTAGGTGGATTCAGAGGCTTCTTTCAGGTCAATAAGTGGGGAATCATGTGAAGGGATGGATTGAATTTCCCTAAAAAAGTTGGAGCGAGATTTCCTGGCTAGAAAATACTGCTCAGATCTAAGCGACGGCTTGCATGGGTTGCCTGTGGTATGTGGATTAAAATATCCGCCGTGTCTCAGGGTCTGTGCTATAATTAGGGCTCCAGCAGCAGAAGGGCGGCTGGGGTACGTGGCGTTGTATGTGCATGCAGGGCTGCATGCGTGTGGGTCGCGTGTGGACCCCCATGCACACACGCTTCGGGTCTGTGGCACCAGCAAAACCTCTCCTCTGGCGTTTCCCCCTCCAAAATTGGCCTTTTTAAAAGCAGAACCCAGAAACACTGCTTTTTTATCATTAATTTTCTCTTTCTTTTTTCCCTTTTCTTTTTTTTTTTTTTACCATTCCGCATCCAAAGGGAAATGATATTATCTGACAGTTGCGTTACAATTACACACACACACACACACAAAAAAAAAAAAGCAAAGTCAAGGTTATCAAAACCCCTGCAAACTTATCTGCACAAAGCGCCTTCAACGTCCACGCCAAGAGAGGTTTTGGTGGGAGTTAACCCGAAAGAAAGATTATATTGAGTTGGATTTGTAACTGGGGCGGAAATAAAGAAGGAAATAAATACGGATAAAAGCTTTCTTTCGCTTCAGATGTGAAATCTAAAATGGGTGCGTGGAGAAAGACGTGGTTTCCCAGATTTTTTTGCGTTGTAAAAGGCGTTCCGTGGTGTTCGCAGCGTTTTCAAATGGTCAGATCTACTTTGGGGCGGATTTTCTTTGCTTCTCTTTCTGTTGCTTCCTTCTAAAAGCTTTTATAGCTTCACTTTTCGTTTATGTTGAACCCGAATTTTTATTCGTGCGGAAGGTAAGAGCCCTTTCTCATGTAATTTAAGCGTTTGGAGGGTGATAGTGTTTCCAAGGGGATTTCCAGGGCTGGGTGGCATTAAAGGTTTTCTGCAAAACGCCAAAGTGGGTCCATGTCACACCAGCAAATTTGGAAGGTGCCTTGGGCTAAATCAGTTTTTTTTCTTTGAATTTCACGACTGCAGTGCCCAGGAGGCTGCTGCAATTGCAGGATCCGCTTTGCTTTTTCTTACGGTTTAGGCAGAAATATTGGCCGGCTGCTGGTGCCAGGATTTTCTCATGACCAAATTCAAAGCCCAAGTATTTGCTGTGTTTATTTATGTACGTGTGAAATACGTTTGCCTTTGCAAAGTGTATGTGTGCCTATCTATACGAGTGTGTAGAGTGAGGAGAGTGTATATGGGATTACAATGACCTCCGAATTTACCTATATGTGCCCACACAGCTCATAAAGGCAAATCTATTTCATACAACCCCCGGCTCACGAAAAAGACACTTGATGGAAAAGGCTGCTCGGGGGGATCTCCAGGACGAGCGAAAACAGATTCTTTTCTCCCCAAATAACACGCCTTTAGGCAAATATTTCAGCCTCTGAAGCCCAGATAACTTATTTTTTTTTGAGAGGGGGTGGTAAAGGGTGACTTGGGGAAGCCCCAAGAGCTACGGAGGACTCAAAAAACCACATTTGCTGATCCCAGGTCCATTTTAATTCGTGGTATTTTAAGCCACTCCATCCAGCCTAGTGAAGCCAGGAGGAATTCATATCGCGACATGCTCCAGCCCCCGCGGTGGGGGAGCGCGGAGCGGTGCGGTTGCTCCGCGGCTGAGAGGTGGAGGTGCGCGCTGCTACCACCAATTTACTCCCAGGCACCGAATGGCTTAAACCCCCCCCGTACCTCCTCCGAACCTGCCCTTTCCTCCCTAAAACCCGCAGGAGAGCAAGTCACCCCAGCTCCCTTTTTTACCCGGAGGCGAGCTGCTTTCTCATTTAAAAATTAAAAATAAAAAAATAAAAAAATTTTACAAAAATCTATTTTTAAAAATTTTTTTTCACCAAAGAAACCACTTCGCCACACGACGCAATCGGGTAAGTTCTCTTTCCCATTCCCCGGATACTTATGTAACGATGTTATTTTTAACAGAGGATATAAAGGCAGAAAACACTACAGGAAATTGGCTGACAGCAAAGAGCGGAAGAAAGAAAAGGTGTCCTTACACCAAGCACCAGACGCTGGAGCTGGAGAAGGAATTCTTGTTCAATATGTACTTGACCCGTGAGCGCCGCCTGGAGATTAGTAAGAGCATAAACCTGACAGACAGACAAGTCAAAATCTGGTTTCAAAACCGCAGGATGAAACTCAAGAAAATGAACAGAGAGAACCGAATCCGTGAACTGACTTCTAATTTTAATTTCACTTGAGTGTGCTCCAGCCCCTGGGCAGGCGAGGGAGAGGGGAGAGAGAGGAACAAAACAAAACAAAACAAAAAAAAAAAGCCTTGTGCAGTTTGGGGGGTTATTTTATTTTATTTTAATTTTTTTCCCCTTCCTGAGTATAAATGCAATGCGTGTGGAAAAAAATTAAAGGACCTCAAGTGATTTGGGTATTTACAGTTTGTGGAGGGAAGATGCAGCGGTATGAGCATGAGGGTATATATTGCATCCGTGTTTCTATGTAAAATAAAGATGGAGATGGTTGCTAAAAACCACCCTATAAAATGTTTAAGTTATTTACGTGCAGCACAAAACAGAAGGACCTTTCTCTATGCATTTTATGTTTAGGATAATAGATGCGTCCAAAAGTTTGCTTTTCATATTCTAGTGTAGTCTGCCTATTGTATAATAAAAATGACTAAAAGATGGATTTCATATAAGTGTCTGTAAATTAAAGTTGCAGTGGGAACATGCTCACATCCTGTAGTTATGCAGTTTCTTCCAATGAAGTGATACTATCTACCACCTATTTAAGACAAAAAAAAAAAAATTAAAAAATAAAGCAGTATTGGTATCTTATTATGAAAAAGTCCATTTCTCGTGGCTGTGTTATTTAAATATATTCTGTATG